>NC_139808.1:25078711-25266494 GCF_963457635.1 Microchirus variegatus
TATATTTTCTATTCATTTTGCAACTCTTTCGATAAATAAAAGTGTGACTTTTAATGGAAAAGACAACAAAAATGATATAGGTGACCCCAAACTTTTGAATGGTAATATCGGTCTCATTAAAACTGATCATTCCTGCCCCTTCTCTCAGGTAAAAAAAAAAAAAGGTTCAGTACTTTCTTGTTTAAACCCGTTGACTGTGTGAGATTTTGATTTAAAACACCATCAAACCTGCAGTCCATGCTGCCCGTGACGACGCCGCTCCCTCCAGTTATGGGGCTCACTGTGGTGGCGACGTCATCGTGCTCCTGTTTGGTGAAGCGGTTCACGAGCAGGGCCTCGTCCTCCGCCAGTTCCCAGAGCTCGAGGGCACCTGTGCGGGTCAAACAAAGCCCGTTTTTTAAACACCACGGCCAGCCCGCTGCTCTGCTTCACACGGTACCTGCTTTGAAAATTGTTTTAACCTGAGTCTGACGCGACAGCAACGGCCTTCTCCGTCACCCATTTGGCATCGGTGATACCAGCCTCAGTTTGCACACCAGCTTTGCAGAATCCCTCGCTCGGGGCCTGCTCGGGGTCACTGTAGATCCACACTGATCCCTGCCAGCTCCTGCCAGTGAGGCTGGAGGCACCGAGCATCAGACTGCCATCTGAGTTCAAAGACAAGCAGGGAAGAGACGACACGTAAACACATTATGTTTACATTCAGTCATCACAGTTATTAAAATCCTGGAGCTGTGTCAACAACCACGTGTTTACCAGTGTTATCTTCAGCAGGTTTGTCTGTCTGTCCGGTTATTAAGATACGCTAAGATAGTCCATTATTAACTTTTTAATGAGAGTAACAGCAGCAAAGACAGTAAAGATAAAGATAATAAACATGCATTTCGAGGAAAGTATAACCGGAAATATATTAACAATATGACAATCAAAAGTTAAAATAGAATGTACATTATAGAGTTATATATATATATAACTCTAATGTAATACAGTAGGAGTATAAACAAAGATCGAACATGGGATATTATATATGTATATTGCACAGAGGTGGAAAGAGTATTCTAAAAGTATTCTACTCAAGTGAAAGTACCACTATTTTTCATATTCATCATTTTACTTCAGCACAAGTATAAGTACTGGTCTAAAAAAGTACCCTGTTTAAAGTTTACTCAGAGTAAAAGTTTGGGGTTATTTTTCTTTTGTTAAATTATGACATGACGATTTAAAAAAAAATAAAATGATTAGTTTAACAAAATAAAATAAAATATTTAAACTTTATTTTGTAATAAAATAAAAAAAACTTTATTGTAAAAAATTATGACATGACGATTTATTTTAAAACTTTATTTAGTTTAGTTAGTTTTACAAATAACACGACAATTTTTCTTAAACTTTATTTTGTAATTAAATAAAAACCTTTGTTGTAAAAAATTATGACATGACGATTTATTTTAAAACGTTGTTTAGTTAGTTTTACAAATAACATGACGATTTTGATAACATTTTATTTCAGTACAAGTATAAGTACTGGTCTAAAAAAGTATCCTGTTCTTTTGGGTTATTTTTGGGGGGGAAACTTCTCACATTAATTGTTTTTAATTAAAGGCAAACCTTCACAAATAAAATAAAATACCTAAACACATAATGTGTCAGTCAAAATGGGTCAAAGGTCACAAATGTCACTCACTCACTCAGTAACGGCTGTGATTTAAAACCTAGTTAAGTACAGTAACTCCCAAACAGAAACATACTTCAGGAAAATTAAAGGTCTATATTTTAAACGTAAACAAAGAAACCTATTGTGTAATTCTACTTTCCTCCTCTGATATTGCACTTATGCAAATGTACAGTCTATTGCACGTGGGATGAATCTGCGCCTGATTGCGCAGAGCTCTTGTTGCGCTAGTTTCTTACCTGCTCTGTATTGCGCAGCGCACAGATGCTTCTCCATGCAGGTGGGAGCGTTAGGGGGAATGTTCCAGGGGTTTTCCTTCACCATGTTTGCCTCCACTGCGCTGTTCATTCAGAGGTTGCACTCGACTTGAGGCTCGGTAAATAACTTCGGCTTCGATTCTTTCGTCGCCGCCGTAACTACCGTCGCCGTTAGAGTGAGCTTTTAAGAAGTGACTGGCTGTACTTTAAAAAAAAACAAACAAACAAATAAACACAGAGACGTGTGCGAAATGTGCTGCTAAGGTTGCTGTTTCATAAATGAATGGAGCAGCCAACAACAGCAACGCATGGGGCCGACCTATGGTCACTCACACACTTCCTGTTCCGGGTCACGTTTGGCAGACGAGACGCAGCGACCTCGTGTTACTGCCCCCTACTGTTTAGTAGTAAAGTAGTATTTTTTAAAACGTTATTTAGTCTAGTTAGTTTTACACATAAACTTACAACAGTAAATACCATTTAAACAATAAAAAATAGAAACATTTATTGTAAAATTATGACATGACGATTTAAAAAAAAAAAAACTTTATTTACAACAGTAAATACAATTCAAACAATAACAAATAAAAAACTTTATTTAGTCTAGCTAGTTTTACAAATAAAATTACAACAGAAATTACCATTCAAACAATAAAAAAATAAAAAAACTTTATTGTAAATGTATGACATGACGATTTTTTAAAACTTGATTTAGTCGAGTTAGTTTTACATATAAACTTACAACAGTAATTACCGTTCAAACAATAAAAAATAAAAAACCTTTATTGTGAAATTATGACATGCCAGTAACCATTTTTTTAAATGTAGATGGTTCAGTATATCTTCAAATTGTAATAAAATATTATTAATTGTAGTTATTATAATATGTACATTTAAAGGTCGCAGCCAGGGCGTCATGAGTGCTGTACACCGTGGCTTATATATACAATTATATATGAATAGTGCAATATCACATAAAATAAACTTGTGTAACATTTGGACTATTTTTCATATTGAGCCTAAACATCCTTCCAATATGATGAATCAATGCAATAAAATGTATTTTTAGTGTGCAGTTTAATTCAATGTGTAGACAATTATTTCATGGAATTCTGTGTATTCTACACTTCACTCATAAAATAATTGACCATTACAATCAAGTAATTTTATTACAATAAGTGAGAAGTTAAAAAAAAAAAAAAAGAACTCTATATTGAACCTTGATGATACAAACCAATAGCAATACAAACAGAGTCATTAATACACTGTAAACGCGGAGGTCAGCTGAGAGAGTTTACTGGGATATTTAAAGCACACAATGTGGGTTTCACTTTTAATACACTACATGTTTGAATATCAAGCTGGACTCTTTCTTTATTCCCTGATTTGCTTTTGTTTTCGTCGACACAGTTCGTCATATCTCAGAAATGTGGTCAAACCTGCTCAAGACAGGAGTGGCTAATTGTTTAAGGCTGTAAAGAAGAAAAGAAAGTAAGACATTTTCCTTTCATTTTTGATTAGGAGGAAAGACTGTCCTCTAATGTGTCATTTAGAATCTTCAGTTTTGCTCTCTGTCATTGGTGTTTCACTGCAGCTGCACTGAGAATTTATGTGAATAAGCACACTTTTTTTGCCCGGAGAGGCGTTTAAAAATGGCCTTAATGAGCGTTCACGGCCCACCTGCAGCACACTCACGGCCCACGAGAGGGCCGCGGCCCACACTTTGAGCGTCGCTGCAAAACAAATATATACAGTACTGTGCAAAAGTTTCACTGGACCACCAGCTCTGTGGTTTTTTCTATCTGTCAAAGTCTGGAATAATTGGAATTTGGAATGAAGTGATGTGACTTAAAGCTGCTCTTATACTGCATATTAGTGAGCTGGCAATGAATTTAACTCATGCAGCATGTGTATGCAATGCTCAAGCATGTCTTGATTAAACCTGGTGTAATAGACGTTTTTTTCAGCAGATTTTTTTTTTTTTAATGAAATAGTAGGACAAACATAGGATTTAACAGTAACATTAATTCAGGTTCCACTCCAGTATTAACAGCTGTGTTATTGTTCAAGTGTAAGGGTAGATCACACTAAATACTAACATGCTTTTAGTAAAAAAACATTTTTTAAATTAATTTATTAAAAAAAAACAAAAAAAAAAAACTGCATATATATTTTCTGGATGTGTTCCAGGAAAGTGAAGCAGAAATAAGTATCCTCTATTGTCGTTATAGCGTTGCTAAAACAACAAGTCTAATGGTGGCCAAAGACCTTTGCACAGTACTGTATATGCCAAATTAATGAAATAAATAAATATATAAATACATAAATAAATAAATAAACTTCAAAAATCATGACATGCTTTTATTGTGAAACCGGAAGTGAGGCCGCTGAGTTGCCGCTGACTTCACACTCGTATCCTTCTGTGGGAAATCGATAAGTGATTATTGGCTTTTGCTCGTCGTGAAGCGGCAGTGGGCGCGGTGACAGAAGGTAAGCGCACTTTAATGACTGCGGGACAAAAGTCCAATGTTTTCCGCCGGCTGTCGTCGCTGCGCTGCTGTTAGCGGCAGCGCTGTAGCGCCACGGTCGCCACTGCGGTGATGCCTTTTGTCTGGAACGGTAACTGATGCTGAAGGCTAACGGTGGCTAACGGTTAGCCTAACGCCGCGGTCTGTGACTGTGTGTGTGTGTGTCCACTGAGGGACTGACAGACTGTGTCCACTGTAGCTGCTGTTGTTGTTGTTTGTCTGGGAGACATTTGTCACTCAGACATGACAACATTTCTGTCGTCTGCGTCTGTAAATGTCAGCTCAGATGTTCTGCGTCAGCTGCTGCTGTTGTCACGATTAAAATGTTGCACAGAAAACATTTCCTTTCGCTGTGGTTTAATGTGGGAATGTTCTCTTCCATTTAAAATTCTGGTAATTTTTATTTTATTTACTGTCTGTTTTTTTTATTGACATACTCATTTTGCATCATATATAAGTTATTTAACTATGAATTATATATGAAAACATATTATTTTTTCACTTGACACGCCCCCTCCTGACCAGACTAGAAGTTCATTTTGAGGCCCCTGCTTTACAATATATATATATATATATGTATATATACGTATATAATATATATACGTATATATGTATATACGTATATAATATATATACATATATATGTGTATGTATATATGTATATATACATATATATGTGTATGTATATATGTTTATATACATATATACGTATACATATATGTATATATGTTTATATACATATATACATACATATGTATATATATGTTTGTATATATACATATGTATGTATATATGTATATATATGTGTATGTATATATGTTTATATATGTCTGTATATGTTTGTATATATGTGTGTGTGTATATGTGTATATGTGTATATATATATATATATATTACAATCAAAGTGGTTATAATTTAAATAAAATATTGAATTGCAATTTCTCTGACACATATTTCTCTGATATAGTTTCTATATTAAAGGTTCTGGTCAATATTTACTTGTCATTTAGATTTATAGAACAAGGTGGAGCATAAAGGTGCAAGGATGAGAACTGAAATGTTCATGTACCTTTGTAAGTATTTTTAATAATTGACCTAACGTGCAGTACAATTGAAAATACATTAATTAATTAATTAATAAATAACAAAAAATGTATCCACTGTATTATTTACAGTGGATAATATAAGTATGCACAAGTTGCATTGATAGCGGAATATCCGATCTTAGATTGTAGACAGGGATGGATGGGGACAATACCTCTTTATTGTGCCCAATACGAGCCCGATATCACAAACTCAAGTATCTACTGATACCGATATTGGTCCGATACAGACATTTTACACCGTTTATGAAGTATGAAGCACATTTTTGCAGAGTAATTCCAAAGATATAATTCTCCAACTGTGTAACAGACATTGTTCTCCCCCAAACATGACTTGGCTAAAATGCTTTTGCTGATTTTTATTGACATTTTTACAGTCTGTGCATACTGAGGCATACAATATATTGGATTTTTTTGTCTATAGAACAATATCTGGTGTGTATATGGTTCATATCCACATATGAATGAGGCCTGAATCTGATCTGATGATGTCTTAATCCTTGTGCTGTTTCCCCTGTTTTCCCTCCTGTTTACACCGTCATATTCCAGTGTTATGAACTCTTTTGAACTGTTAATTTATCGGACTCCATCTTCACCTCAAGGATCGTCATGGCCTTGAAAAGGAGACGGACGACTTCCCCCTCTAGCAGTGTGAGTGGAGGAGATTTTGACGATAGCCAGACTTCGTCGTTAGTGTCTTCATTTGGGAGAAAGAGGAGAAGGACCTCAAACATACCGACTGTGGATCCTGTAATTTTACAAATTTGAGTTACCCTCTTTTTAAAGCATGCTAACAATGTAGACTGATGAAGTCGCTGACGAGGGCGATAGGATGTGGATATTTTTCAGTGTTTGATTCCTTGCTTTTGTAGATCGCCGTTTGTCACGAGCTGTACAACACGATCAGAGATTATAAGGACGACCAGGGCAGGATGTTGTGTGAGCTGTTCATCAGAGCTCCTAAACGCAGGTGAGGAGACAGCGACGAGTGCTTATTATTATTAATGTGTCCAGAAAACCCCTGAAAAACACAGAAAACTCACAGGTGTGCAATTGTCAAAACAGGAATCAACCGGACTACTACCACGTGGTGTCTCAGCCCATCGACATGATGAAAATCCAGCAGAAATTGAAGATGGAGGAGTATGACGACGTCGATCAACTCACCGCTGACTTCCAGCTGTTGTTTAATAACGCTAAAACGTATTACAAGGTAAACGTTAAAGGAGACATATTATGCTAAATCTACTTTTTAATCATTTTAATCCTTATATTTTAAAGGTGCATTATGTAATAAATCTAAAGCAACTGGCCATAAAATCCTCCTAATATGTCACAGAGACTCAGTAAATATATTCATATAACAAACTCAACTCACCTACAACAACAGTACAGCCAAAACATTTGCATTAAAAAAAATCTTCTGCTGTTTTGGCATGTGGTGCCACCTACCAATCATTGCAGTCAGTAGAGTCTCAGCTGCCGCACAACCATGGGTTGCCAGTTATGTCAGAAAACGGAACCTAAAAGACCTCGGTATTTTGAATTTGAATGTAGTAACCGTTTTTGGCCAAATTCTTACATATGCCACCTTTAAGTATGTATTCCTATAGTGGGAGCTGAAGAAGATTTTTCAGTTATGGTAATGGCTTGATAAGGAACATAAAGGCTTACATAATACTAAACACTGTGCAACCTCATTAGGCACAAAAAGCTAGCTGTTTTGTGACTGTCAGCCACGATAATGCGAATCGAAAAATGAAAACATATACGCTAATGAGATAGCACAGCGTTTGTATTATGTTAGCCCTACGCTAATGCTTATCGTAGCCTCGCTAGCCTACCTTTGTAAACGGGTTCGCCAAGTTACAAACACTGTTAGCCCTACGCTAATGCCAATCGTAGCCTCGCTAGCTTACCTTTGGAAACAGGTTTGCCAAGTTAGCAACAAAATAGTAGCATGAGCCGCTGCCTGCCTGTTTTGGCAGGGTGATTGAACTGCTATGGTGCTTTTGACCAACGCATGTCACAGACATGTTCATTAGGACACCAGGGAACTAGTGTATAATATGTCTACTTAAATATATTTAAACATTTGTGTGAGGGGAACATAAAAATACAGGGTTCTTTGTTTGCATGACACAGAAAATGATTGCGATACTGTATGTTGCTTGTGTTCAGTCTGAGAGTCCCGAGTACAGGGCGGCCTGTAAACTGTGGGATCTTTACCTGCGGACCAAAAACGAATTTATTCAGCGAGGGGACTATGACGATGATGATGACGATGGGTACGACGTACAAGACAATCCTGTGGGGACCACTGAAGATGAGGTGATTTTTATGATCTCATTGAGCACATGTGCTTGTGTTAGAATTGGTTTAGGTTCTGTTGAATCAACTCAGAGTATTTGACAGTGTTAAGAAATGATCGTCAAAGCAGGAATTTATCTTAACATAAAGGCGAGTCTTTAAAAATAGGTGTAATATAGGCCTCATCGATTAATTGTTTCAGCTCTACTTGTGTTGTACGCTGCTGCTTCAAAACTTGACGGCACAAGATGGTGGCCTACATGAAGCAAGGCCTTTGCCTAAAGTACATATATAATGCTTATTCTAAAGCTTCAAAACAGCTAATTATAATTGTTTTACCCTCATACAAACATACTTTAATATCTGCCAATAAACCCACCTAAATGTCACGCACTGGACCTTTAAAGTGGACATTGATGTTAAAAGAAAAGCTGAGTTTTAATTCATACTTGTGTTTAATGTCTGTCTACAGCAGAGTGCACCAACCTGCCTGAAAGAGGTCCTGGAGCAGCTCCTTGATGCTGTGGTGGCTTACACTGAGCCCAGTGGTCACCTGGTGAGCGAGCTGTTCCAGAAGCTTCCCTCCAAAATGGTACGAGCATCAGACATAAGTCATCGTCATCAGTGAAATGTCTGACGCAGGTATTTAATGTGTATTTAATTTGTGTTTTTCCCCCCTTTTAAAGCAATACCCAGACTATTATGCCATCATTAAGGAACCGATTGATCTGAAAATTATCGCTCAAAAAATCCAGGTATGTTATTAACACTTCATATATATTATTTGCATCATTTGCCTTTTTTTTTTTTTTTTTTAAATTGGATTTATTTTTGTATGTTAGTTGGGCCAATACAGGAGTGTCCATGTCATGGCCAAAGACATAGATTTGCTGGTCAAGAATGCCAAGACCTACAACGAGCCTGGATCACAGGTGTTTAAGGTGAGTGTGTGATTGAGAATTAGATACAAGTACATGGTAAACTACAAAAGTTCAAAAGTTTGGGCTCACCTATACATTTTTTTCTCCATTGTTTTCCATTAAAAGTCAACCTTTTATTCATCAAAAGAGTTGCAAAATGAATAGAAAATATAGTCAAGACATTGACAAGATTAGAAATAATGATTTTTATTCAAAATAATAAATTTGCCCTTTGGTCAAAGAACCAGCAAAACTGTTTTCAGCTGTGCTAACATCATTGCACAAGGGTTTTCAAGGGTTTTCTAATCATCCAATAGTCTTCTAACGCCTTTAGCAAACACAATGTACCATTAGAGCACTGGAAATGGGCCTCTATACAAGTATGTACTCCATTTAAAACCAGAAGTTTGCAGCTAGAATAGTCGTTTACCACATTAACAATGTATAGAGTGTATTTCTGATTCATTTAATGTTATATTCATTGAGAAAATAGTGCTTTTCCTTCAAAAATAAGGACATTTCTAAGTGATCCCAAACTTTTGAATGGTAGTGTTCATCTTTGACAAATGTACATGTTTCAGGACGCAAACACCATTAAAAAGATTTTTGCCCAAAAGAAGTCTGAGATGGAACACGGAGAGCCAATCAAGTCTAGCATTCGCATCAGGTAAAGTGGAAACAACAGCAAAGGTAATGAAAACAGTATATCTGTTTTAAACTGTTACTCATATTACTTACTGTTTGGGCCAGGAATAGAAGGTCTGCCCAGGGAGACCGCCTCTCTGCGATCACTATGGCTCTTCAGTATGAAAGTGACGAGGAAGGCATCCTCTCCGGTACATCTTTACCTCGGTATAAAACACATGCTTCCACTCGGGCGTGGATTAGGATGCTCCGTGCAATAACTTTTCTGATTCCTTTCCCATATTTCCTCAGGGTCTGTTCACTACGACGAGGGCGAGTCCGAGGCAGAGAGCATGACGTCTAACATGGACATGACTAACCCCATCTTCCAGCTGTACGAAGCTGTGCGAGGCGCCAGGAACAGCCAGGGTCAGCTGATCTCTGAGCCTTTTCTGCAGCTGCCCGCCAGGAAGGACTACCCCGACTACTACCACCGCATCAGCCAACCCATGTGCCTCCATCAGATCAAGTAGGGCACTAATGCAACTGTCCTGATTTTATTATAATTGTTTGTGCCGTATCAGTGTCATTGTCACCATTAGCAAGTTAAGTTGTGTTTAAAGTCCCTGTAAAGCAAATGTTAGAAAATAGTGTCTGAGAACATGTGAAAAAAAAATACTGTGGAGTGAAGAAGTTTTGTCTCTATGACACGCCAGAGCCATATTTGCATAAGTCCTCCTCAAACACTGTAAGGATATGTTGCGAAACATTAACACGTTCAGAATTTTCAGAAAAGATAATTTTACAGCAGTGGCGGTTGGCTGCTAGTCTTTGATTCAGGGGACGCTCATTTCAGTATCCAGTTATTTATACATGAATTCTGCAAATTAACTACTATACCAAGGAAACGCGATAATTATGTATGACTGAAATGCTATAATAGTGTTTTTATTTACAGTGTAAATTGTAGAAATGAAAATG
Organism: Microchirus variegatus; assembly: GCF_963457635.1. Classification (NCBI taxonomy): domain Eukaryota; kingdom Metazoa; phylum Chordata; class Actinopteri; order Pleuronectiformes; family Soleidae; genus Microchirus; species Microchirus variegatus. Next base: position 25,089,107 of record NC_139808.1, read on the forward strand.
AACTATATCGCCGAAGAAATAACACACAGGACTGAGGCAGAAAAGTCTCCGGTGTCGTGTATGTTTCTGTAACACTGTCAATCAAAAACTGGCTCCACCTTTCAGACAGTTCCTCCAATCATCATGCAGAAGCCCAGCATCTGCACCCGCCCACTGCTCTATTGACTCCCAGAGAAGCTGAGCTTCCCTGGAAGTGACATTTGTCCAAAAAAAACCAGAATCACATTAGACGATATATGATAAACAGCTGATTCTGCACATACTAGTGACTCTTTCAAATCGCGTTGTAGCTAGCGCTGAAACGATTAATCGATTATTAATCGATTACTAAATTAACCATCAGCTATTTTGATAATCGATGAAACTGTTTGAAGCTTTTTTCATGATTTAAAACAAGATTGCCACTCTTTACAGGGACTTTCAATCCTTTAAAAAAAACGTATTTAGTTATTTTCAAAAGAAATGGCAAAATGAAATGAATTGAATTGACTCAGGAGATGAATGGATGTTTCTAAAACTCAAATTTTCTGACATACGTTGTTGTAGAGATGTGCTTGTCCTACGAGAAAAGAGAAGAATCTGCTCTTGTTTTCATCATTGATTTGTTTTCTTTCACCAACATTGTCTCTTTTTTTTATTTTCTACCCCCAACGGCATCACACGCTTTCACTGTACAGTACAGTATTTCTGTGCTCTCCTATCCAAATGTGAGCGCCCGTAAAAATTCCCCACAGGAACAAGATGAAGAACAACGAATACGAGAACGTCGAGCACGTCGACTCTGACCTGACGCTCACGTTGGAGAATGCCAAGCGCTACAACGTCCCCCACTCCACCATCTACAAGCGTGCGCTCAAGCTCCAGCACATTCAGCAGGTCGGTGCCAACCTCTGCTTGCACTTTCTGTGTTAGTTCTGCGAGGGCTCTCGATTGTGCACATGGTATATTTTAAACACCAGTGTATGATGATGATAAGCGTCGCCTGTTATTTTGTCTAGATGAAGAGAAAGGAGCTTTTACAGAGAGACGATGATGATGGAGACAGCATGCTCTCGTCTGCCACGTCTGACACCAGTAGTACTAAAAGAAAAAGGTGCACTTTGTCACTTTTTACTCACTAAACTCTTGGTCGTTTTTTAATCCTGGGGAAGGAGAATGACCGTGCACTCGCTGTGTTTTTTCCCCCCAGTCACAAAAAGAACACGAAGAAAAACCGAATGAAAGCTCTCTTCGGTGCGGTGACTGAGGCCCGACAAGCCGGCACCGGTCGGAGACTGTGTGACCTTTTCATGGTCAAGCCCTCGAAGAAGGACTACCCTGACTACTACAAGGTCATCCTGGAGCCAATGGACCTCAGGACCATCGAGTACAACATCCGCTCAGACAAGTACATGACCGAAGACTCAATGTTGGAACATATGAAGCTGATGTTCCGCAACGCACGGCACTACAACGAGGAAGGTTCCCAGGTAAGGTCTAATTCCTCAATCCTCAATGTTTTTTTGTCTTTAAAGGGGACATATGATGCAAAATCAACGTTTTAATAATTTTAATACTTATATTTGGGACTCTAGAGGCAAAGTGTGAAAAAAGATGACTCAGTCATGATTTTGTGGTCCGCCTCAGTCTAAGTACAAGAGATAAAACACGCGATGTTGACTTCCGCACTCATTGCTACGTCACAATGACACATTCCTGGAATTGTTGATGCGAGAGTGCAGGCGAGGGCAAAAGTATCTGTAAGAGCGGAAGTCTGCGAAGTGTTCTATTCTTGTCTGCAATAGTGCAGCACAGAGTTCTACACAAACTTCCAGCCTCAGAGGATTTACATTTTATATATGACGGCGATAATGATGGCTTTTCCAAAAGCTAACTGCTGTTAGCTGCCGTTAGCCTCAGTGACAGTGACGTAGTTTCCTGTGTCTCATTTGCATATTTAAAGAGACAGGCACTCAAAAGCGAGCGTTCTGAACAGGGCTGTTTTGGCAGAGTGATTGAACTGCTGTGGTGCTTCATCCTTAAGGTATTTTGACCAAAGCATGTCACAGACATGTTCATGGGAACTAGGTGAACTTGTAGAAATAAGGGTATAATATGAGTCCCTAAATGTAGCGTGGTATAACGTTTTGGAAAAAACGTCTTTGTTCTGTTCAAGGTGTACAATGACGCAGACATCCTAGAGAAGATCATGGAAGACAGACGCAGGGACCTTGGACCAGCGACTGATGATGATGACATCATGTCCCCCAAGTTGAAAATAAGTACGGCACTCAGGTTTTACTTCTTTTTCAATTGAATGCAAACAAATGATGATCAGTACGCAGAGATTTTGGTTACTAATAACACACGTGCACTTTATCTGAATGCAGGAAAGAATAGCATCACACTGAAGAAGTCCAAGTATTTAACACCCTTACAGCAAAAGCTGAACGAGCTTTACGAGGCTGTCAAGAACTACACAGATAAACGAGGCCGCCGCCTCAGCACCATCTTCCTGCGGCTGCCGTCTCGCGCCGAGCTGCCCGACTATTACATAGCGATCAAGAAACCTGTGGACATGGAAAAGATCAAGAGCCACATGCTGGCGAATAAGTACCAAGACGTGGACGCACTCGTAGAGGAATTTGTGCTCATGTTCAACAACGCCTGCACTTACAACGAACCCGAGTCTCTGATTTACCGGGACGCCCTGATGTTGCACAGGGTGCTTTTAGAGAGGAGGCGTGACCTGGAGGGAGGAGATGATGCTCACGTGCCCGATGTGCCTCGCCTCATCCAGGAACTCATCCGCAGCCTCTTTGTTTCTGTGCACAGTCACCAAGATGACGAGGGCCGTTGCTACAGCGATTCACTCGCTGAGATTCCTGCTCTAGATCCTGCAAATCCTGAGAAGCCGCAGCTCAATTTCGAGATAATGCGTAGGCATGTAGACCGAGGACATTATAAGAGGTTGGATGTATTCCAGGACCACATGTTTGAAGTGCTGGAAAAGGCCAGGCGATTGAATAGGTGAGGTATCACCTCAGAGCATTGATATTGCATGTTTATCATAACAAAAGAAAGACAGAGTTAGTGTTACACTTTTTGTTTGTTTCAGGACCGACTCTGAGATCTTTGAAGATGCTGTGGAGCTGCAGCAGTTCTTCATTCGGATCAGAGATGAGCTGTGTAAGAATGGGGAGATCTTGATGTCTCCGGCTCTCAGCTATACCTCCAAACACCTGCATAGTGATGTGGAGAAGGAGAAGAAAGAGAAGCTCCCCAAGGAGTTTGAGGAGGACAATGTCAAGCGGGAAGAAGAGAAGAAGGGTATGCTCTTTAATGTTTTGGTTATCTTCAATAAATGAAAGTTGTCTTTTGAATTTCGGAATTTAAATTTTCCATCATAATAGTCGGCATCGCCCTGAACAAGGTTCTGTCAAAAATATTTGCAAACCTCTTAAGGAATAATTTTCATTAATTTATGAAATTCAGGAAATGATCCATTTGCCCTGATGCACTTTGACAGTGAGCTGACTTTCTTCTTAAAAACAAAAAGTATCTCGGAATGACTTGAAATTTACCATCATAATAGTCGGCATCGCCCTGAACAATGATCTATTGAAAATATTTGCAAACCTCTTAAGGAATAATTTTCATGAATTTTTTAAATTCAGGAAATTATCCATTTGGCCTGATGCACTTTGACAGTGAGCTGACTTTCTTCTCAAAAACAAAAAGTATCTCGGAATGACTTGAAATTCACCATCATGATAGTCGGCATCGCCCTGAATAAGGATCCTTTGAAAATATTTGCAAACCTCTTAAGGAATAATTTTCATGAATTTTTGTAATTCAGGAAATGATCCATTTGCCCTGATGCACTTTGACAGTGAGCTGACTTTCTTCTTAAAAACAAAAAGTATCTCGGAATGACTTGAAATTCACCATCATGATAGTCGGCATCGCCCTGAACAAGGATCCGTTGAAAATATTTTCAAACCTCTTAAGGAATAATTTTCATGAATTTTTGAAATTCAGGAAATGATCCATTTGCCCTGATGCTTTTTGCCAGTGAGCTGACTTTCTTCTCAAAAACAAAAAGTATCTCGGAATGACTTGAAATTCACCTGAACAAGGATCCTTTGAAAATATTTGCAAACCTTGAAATTCAGGAAATCCATTTGTACTGTATATACTTCACATTAACTTACTTGAGTACATTGTGAATCACTAGAAGCTGAGAAGAGAGAGGACTCGGCCGGTGGATCGTGGCAGTCTAACCTACAGCGCACCTACAGCCAGGATTGCAGCTTCAAGGACAGCATGTACCATGTGGGAGACTACGTGTACGTGGAGCCTGCGGAGCCCAACCTCCAGCCCCATATCATCTACATTGAACGCCTTTGGGAAGATGATGCTGGTCAGTTCATAGCACCAATCATCATGTGTTTTTATACAAGTGGTAACCAGACATGAGATCTCCCATAAGAATGCCCGTTTAGAAGCCTCGAGATCCACATGACGGGAACATGAATCACAAAGTCTACATTGAAGTGCTATTGAAGGTGACCCAGAACTAGCAATTGAGACCATGAACTCACCCTTTTTAGAGCCCTCTGGTGGCTATTCAGTATATTGTTGCTTCCAAGTTGGCTTCAGGGAGGAAACCAGAAGACTAAATCATTATTTTTTTTGTATTTTCTGCATTAATATACTCTATTATCAGTATTTTCTCTAGTAAGACATAATATTTATGATGATAGGATCTAATTAGGTCAGTTTCCCCTCCCCCCATCTCTAATAAATACAGGTGAGAAATGGCTATATGGCTGCTGGTTCTACAGACCAAACGAAACATTTCACATCGCCACGAGAAAGTTCCTGGAGAAGGAAGTCTTTAAGGGCGACTATTACAACAAAGCTCCCATCAGCAAGATCCTGGGGAAATGTGTGGTCATGTTTGTGAAGGTAAATGCTTGATCTGCAGTGTAATATGTGTATAATGTGTAGCTATGAGTGAACGCTGGCCAGGGTTTTATGATTTACGATCCTGTCAAAGGAATATTTCAAACTTCACCCAGACGGCTTCAGAGCGGAGGACGTATATGTGTGCGAGTCGCGCTACTTCGCCAAATCCAAGTCCTTCAAGAAGATCAAGTTGTGGACCATGCCCCTGAGCTCTGTTCGACTGGTTCCCAGAGAGGTGCCCCTACCCGTGGTCCGCGTGGCGTCCATGTTTGCCCCCAAACAAGAGGAGAAACCAGCCGTCGATGAAAGCAAAATGATTGACGGTGTAGTAGACAAGGTAAATGCCACTTTCCACTAAATTCAATTTAAAACTGCTACAGATTACTTTTAGGAAACCACGTGTCTCTCTGTAGGAGAGGGAGGACGTTCCAATGGATATGGCCAATGCAGACCCTGGATGTCAGTACTACGAGCAGCTCTGCTACAACAACCACTGGCTCAAAATGGGAGACTTTGTCTACATTGGTTCTCATGGACTAGTGCGCCACCGAGTGGGCAGGTAGAGATGGAGCTTTCATTATTTTCAAATGGTTGCTTATACTGTGAAGTAGAGTCTAAACAAATGTCTGCCTTTTGTTTACTTTGTATAAGCATGTTGTCAATTATAGTCATAAATTCAATTAAAGCTCCCATAGACCGGAAGGTCAAATTAACGATGTATCTGCGCCATTACCTCGTTTATGAAGCCCTAAAGTTTGGAAACAAACAGTTCAGCCACTGCTGAGAACGCTGGGTTTTATTGTATTCTTGGGCTCTGCAAGTGCTCTAAAAAAGCCTGGAATCGTGACCTAAGGATCCCATCTCCTGAACAGCAGATCCTCCTGCTTCGGGCACATCCGGTTGCGGAACCGCAGAAGAAGAAGAACGTCCTTTGTGGAGGTGCTTCACCTGCAACAGGGTCTTCTGACTCTGGGTCCGACTCAGGGTCAAAGGCGTAAAAAAGACTGCGGCGGGGAGTCGTGACAAAGCTATTTTTAAACATTACGTCACTTCCAGGGACCTGGCCAATCACAAGACAGTTGGGAAAGTTCTGTCTTCTGGGGGTGAGATTTCAGTCTGAAACAGCACGGTTGAGGAGAGCTTCAGTAAGGAGAGATTTCTATCGGCTCTTTTGCAGCAACTAAGAGGTTTTTGACCATAAAAACAAGTTAATGTATATAGACTTCCATAACTCACATAATATATGTGCGATAGGACCACACTATGGGAGCTTTACATACAAAAGACTTTGGGAAAAGACGTTAACACACTTGAACAAGGACATAATATACTGTAAGTGTGTTGTTGTGTGTTTGTTGGGATTTAACAGGATTGAGAAAATGTGGATGCGCGATGGAGCGGGCTACTTCTTTGGCCCCATATTCATCCATCCAGAAGAAACGGAGCACGAGCCCACGAAGATGTTCTACAAGAAGGAGGTGTTCCTCAGCAACCTGGAGGAGACGTGTCCCATGACCTGCATCATTGGTACCCTCCTTGAATTAGATCAGGTTGAACTGAATACCAAAAAACTGATATCCACACAATGCAATTACTATTTTTGTTTTGTGTTCGCGGAAACAAAATGTTTTCAATAGGAAAGTGTGTAGTGTCATGCTTCAAAGAGTACCTGTCATGTCGACTGACTGAAGTCCCAGAAGAGAACGTCCTGCTCTGCGAGAGTCGCTACATTGACAGTGAGAAGCAGATGAAGAAATTCAAGGGGCTCAAGCGCTTTTCACTCTCGGGGAAGGTCGTGGAGGATGAAATCTACTACTTTAGGTGAGTGACCTGTACGTTTTAGTTTGTTCTTTTGAAAATCCAGAGGAATGACCCTGGTCTAATCTTACAGAAAGCTCATCGTGCCTCAGAAGGAGCCATCGCCGCTGCTGGACAAAAAGATCGAGGAACTGGAGGCTAAGTTTGCTGACATGACGGATGAGGAACTGGAGGACCTTGGGGATGACGATGGCGAGCTCGGGGACCACCATCTCCCCCAGATGCAGTCGTCCATGTCCAGTGACATGGATATCATGCCTTACACTGCTCCACAGGTCAGGGTGGACACATTTAACAACTAATAAGTCATTTTTGTACATGATAGTATATTCTATTCTGTGTGTGTGTGTGTGTGTTTTTGCAGTCCACACCAAAATCCATCAAAGGCCTCACAAAGAAGGAAGGCTCGAAGCGGAAGATCAACATGAGCGGCTACATCCTGTTCAGCAGCGAGATGCGTGCTGTCATCAAAGCCCAGCACCCGGACTTCTCCTTCGGGGACCTGAGCCGCCTCGTTGGCACCGAGTGGAGGAACCTGGAGAGTACCAGGAAAGCAGAGTATGAAGGTGGGACAAACCTTAGTTAACCTTTAGGTGTATATATATATAAAGTATAAAGTATAATGTTGTACCTTTTGTTGCAGAGCGAGCAGCGAAAGTGGCAGAGCAGCAGGAGCGTGAGCGGGCCCATCACCAGACGTCCCCTAGAGCAGGTACCCCAGTAGGGGCACTGATGGGGGTGGTGCCTCCCCCAACCCCCATGGGGATGCTAAATCCCAGCATGACGCATGTGTCAGGTAACCCCTCATAGATGCAGACGTGGCTGTCCAGTTCACAAGTAGACGCGCTGGGAATAAGAAGCTGAACTGCTAGATTAAAATCTCTAATCCCACTCATGGCAGTGTGTATGTAATGTTGCAGCATTGTGATTTGATTTTGTTGCATCTTTGATGCTTGAGCGTAGTGCATGTGCACCCTATTGTTTTCATCGTATGTTTTTGTTCTGTTTTGGCCTTTATTCCCACTAATCTTCCTCAAAATGATCTGTTTATAGTATATTTAGCATAATGCATGCCTTGTTAGTGATGCATGTTTGACTGATGCATGTCGCTGTTTTGTGTGACTACTGTCCCCCTTCCGTAGAACATATGATGGGTGCATATAGATCAGCTATGATGCCCCTGCAGGGCCGTGTTGAAGGCATGGTTAGTTTGACTGGCATACCACCACATCACATGGGGGTGCCTGTCTTTCCCCAATATCATCTTCTTCCCGTTATGCCTGGGTTCCATGGAATGCCATACTTTGGTAAGAGCGCAACCACTGCCAAATCCACCTTGCCTCGCAGTTGCTTCCCGTCTACCAATCTGACTTGCTGGAGGGGATACCTGTACCTATAGGCTTAGCCCTTAAGTTGATAACCACTCAGTTGAGGGACTATAACCTCAACAGGGTCATTAGCGCAAGGCCTGTTGGTAGTGAATGAACAAACCTTTATATTCAAATTAAAATATCCATATTGGCATTCCTAATTGTGTTACATGTAGATTAATTTAGTATTTGTACTGAATTGACTGTGTCTTGATGTTGAATACCACAGGTGTCAACAGCATGGGAGGTCATGGACAAGGAAATATCCATGGGTCACAGGTAATCCATTCAAACCTGCTATAGAGCCCTAATCCACAGACCATGTACAATTTGGGGTTGTGCAACTCAAAATATGAACAAATAATATTATTATTATTAGATCGGTCTGATGGGTTCGGGACAGCAAGCTCCACCGCCTTATCCAGGACAAGGCCTGATGGGACAAGCTGCGCTCCAACAGCCGTCCACGCCAATGTTTGTGTCCCCGCCGGCCAAGACTCAGCGGCTGCTTCACTCCGACGCATATCTCAGATACATCGAGGGTCTCTCTGCAGAATCATCTACCATTAGCAAGTGGGACCAAGCTCTCTCAGGTGAATTTTTGAAGTGCTACATTTTGCTCTATGTGATGATCTCAGAAGATCAAGACATGTGCAATGAAATGTTTTTAGTGCAATTGCAGGGACCTTACAAGGAATTTTAAGGTAAAACAGCTGTGATCCAATGACTCAGGCTGCTTTGAAAGGACATTAGCATCCACTTTTCAAAAATAAAACGCATGAAATCAAAAATAATGAAAATCTTCACAGCTATGTTTTTAGAGACCTGATAACTGGACTTTGAGGAACTGTATAAAGTGAGTTCTCTAAATATTCTGAATAAGAATGAATAAAGCACATTGACTAAATAAATAAAAACTAAAATTTCCATAAGTTCTGGACAAGACAGACTACACTGTGTTCAGGACATCTATGATTACTAGCGTACTGCTAATCAGATATTTCTGCACAGTTTTTGAGGAATTTCAAATTTGAAAGTCCCATATTGTTGTTTTTTTCCCACTTCTAATCCAGCAGGGATGACTGTGATCAAAGAGTATGAAGATGCTGGAAACAGTATAAATCTTAGTGTTTTATTTTGAAAAGTGGATGTTAATGTCCTTACAAATCAGCCTGAGTCATTGTTTTACCGTAAAACCTTTGTAAGGAGGGCGTTAAAATTCTATGATGGATAGTTTGACTACAGAGAAACCCAAGTACCAGAGCCATTCACAACATTTGTACTGTATTATACTGTATATTGATGATGCAGTTTGTTTCACCTTGAATGTTTATCTTTTTTTTTTTTACTATTTCAGTTAAAAAACAAGACGTGCGCCTGACAAAAGAGCAAGAGAGCAGACTACCGTCCCACTGGTTGAAGAGTAAGGGGGCACACAAGACTATGGCTGATGCACTTTGGCGTCTCCGTGACCTGATGCTGCGAGATACCCTCAACATCCGCCAGACGCACAACCTGTAGCATGTTCACATTGTTCTGAGCCTCTGTTCCCAAACCTGTGAGACAGGAAGACGGGTGTAAGCTCACTAAAAAAAGGTGTCCGCTTTGTATTGTCATTTGATAAGTGTTTGTAGTAAGGTGCCTTCAGTGTTGAAGCTGTTTTTTTTTTGTTGCTGTTGTTTAAACATTTCAGATATACACTGTTCCAAATATGTTCTTGTTCAGACTGTCATTCTGTGATGGATGCACTCGTACTTTCACAATTAAAATGTGAACAGTTCAATTTGTCTTTATTCTCTTATTATTCCAGTTTGGTAAAAGTCTGGACAGTGTAAAGTTTCAGTGATTGTTATTAGAGGAAGAAGAAATGTTAAAGGTGCCATATGTAAGAATGTGGCCAAAAATGGTTACTACATTCAAATTCAAAATACCGAGGTCTTTTAGGCTTGACGTAACTGGCAACCCGTGGTTGCTCGGCAGCTGAGACTCTACTGACTGCAATGATTGGCAGACAGCGGTAGGTGGCGCCACATGCCAAAACATGATTTCAAAACATAAACATGATTTGCAGTCTGCAAAATATTTTTTTAATGCAAATATTTTCTGTACTGTTGTTGGTGAGTTCAGTTTGTTATATGAACATTATTCCTGAGTCTCTGTGACATATTAGGAGGATTTTATGGCCAGTTGCTTTAGATTCATTACATAATGCACCTTTAAAGACGAAGAACAAAGTGGAAATGATTAACGATGCCTATTAATAATGGCTGTGCGAGTCAAAACAGATGTACCTAATAAAGTGACCGGTGAGCGTTTGACAACGGGCGTGTCTTCCAGCCTTCGCCTTACATCTGCGCATGCGCAGTATACTGACCGCGCAGTTCCGTTCGCCCTGGATTTTTGAAAGCTGGCACCGTGAGCACGGCTGTTAGGTGTGTAGTGCCTTCCCATTCCCGACCACGACTTAAAAGTCCCTGCGTCGGTAAGAATAAGACAATTACCGTTGCCTTTTCAAGAGTAGTTTAGTCCGACATTTAGACTTCCTCAATAAATCGTGGTGTCGCACTGTGTGAGTTGAAGTAGCAGTGCTGGTGTATTAGCTAAGTTTATGATTAGCAAATATGATGTTAGCAAGCTAGCGCTAATAGCAGCAACCGGGCTTGATGGGAGCTCGGGTCTGGTCTCGGTTATTACTTTCCATGCTGCGTTAGGAAGTTTAATGTGCCGTGTTGCTCGTTCGTGATAAAAAATGGGGGCTGAATACATTCCGTTTAATATAACTTTTAACTCTACATACTGTTTAGTTCGAGTGTTTTCCTGACTGTGTTAACTTTAGCCGGCTAGCTCGGGCATTAGACAGCAAGCCAGAAGAGGCAAGGTTGCTAATGTCAGTGTAGCCTATGATAGCTGGCCGCTAACAAGCTAACGTAAACGACATACTCTAAATGTATGAATGAGTCAAAGTAGCTCAGCGCTATGAACGTTGAGCACAGAGCGTAGCTTTGATTTGTTTGATATAGTAGTGGAAGTCTAAGATAAGTGCGTGAATAAGTACATTTCGCGCACATGTTTGACTTTTAAGGAGCGTGGGGCTGCATGAAGTACAGTTTTTGTGCAGTTTTCAAGATCAAGCCAAATATTCTTTAGCCATTTGTTGTTGTTTTTTTTTGTACACCCACAGTTACGAGCATGGAGCTGAATGACGCCAACCTTCAATCCCTCACGGAGTTCATGAGGAAAACACTGGATCCAGACCCAAATGTCAGGCGTCCAGGTAATGCAGCCTGAAGACATGATGCTCACTTGCATACCAAAGGCCTAATTCAGGCTGTCTGAAGAAAATCGTGTTTTTGTATTTTTCTGATCATTACAATCTTACAGTAACAGTAACTTGCTGCCATCATTTGAATATTTAAGAGTAACAAAAGTTTGTGTCGTGGAAATCTTGATTAACATCTGGAGGTGTGTTTCAATCAGCCTTTTAGATGCAAATTTTGGATTTGTGTGTAAAAACACCTGAATGGACACACAGTTTGTTTTGAAATGTTTCCCAAGCTTGAGGTAGGTGGAAAAGTTGGTTTATGGTGATAAAAGGTAGATGCAAATGAGTGCAGTGCATACAGATTTGGCGAGTAAAAAAAAAAATATATATTATATATTATATATCTTTATATAAAGATATTTTCCTACTTCCACATTACACTGTATTGAAATATAACATACATGGCAGATACAGCAGGTGATAACCAAGAGAAACTAAGATGAACAACTATTCATGTTTGTTTATGTCATCAAGCTGGACTTTGTTATCCTTCTGTGGTGCCAACCACTGTATCTGTGAACTAAATCCCAATATGTGCTTTACAGCAGTTGATGGAAATATATTTTCAGTCTGAACACCCTGGCTGCTAAAATTGGATTTCAAATTGTGTGTTTGAGTCAGTCTGGAAATATTCACTCATGCTGTATCAGGGTTACATAGAGTCATACAGTGTATGCCAGTCTTTTCTCACACCAAACCTGGACCTTTTTGTTTGTTTGTTTATTTATTTATCCGTTTGTTTGTTTGATTGGAAAGTGACATGATGCACCTACATTTTCCCTGCATTTTCCCCAAATCTGGTTTCAAAACTTGAAATGATTGCAGTCTTCCTGAAAATGTTATTTTCCTGCAGTCCAAACCCTGCTGTAATGCAATTGTCAAAAGATTTAATTCTCACGAACCAATTTATGCACTTACTGCATGATCTTGAACATGTGTTTTTCATTTATCCTTTTTTTTCCTCCCCTTCCTTAGCTGAAAAGTTTCTCGAGTCTGTGGAGGGACACCAGAATTACCCGTTATTACTACTAACGCTGCTGGAGAAGTCCCAGGACACTGTGATCCGTGTCTGCGCTGCTGTTACATTCAAGAACTACATCAAAAGAAACTGGCGCATTGTGAGTCTTGGTTTAAAGTTTAAATGTTATTGACTCTGCTCATTTCTTAAGTCCACATCGAAGTAAAGCACAATTCACATCATTTATCACATCTTTGAGCAGAATACACTTTTTCTTTTAAACTTTTCACTGAAGAATCTAATACCATATACCAAATACTAATATTTTTTCTTCTGTTTTACTACAGATTGAAGATGAACCAAACAAAATCTCTGATCAAGACCGGTTGGCGATCAAAGCAAACATCGTGAATTTGATGCTGAGCAGCCCTGAACAGATTCAAAAACAGGTACGTCCTCCCATTTCAGTGAGTTTAATGCATCTGTTTCAAGGGAAGACGCTAAACCACTCTATATACCATGTATCTCCACAGTTGAGCGATGCCATCAGTATCATAGGAAGGGAAGACTTTCCTCTAAAGTGGCCTGATCTTTTAACTGAGATGGTGACCCGCTTCAGAAGTGGAGACTTCCACATCATCAACGGAGTGCTTCGCACGGCACACTCCCTCTTTAAGAGGTTGGGCTCGCTCATTTTAATATTATTGTTGTTGTAAATGATTTTTATGCAGATATTTTCAAACTTTCTCTGTCCTTTTTGCTTTTCAAGGTATCGCCATGAGTTCAAATCAAATGAGCTTTGGACAGAGATAAAATTAGTACTGGACACATTTGCTCAGCCTCTGACAGAACTGTTCAAGGTTTGTGACCTTGATGAAGTAATCCTGTTATAACATATACATGTGTTTTGACATTGTGTGATATTTAAAGAATGTTCTCTTATTTGCTGCAGGCCACAATTGAGTTATGTCAGACTCACGCTGCAGATGTCACTGCCTTGAAGGTCCTCTTCTCCTCCCTCACACTCATCTCCAAGCTTTTTTACAGTCTTAACTTCCAGGTAAGTTGACTTTGGTCTCAGTTCTCTGTTGTTGTTTGGTTTTATCTTTCCTGCCTTAATCTTTTTTTGACAAGGCATAATAGACAATATCCTGTTCTTACTGATGACACACAAAATAGGATGAAAATGTACACTTTTTTAATGGTGGAATTGTCACAATAAATGTGAATAAACTGTAGTGATGTGGTTATAATTTCTAATTGTCATGTTATATGTGCTCTGTACAGAATTGAGGTCTATTTATTATGAATTAAATTGCTCTAACTTCAAGGATATACTATGCATTATTTCATAGGACCTTCCAGAGTTTTTTGAAGACAACATGGAAACCTGGATGACCAATTTCCATGGCTTATTAACTTTGGATAATAAGCTTTTACAAACTGATGTGAGTTGTTTTTTCTTAACTTCTTTTGCGTTGCATTGCGTTGTGCAAAATCTGCTTTACTTACTTAAAAGCAATTCTTTTGTGTATTAGGATGAGCAGGAAGCAGGTCTTTTGGAGCACCTGAAGTCTCAGATCTGCGACAACGCTGCTCTTTACGCTCAGAAGTACGACGAGGAATTTCAGCCGTACCTTCCCCGATTCGTCACTGCGATCTGGAACCTTTTAGTTTCAACTGGACAGGAAGTCAAATATGACCTGGTGAGAATGCTTTTTTTTTGGTATTCTATTTTAAAGTGAACTTTCCCTCATCTAACAGCACACCTCATCTTTGTTGCAGCTTGTAAGCAATGCTATCCAGTTCTTGGCATCCGTCTGTGAAAGGCCACACTACAAACATCTATTTGAGGACCAGAATATACTCACGAGCATTTGTGAGAAGGTCATTGTGCCGAACATGGAATTCAGAAGTAAGTAAAAGTTTTGTTCCGAGCCACAGACCGACTCTGGGCTCTGCTTTCCTGGGGACACATATGCACTGTTATTAACCAAAATACCCGTTATGCTCAATCAGGTGCAGATGAAGAGGCCTTTGAAGATAACTCTGAGGAATACATTCGAAGAGACCTCGAAGGATCTGGTAAAGATTTGGACAACCTTTTTCAAATTCTAATTATTCTTATAACTTGAAGGCGTTTTATTCACATACAATTTTCTTATTCTCATCACTCCTCAGATATCGACACTCGTCGCAGGGCGGCCTGTGACTTGGTGAGAGGCCTGTGTAAGTTTTTCGAGGCGCCAGTGACGGCGATCTTCTCTGGCTACGTCAACTCGATGCTGGGAGAGTATGCCAAGAACCCTGGCAAGAACTGGAAGCACAAAGATGCTGCCATTTATTTAGTCACTTCACTGGCATCTAAAGCCCAGACACAGAAGGTATGGTTGCGATTCATATTTAGTTTATTGTCGTCAGTGATTATGTCAACTTATTGCTTAATTTTTTGTTTCACTCTAGCATGGAATTACACAAGCCAATGAGTTGGTGAATCTGACTGAATTCTTTGTGAATCACATCCTCTCAGATTTAAAATCCCCCAATGGTAAGAATCTCTTCTTATTTTGCAATATACAGTAGAGTTCCTAAATGTCTTGAATAAGTTGGTTAAGTTGAAATGTTTAACAAATTATTACATCAAGCTCCTGCTTTTGTTCCTGCAGTTAATGAGTTCCCAGTGCTGAAGGCAGATGCTATTAAGTATGTCATGATCTTCAGAAGCCAGGTACCAACTCTTGATTCTTTTGCCACGTTTTCAAATTTGAAAAACAACATCCACCACAACAAATAAGTCCATTACTGAGGAGTTGTTGTTTGTTTTTTCTTACCTTTCGCTCAGCTTCCGAAGGAGCAGCTGCTGCAGGCAGTTCCTCTACTGATCGCTCACCTGCAGGCAGAGAGCACAGTGGAGCACACGTACGCTGCCCATGCTTTGGAGAGGCTGTTCACCATGAGAGGCCCCGGCAACACCATACAGTGAGTATTAAGCAAGTCGGTAATTGATGCAATTTCAACAATATTATGCATACACTACCGTTCATAAGTTTGGGGTCACTTAGAAATGTCCTTATTTTTCAAGGAAAATCACCTTTTTTCAATGACAATGACATTAAATGAATCAGAAATACACTCTATACATTGTTAATGTGGTAAACGACTATTCTAGACTGCAAATGGTTGGTTTTTAATGGAATATGTACATGGGTGTATAGAGGCCCAATTTCCAGTGTTCTAATGGTACATTGTGTTTGCTAACGGCGTTAGAAGGCTATTGGATGATTACAAAACCCTTGTGCAATGATGTTAGCACAGCTGAAAACATTGTTATTTTGAATACAATTATTTCTAATCTTGTCAATGTCTTGACTATATTTTCTATTCATTTTGCAACTCTTTTGATGAATAAAAGTGTGACTTTTAATGGAAAACACAAGAAACATGTGTATAGGTGACCCCCAAACTTTTGAACGGTCGCGTATAGACCACATTGTGTGAAGTTATTTTTTTACTAAACATATAAAGTTTACCAGTAAGTGAAGAGTTCTACCTGACAAATGGGATGACGCCACATTTCTGTGCATGTTTTTCAGTATCACTTCGACAGAAATGGCGCCTTTCACTGAACAGTTGCTCAACAACTTGTTCAAAGCACTTGCTCTTCCCGGATCTGCAGAAAATGAGTACGTCATGAAAGGTAAGCCAAAACTTTCTCTGTCATCTAAAATAAATACTCCTCAGTCTGTATCGGCCCATTTATTTTTCAACTGTCTCATATCTTTCTTTTTGTTTTGTTTATTTTTTTTCATCTTTAAAGCCATCATGCGCAGCTTCTCTCTGCTGCAGGAGGTCATTGTTCCCTATATTCCCACTCTGATTGGTCAGCTTACTCATAAACTCCTGTCAGTCAGCAAGGTAATCCAAGCATTCTTCTTATTTATGGATATATACATATATATATATATATATATATATGTATATATGTATATATATATATATATATATATATATATATATGTATATGTATATATATGTATATATGTGTATATATATATATATATATATATGTATATGTATATATATATATATATATATATGTATATGTATATATATATATATATATATATATATATTAATATATATATATATATACATATATGTATTGTATAGGTACATTTTGCTAAGATGTTTATATTTGTCATCTATTTCCAGAACCCCAGCAAGCCTCACTTTAACCACTACCTGTTTGAGTCTCTGTGCCTGTCTGTGCGCATCACCTGCAAAGCCAACCCCACCACTGTGTCCAGCTTCGAGGAGGCTCTCTTCCCAGTCTTCACTGAAATCCTTCAGAATGATGTCCAGGGTTTGTGAAAGATAATATTAATGTTAAAGATCATAAAATAAAATAGCGTTATCACCATGTTACAATTATGGTGAAATTCCGCAGTGACTCAGGGATTCTACTGAATGCCTGTGTTCTATTTTTGCCGGATGTCGAGCGGGACAGCAAGCCATTAAAAGCGTTCATTTCAGAATAAAAGTCCCAGTTTTTTTACCATAATTGTTTAATTTCATAGCCCTAATATTTTACATATTTTAGTCATCTTTAGAAATGACGAGTTTGGTGGAAGAAAAATCTCCCTGTGTCCTCTGTTGCAGAGTTCCTTCCATACGTGTTCCAGGTGATGTCTCTCCTCTTGGAGATGCACTCCAACTCCATCCCTGCGTCCTACATGGCTTTATTCCCTCACCTGCTGCAGCCTGTGCTGTGGGAGCGCACAGGAAACATACCTCCTCTGGTGCGCCTGCTTCAGGCTTACCTGGAGAAAGGAGGTGCTTCTATCGCCAGCTCTGCTGCAGATAAAATAGTAAGTAATTGATGGATATTTTTTTTGTCTCTGTAACAAAAGAGAAATTCACACTGTATTCTGATTTTATCTCCTCAGCCCGGCTTGCTTGGAGTTTTCCAAAAGCTTAATGCCTCTAAGGCCAATGACAACCAAGGTTTTTACCTCCTCAACAGCATCATCGAGCACATGCCTCCGTGAGTGGATTATGGTCGTTTGATGAGTTCAGTTATTTGTTGTGTTTTAATTTTGTTGACAATTCTACTTTTTGTCTTGTTTCACCAGAGAATCGATTACTCAATACAGGAAACAGATCTTCATTTTGCTCTTCCAGAGACTTCAAGGCTCCAAAACCACCAAGTTCATCAAGAGTGAGTTCTCGAGCTGAATCTAAATTAGTCGATTTATCAGTTTGAAGCTTTTTTTCTTGGATTAAAACGGCAGCTCTCGTGAGTTCCATCGTCAGTGTTGTGTTCAGACCGTTCCATCTGAACAGCGTCAATGACTCTGCACATTATTTCGAACTTTAGAACAGTCAAATTGTGTCATGTTTTCATTAACTTTCAATGTGATATCACGCGTTAATGTTTGGACGCTTTTTCACAGGTTTCTTGGTGTTCATCAACTTGTATTGTGTCAAATATGGAGCTATTGCGCTTCAGGAGATTTTTGACAGCATCCAGCCAAAGTAAGTGTCCTTCTACTGATCAACAACATGGTTGTGCAGATCATGATGATGAAGTAGCCCATTTTTTTCTGATATTTTGTGGACCAATCAACTAAATATAATTGGCAGATAAATTGATTATGAAGCAAAATAATTGTTAGTTGCAGTCCTGGTCCAAACTAGTCATTGATTCGTTCATGTTGTGGAAATTCTCTGCTGCTGGTGGAGAATGAAATAGAGACTTCTGCCAGCCGACAAAGTTTTATTTTCTTAGCAAAGAAAAGGTCAATCTGCACATGAGTAATCCGAGCTGGAGAAAGACCCAGAGCATAGTGAGCCCTCCACATTTATGCCTGAGCAACTCCTCTTTCGCATTCCTCCAATAGACAAAGGAGTCTGCCTTTCCAGGCCGTGTTTTCACACCTCTTTGTGCACGTATCGGAGAGCTGACTCCCTGTGGATGTTGTAGGAAGGTGCAAGTTCAGTCTTGACATCCGAATTACACAATATACAATACACAAAAGGACCTGGTATTCTGTGTTAGGAAAAGGGCGATGGGCGGCTGTAGCTCTGAGACAAAGAAATTGAGAGATGTGCGTTAATCCTATTTTCTTTCCGTGTTTGCAGCATGTTTGGAATGGTGTTGGAGAAAATAGTTGTTCCAGAAGTGCAGAAGGTTTCTGGGGCGGTCGAGAAGAAGATTTGTGCTGTTGGCATTACCAAAGTCCTCACAGAATGTCCCGCCATGATGGACACGGAGTACACAAAGATCTGGTGAGGAAGTAGATGAATGAAAACACAACCATGAGCTTTCTGTCCCTTTTATGTTTTTTTAACGTGCTCAAGGTAAAACAATATCATTATTTGTTTATTAATAATAATAATAATAATAATAATAATAATGCCCCTTCATTACTTGCTTAAACCTGTCCTAATAGTTGGTTACGTACCTGTCGATGTCAAATTTAAGAACTTTTAGTAAAGCCAGTATTGCTTATCCTAAATTGACTAATGTTTCCGTTCAGGACGCCGCTGCTCCAAGCTCTCATTGGTCTGTTTGAGTTACCAGAAGACGACAGCATCCCCGACGACGAGCACTTCATCGACATCGAAGACACGCCGGGATACCAGACGGCGTTCTCGCAGCTGGCTTTCGCTGGGAAGAAGGAGCGCGACCCGATTGGAGACGCTGTCGGGAATCCTAAGATCCTGCTGGCTCAGTCCCTCTACAAGCTGTCAACTGCCTGTCCAGGAAGGGTAGGTGTACAGTTTTGTACCTTTTTTTTATTTTTACAAAAAGAAACTTGAGACAGAAATCTCTTCAGTAGGAGAACTAGCATAACAACAGCTCACTGGTTACTATTCACTTAAAATAATATGTGACACGTATATTAAAAAAGACAGACCAAAAGTTACAATGACTTTTATGTAAATCACCGTAACTTTATTTATTTGGGAATAAACTGATAAATTTTAAGTTGTCAATCCAATGGTCGCTAAACAAGGGGTGTCAAACATACGGCCCGCAGGCCAGAACTGGTCCACCAGTGGGTCCAATGTGGCCCCCAGGATTAATTTGAGATATATTCTATTTTTCAGTTCCTGTGGCTAAATGTTAGTGCCTTTTTGTAAATCGTAAACTTGCACTACCGTTCAAAAGTTTGGGGTCACCTATACACTTTGTTTGTGTTTTCCATTAAAAGTCACACTTTTATTCATTAAAAAGTTGCAAAATTATTAAAAAATTAATGACTTTTATTCAAAATAATAATTTTGCCCTTTCGTCAAAGAACCAGCAAAACTGTTTTCAGCTGTGCTAACATCATTGCACAAGGGTTTTCTAATCATCCAATAGTCTTCTAACGCCATTAGCAAACACAATGTACCATTAGAACGCTGGAAATGGGCCTCTATACACCTATGTAGATATTCCATTAAAAACAGACGTTTGCAGCTAGAATAGTCGTTTACCACATTACCAATGTATAGAGTGTATTTATGGTTAATTTAATGTTATATTCATTGAAAAAAGTGTTTTTCCTTAAAAAATAAGGACATTTCTAAGTGAGCCCAAACTTTTGAGCGGTAGTGTATGCATAATATTGTTGACGTACCTATTTACTCCAGAAATATCAGGCTGTTCAAAATATGTTTTTTAAAATTATACTTAAACGTAAAATAAAGGAAAATGCTTGTTGTTGATAGATTATGATGCTGTTTCTCCTTGTGTCCGTTCCTTGTGACTGCAGGTTCCTTCTATGCTGAGCACCAGTCTGAATGCAGAAGCCCTCCAGTATCTGCAGGGTTACCTGCAGGCGGCCTCTGTGCAGCTGGTTTGAAGCTGAAGCGACGATGGCGTTCACATGGTAGGAGCAGACCACCACACACTGGCAGGAAGTAGCCACAGCGGCCCCTGGGTCACATGACAGACTTGACAGACCAGACCCCCACTGAGTCTTTTCCAAACAGATTTGGTTTGACTTGACAGTTATTTGATGGATTTACCAGAGATATTCATAATTTTGCCTGAATTGAAGGTGTGTGTGTGTGTGTGTGTGTGTGTGTGTGTTCTTAAAAGGACATGACCAAAAAATTGACATAACTGAAGCACTGTTTGTGTGGGCTTGTTGTTTTGTTGTTGGAGCAAAAGACAAACAAACAAACAAAAAAGTGTAAGTTTATTTAATCAGCAGCAGTGGAGGCAAATTTAAAGGAGCGTCTGACAGGAGGGGATCGATCATGCGAGAGGGATTTCTTTTTTTCTATGTTTGACTTTTTATCAAGACTCAAAAATAACGCTTAATATGTTCTGTTGCATGTTTCCTGTAGATTCATTTGTCTAGCCCTCGTTTCTGCACTGTTTGTTATTGTGAATAAAAAGACGCACTTGTACATATCTGGTATTTCTGTAGTATTTTTGGGTTTACACACTACCGTTCAAAAAGTTTGGGTTCACTTAGAAATGTCATTATTTTTCAAGGAAAAGCTCTTTTTTACAATGGAAATGAATCAGAAATACACTCTATACATTGTTAATGTGGTAAACGACTATTCTAGCTGCAAACGTCTGGTTTTTAATGGAATATGTACAGAATGTGTATAGAGGCCCATTTCCAGTGTTCTAATGGTACATTGTGTTTGCCAATCATGTTAGAAGGCTATTGGATGATGAGGAAACCCTTGAAAACTCTTGTGCAATTATGTTAGCACATTATTTCTAATCTTGTTGATGTCTTGACTATATTTTCTATTAATTTTGCAACTGTTTTGATGAATAAGTGTGACTTTTAATGGAAAACGCCAAAGAAACTGTATCTGTGACCCCAAGCTTTTGGGGTGTATCTGTTATTCTACTGGATGTAGATGGATGGAATTGTATTTTTTCATGCTCAGTATTTGGAAAAAACCCTTCATTCATAGTAGGGTCACAGTAACATTGCTGTTAATTAAGAGACCTTGAGATATCACGCTGTCCTTATTTGGTATTGTGCGTTTGGTAAAAGCCTTTGTTGGTCCATTACTTCAGGGGAAAAGTCAGCGTTGGCGTTAGGAGGACTTGATATGTCCGTTGGAGGTCTTCATTTCTACGTTCTTGATGAAAGGCAGCATACACTTGTCTCCTCCCATGAAGCGATATGTCGCCACGTTTGCCTCCCATGGTAACAACCTACAGGGAGAGAGACAAAGAAGTTAATCTGAGCCTCGGTCCAAGCAGTTGATATACATATAACGAGATAAGTGCTTACGCTCGTGCCACGAAGGGGATGTACATCATGCGCGGGATGCAGATCATTTGCTGTTCGGCTAAAATGGCTTTCATGGACTGTTGTACGGTGTAGAGCGGCTGCAGAGGTGGAATGAGACTCTTGAGCTCCTGCCTGTGAGACGTCAAAGCAGACGTCAGGAAGAGACTGAGACTTACAGGGTCTTCTTTACCAACTTTAACTCGACTCACCTGATCTCACAGCCTGCAAACATCCCCGTGTCCACAATGTAAGGGCACACCAAGGTGGTTTTGATGCCCTCCAGGTTCTCTGCTAAAAGCTCGTGAGTCAGAGACTCGTGAAAACCCACAGCTCCAAATTTACTCGCGCAGTAATCCTGCGAATGTGAACGATGCAAACAAAGGGAGAGAATTAAGTCGGAATTCAAGACATTTGGGGGGGGGGGGGGGATATAGAAAAAGCATTTGGGAAAAAAAAATTTGAAAACATTTTGAAAAAAGAAAAAAAATTGGGAAAAAATTTCTTATTTTTGAAGAATTAACTTGAAAAGACATTTGTGGGAATTTATTTTTGAAAAAAATGTTTTTGGGAAAAACAATTTGAAAAAAGTTTTGGGGTAACATTTTTGAAAAAAAGGTTTTTGGAAAAACTTTTTGAGAATTTTTTTGGAAAATCTGTTTTGGGAAAAATACTTTTTTGAAAAAGAAGTTTTGGGGGAAAAAATACTTCATAATAGAGAATTAAGTTGTATAAAGTATGAAATCAAAGGGATTATCCTGGTGTGTGTGTGTGTTCAGATTGTTTACCTCGACACATGCAGTGCTGAACAGTCCTAGAGCACTGGCGATGGTCACGATGTGACCGTGGTTCTTTGCTTTCATCTGAGGCAGGAAGGCTTTTGTCATCTGTTGACAGACCATGTTATTACATTTAATGTGGGTTAATATTAGTACATTTTTAAAATGAACACAGAGACGATAAACCTGAATGTCTCAGAAATGCTCCTCTGCCATTTTTTATCCTTATCCATATATTACTGTGCACCTTCAAAGTTGATATAACTAACTCATCCTGAGGACGTGAATGGTTATAGTAATAATAATAATGAATCCATTTTATATATAGTACATATTTATATTCTATGTACAATCACGCACAAAGCATATATGTGGCTGCGATAAGGATTTAAACGGGTATCATCATCAACATCATCACGTGTGTTGATGGATTTAAATCACAACTGTGAAGAAAAAAAAAACACTACACATCTGTCTCTGAAAACCTTTAGATTTGGTGCTAATGAGATTAACTTTGCATGTTAAGAGGATCAAGTGCAGAGTCACATGCCCTCTTTACTGTGTGTGTGTGTGTGTGTGTGTGTGTGTGTGTGTTCCAGTTCCATTCCAGCACAGCATTCTTATTGGACACACTCAAAGACTCTTTGGCCTTTGACCCAAATCCACTTCTTACCATAAAACTCCCTAAAAAAAAGTCCCTAAGTTGTGAGGACCAAGCAAAAATGTCCTGGTTTGAACCAAAACATGTCCTCGCGGGCTGCTAAAGACATACACACATACATAAGCGCGCGCGCGCAGGGGCATCTCATCCTGTGATGCAACATCTGCCCCGCGGCGCGCGCAGCTCTGGTGCCTTCACGCGTCAGTGCGTAAACAGATGTTACATAATCCACATCAGTGTCTCTCAAGTGCAGAGTTTGCAAATGTGCGCAAAAGCTCATATTATGCACGTGCTGCGCCAGATCTCACCCAAAAGAGCGCGTGACAGTTGACCAGCAGCGTCCTCTCCAGGATCTCGTCCGGACAGTCCAGCAGCCTGCGCCCGGCCACCACGCCCGCGTTGTTGACCAGCATGGAGACGTCCCCGACCTCCTCCCTCACGCGGCCCGCGGCCTCGTAGATGCTCTGCCGCTTGGACAGGTCCACCGTGTACGCGTGCACCTCCACGCCCAGCTCGCGCGCCAGCTGCGCGGTCTGCTCGTTGGCGGCGGTGTTGCAGTCCCACAGCACCAGGCACGCTCCCTCTTTGGCGAACTCCAGGGCGAAGAGGCGCCCCAGCGCGCCCCCGGCCCCCGTGATCAGACACAGCTCCCCGTCCACGCACTTGAGCCTCGGCCGCAGGAAAGTCTGGACGATGGCAGCCAGGATGGAGTAGGTGAGGTCTATGAGCATCAGCACCAGGTCCACCAGGACAATCATGATGATGAAGATGATGATGGAGAAGTTTAACACCAACTCAGGCAGCAGCAGCAGGAACAGACCACCAGGCTCTGGAGGAGTTTGTGTCCCTGCGTGACGCGGGTTTATGTAACTGCCGTGTGTGGGATTATAGGAGGCAGAATGATGGAGGCCACCAATCCACAGGCTTTTTGTCTGATGACTGAATGAATCAACTCTGTCCTCACAGTCATGAAACTGATTAATATAACATGTCCTGAGCCAGAGTCACCATATATATATGTATGTGCTGTATATATATATACACACATACAGTATAAAATAGTACTGAAATATTATACTCAAGTAAAAGTACCACTATTTGATAACATGGTACTTAAGTACAAGTAAAAGTACTGGTCTAAAAAAATGTACTCAAGTTAAAGTAAAAAAGTATTTCAGAGTAAAAGTTACTCAGTTACTTTTTTAACAAGGTTGGGCTTCTTTCTTGTCGTGCAAAAAGGACAAGGGAACACAAATCTCACATGAATTGTTTTTAATTCAAGGCAAACTAACAAATTAAAGTGCTGACAAAATAAAATATGTAAACACGTGTCAGTCAACATGGGTCAAAGGTCACAAATGATTTCACTTTCTCACTCACTCAGGGACCTTAATTAACGCCAATTCACCTGTCATCATCCATTCACCTGTCCTCCTCATTCACATGTCCTCCTCATTCACCTGTCCTCATCATTCACCTGTCCTCATCATTCACCTGTCCTCATCACTCACCTGTCATCATTCACCTGTCCTCATCACTCACCTGTCATCATTCACCTGTCCTCATCATTCACCTGTCCTCATCATTCACCTGTCCTCATCACTCACCTGTCATCATTCACCTGTCCTCATCACTCATCTGTCATCATTCACCTGTCCTCATCATTCGCCTGTCCTCATCACTCACCTGTCCTCATCATTCACCTGTCCTCATCATTCATTCGCCTGTCCTCATCACTCACCTGTCCTCATCATTCATTCACCTGTCCTCATCACTCACCTGTCCTCATCATTCACCTGTCCTCATCACTCACCTGTCATCATTCACCTGTCCTCATCATTCACCTGTCTTCATCATTCACCTGTCCTCATCATTCACCTGTCCTCATCACTCAACTGTCCTCATCATTCATTCACCTGTCCTCATCACTCACCTGTCCTTATCATTCATTCTCCTGTCCTCATCATTCACCTGTCCTCATCATTAACCTGTCCTTATCATTCATTCTCCTGTCCTCATCATTCACCTGTCCTCATCACTCACCTGTCCCCATCATTCATTCATGTGTCCTCATCATTCACCTGTCCTCATCATTCACCTGTCCTCATCACTCACCTGTCCTCATCATTCATTCACCTGTCCTTATCACTCACCTGTCCTCATCATTCATTCACCTGTCCTCATTATTCACCTGTCCTCATCATTCATTCGCCTGTCCTCATCACTCACCTGTCCTCATCATTCATTCGCCTGTCCTCATCATTCATTCGCCTGTCCTCATCACTCACCTGTCCTCATCATTCACCTGTCCTCATCATTCATTCGCCTGTCCTCATCACTCACCTGTCCTCATCATTCATTCACTTGTCCTCATCATTCATTCACCTGTCCTCATCATTCACCTGTCCTCATCATTCACATGTCCTCATCATTCACCTGTCCTCATCACTCACCTGTCCTCATCACTCACCTGTCACCATTCACCTGTCCTCATCACTCACCTGTAATCATTCACCTGTCCTCATTCACCTGTCCTCATCATTCACCTGTCCTCATCATTCATTCACATGTCCTCATCATTCATTCACCTGTCCTCATCATTCATTCGCCTGTCCTCATCACTCACCTGTCCTCATCATTCACCTGTCCTCATCATTCATTCGCCTGTCCTCATCACTCACCTGTCCTCATCATTCACCTGTCCTCATCATTCATTCACCTGTCCTCATCACTCACCTGTCCTCATCATTCACCTGTCCTCATCATTCACCTGTCCTCATCACTCACCTGTCATCATTCACCTGTCCTCATCATTCACCTGTCTTCATCATTCACCTGTCTTCATCATTCATTCACCTGTCCTCATCATTCACCTGTCCTCATCACTCACCTGTCCTCATCATTCATTCACGTGTCCTCATCATTCACCTGTCCTCATCACTCACCTATCCTTATCATTCATTCTCTTGTCCTCATCATTCACCTTTCCTTATCATTCATTCTCCTGTCCTCATCATTCACCTGTCCTCATCACTCACCTGTCCCCATCATTCATTCATGTGTCCTCATCATTCACCTGTCCTCATCATTCACCCGTCCTCATCACTCACCTGTCCTCATCATTCATTCACCTGTCCTCATTATTCACCTGTTCTCATCATCCATTCACCTGTCCTTATCATCCATTCACCTGTCCTCATCATTCATTCACCTGTCCTCATCATTCACCTGTCCTCATCACTCATTGTGATCAAAAACATTTTGTGTTTTTTTGCACAATGTCTTTGATCAGTCAGCTGACCGGGTTAAAATTCTTTAAGTTTTTTCATCTTAAAACATTTTTTTTAACTTTAACTCTGAGTTTAACTCTGCACCAGCTGACCACAGTAAACCACTTTAACAGTATATATATATCTATATATATATAGATATATATATCTATATATATATATATGGTATTGTATCACAGAGTTATGTGGACATTCCTTTCGTGTGTGTTACAGAAGGTTATTTGTGATCCATGATGTGAGGTGGATTATCCAACTCTGAGTAAAAAAAAACCTTACGTTGAAGTTGAAGTGCTTAGCACGTGTGCACAAATCCCTAATCCATAACATAGTTTTCCCTCATGTTACATTTTCATATTTGTTAAGATGAGTTTTAGAGCGGGTTTCCTAGTTTTTATTAGTGTTAGTGTTCGTTTTTTGTCATATATGGAGTGCTCTTTAAACTCTAGTTTTTATTTTTATTTCAGTTAACACATGTTTTTCCTCCCAATTTCAGTTATTTCATTAGTTTTCGTTGTGTTAGTTTCTGGGTCTTGTGAGAGTTTAAATATAGCTCGTATGTGAGAGAAATCCCAAAGCTATGACAGGTATTGACTGAGGTGTAATCCTCTGCACTGCTGCAGGTATTATGACATAATGTCACATACCAGCAAGTATTATATATATATATATACATACATGTATATATATATAATTCTTAATACTAATAAATAAAAACGAGCCGAGTGAACTTTGAACTGTGACGTATTTCCAGATTTCACAAATTCAATGTGATTTGAAAACATTTTGTGTGCGTTTTTACTCAGGTGTATTTGTATAGTTTGTGAAAATGTATGTATGAATTCTTTGCATATGTCACTTTCTTCTTATTTTGGTGATTATTTCAGTGAGTTTTCCACAGTTTGAAGTTATGTTGTTGATACATGAGCTTTAGTTTTGAACAGATCTGTGCACACAAATATACTTGAGTTACATATTTATGTCTGTAAAATGGTTGGTAGAAAGTTCCACTAGATGGCGCTGTTGTCTAAGGTATGCAGGCTCCGTTCACAAAGCACAAGCTCAGCAGCCATGGCTCCTTTTTCTGGGTATAGTTCAGTGTTTGCCAACCCTGGTCCTCTGGAAACACTGGGAACACTGCCCTGCCAGGTTTTACATGTCGCCCTGCTCCATAAACACCTGATTCAAATGAAACGTTACATTTTGAAAAAAATGTTTTAACAAAAGTTAAAATATTGTGTTTTTGAAAAAATATTGACAAAAGTTGAAACATCAAATTTTTGAAAAAGAAAAGGACGAAATTTGAAACATTATTTTTTTAAAAGACAAAGTTGAAACATCAAATTTTCTGAGAGAAAAAAAGACCAAAAAAAAGTTTGAAACATTATTATTATATTTTTTCTAAGACAAAGTTGAAACTTTTTTTTTTTTTGACAAAAGTTGAAACGTTAAATTTTTGAAAAAAAGACAACATTTTAAACATTATTATTATTATTATATTTTTTTAAAGACAAAGTTGAAACATAACATTTTTGGAAAAAAAAGACAAAAGTTGAATCATTAAATGTTTATATTTTTTTGAAAAGTTGAAACATTAAATTTTTTAGAAAAAAATTGACAACATTTTAAATATATATACGTTTTTAATTTGACAAAAGTTGAAACATTATATATAAATATATATATATATTTTTTTAAATTTTATTTTATTTTTTAAACAAAATTTGAAACATTAAATTATTTGGATTTTTTTTTTTTTTTTTTTTACAAAAGTTGGTTCTGAGGCTTCTGCAGAGCTTGATGATGAGCTGACCATTGATTTGAATCAGGTGTTTTTGGAGCAGAGCAACATGTAAAACATGGCAGGACAGTGTTCTCAGAGGACCAGGGTTGGGAAACACTGGTTTAGTTGTTATTATTCACACACACACAAAAAAAACCTCAGCTCACAGGATTTCAGTTATTGTCTTTTATTAAGCATCAGTTGGTAAAACTGCTCCCAAAAATTTGCTCATCGTGGAATTTTTCTTCAGATATTTACAATCAGTTTTTTTTTTAAATATAGCGCTACATGTGTCAGGAAACCACAAAGATAATAATTCTACAAAGTCTCAAACTGAAAAGTAAAGAACAAAGTGGACACGAGGACAGTCAGCAAACAGACAGAGGGAAGAGGGTCAGGGCTGAATCGTCTGCGTTTGGCTTAAACCTCTTGTGCTTAAAGATTGTGAGATTTTTAAACTTGTGCTTTTGAATATTGGAACCAATGTGTGTGTGTGAGTGTATGCTGACACTTTTGGACAGCAGAGGATTTACTTCAGAGAAGTCAAGTAGTTTCAACCATTTAAATAAGAGACTATGGCTTGTTTTTAGTTCATCCACAAAGAGTTTTGTGTGATGAATATTAATGAATGAATTTAACCATTTGTCAGTTTGACACTTTTATCCCATTTCCATGCAGAAACCCTCCACACCAGTGACTTCCTAGTGTTCATGAGGTTATGCGAGCTCTGCTGTCTGAGTTTTGTCGCTTCACGTCGGGCGACTTTTATTACAAAGTTCGCTCCTCAGGATTCAGTGACACCGTCTGGCCAAAGACATTCCTGTAACTGAGCTTTCCCTGCACGGCCCGGGCCTGGTATTTATAGTATCGCAGGGAATGAACACACACAGAATCCTCAGAGGGAGTTCTTCACCCGCCCGTCTGACTCTTTTGCTGTGTCATTCTGAGGACAAACTTAAAGGTAAAGTGGGCAGATTTTAATTATCTCTATTTACAGTCTCACAACTCATGGAGCTTTCCCACTACTGCTACAGACTCTTTTTTTTGTTGCTTTTCCATTAGTGATAGTACGGAGACCTGAACTGTAGATGATTTAAAAACACTCAAGAGGGCTGAAAATGTGCGTTAATCGTCAACATTTAGCAAAGGAAATGTCTAAAATCTCATAATTTAACAGAGGAGTTCGGTGTATTTAGTGTATCTAGATCACGTGTGTCAAACTCAAGGCCCGGGGGCCAGATGTGGTCCGCCACGTCATTTTATGTGGCCCGCGAGTGATTAATTGGTCTTAAAAATCTGTGTTAAAATAGGTCTTAAAATGCTGCTTTAAGGCGTGCGTTGACCATAAAACTACATTTCCCACAATGCATAGCGATTGTGTTACCCGCAAAGTGACGGCACCCTGCCACTAGATCGCAGTGTATCATTGTATATGCAGTGAAATTGAATAAGTCATAAATACAGAAAGTTATTTAGCAATATGTTACAGAGTAGTTAGCTTTATTTTACATTATATTTGGTTACATTTACTCTGTATGACAGTTACATCATGGCCCTTTGAGGGGAACCATTATGCTGATGTGGCCCTCAGTGAAAATGACTTTGACACCCCTGATCTAGAGTCTGTGCTCAGCAAATCTTTGTAATGACCTGATTCTAATGATTCATTTACACCCGAAAACAACTGCTTTACAAGTTGCTAGTCGCGCGTTTGTGTGTGTCGCGTGTAAAACGTTGACTCCGCCCCACGTTTGAGGAGGTACCATAGTCATGGAAAACCACACCAAACCGTTTAGAGTCGAGCCGTGCTGGAACCGCATAGTGGAAAAGCGCCATATATCTATAATTTAATGGGAGCAGATCATAGGGCCGTTCAGTGACGGGAGATTTTGACCAATCGCGGGGCAGCTCAGAGAGAGCGGACGCTCCCATTGGCTGTTGCACGACCTAAGCTGTAAGAAAACCTAAGAAACCAGGAGAGTTTAAAAGAGACAGAGCTGTGATTCCATAACCTGAGGATGAAACTCAAACGATCGACTGTTTTTACAGCGATCTTGCGTTAAAGTGAGAGGTTCAGGGTTGAAAATGTCGTTATTGAGTTACCGACACAAGAGCTAACCTGAGACACAGGTGTTCACTCCTGTATGTGCTTAAAGGTCGAGTGGGAGATCGTTTTATTACTGTTTTTATTGCTTAAAAATCCTCTTCACAACCCGATTCTAACCGATGAATTAATGCACTGTGACAAAAATGAGAAATGCTCGCTGTGGAGCGGACAGGCCTGTAAACACACTCCAATGTACACATGCGATTGGAACTAGCGGTAGCGATGACTGAAAGCCAAGAAAGGGCTGCAGAGTGATGACATGGTGGTTTTTTATCATCACGTTGTCATTTGATCCAAAAAACTTCACAGAAAAATACCAAAAAGTTAGCGACGCTGCTCAGTGCTCGTGAATCTGTGTTCGTTGCACGTTCCTGTGCTCTGGAGGCGTGGCTTCGGAGGGAAGTCTGAAGAAAGAGGGCTCAGACTTTTGAATTCAAAATATTGCCTGCTCTAACTCTTTTTTTCCAGGATCTGCAACCTTACCTTGAAGGTCAAGGTCAAGGACGGGTTACTGACCTGAGCGACCAGGCCCAGGGTCAGGGTCAGGGTCAGGAGTTGACAGACTGGATGCAGCTTTCGCATTATTCTGCCCCCTACAGTCTGAAGACGTATCTGCATTTAAGGGGTGTCCCATTTTCTAAGTGACAAAATAACCCTCAACACTTGGTTTTGAGGGCCAGTTAAGATTAAAGGTTGAGCTTGAGGGTTAAGATAAGAATTGGAATTGGCCCCATGTCACACAACGATGCACAAAATAATCACATTTGAACTCTGATTTCCATTAGGAAAAGTGTATCTAACAGCAAGGGGGGAAAAAAACTGTAATTTCTCACTGACCCATCGCTGAGGTCCTGCCTGGAAAAAAGATATTCTGCCCTCTGAAAATAGCTGACGATGTGCTCGGAAACAATTTCTGTAATGAGCGTCTTCTCTGCTCTAAAGAGGTGTCAAAGAGGTGGTGGTGGTGGTGGTGGTGGGGGGGGGGGGGTGAAGCTGGACATGAGATGGCAGGAGCCGCGCTGCTGCCATCATTAGAGATGTCAGTTGTAATCAGGCTGACAGCTCTGCTGCTGCACCGCGCTCTGTCAAACACTGCTAACGTGGCTTCTTCCTATTCCGTGCACACTCTCACTCTCACTCTCACTCTCTCCAATGGGAGTAAGCAGCTGAGAGTGCACAGTGTTTTCAGGCCTTTCGCTGCAGTTTTTATGCTATTTTTTTTTTTAATGACGAAATCTAACAGTCAATCTTACGTAATGTCGATTCAGCCTCATGACGGGACGGGAGCGAAAAAGACAAAGATAAATGAACGCGTCTTCATGTTACTTTAAGGACTCAAATCTGCACAAAACATGATGTGACTCTCTTGCATCCTGTCCTCGCAGCAATCACCATGGAAACAAGGGGTCCTTTTTTTTCTCCATGTACGCTACCGTTCAAAAGTTTGGGCTCACTTAGAAAAGTCCTTATTTTTGAAGGAAAAGCACTTTTTTTTTTTTCAATGAATATAACATTAAATGAATCATAAATACACTCTATACATTGTTAATGTGGTAAACGACTATTCTAGCTGCAAACGTCTGGTTTTTAGTGAAATATGTACATAGGTGTATACTCTTGGAAATAAGGGTTCCAAAAGGGTTCTTCTACAAGGGCTGAGGTTCTACCTGGAACCATTTGCTTCCGAAAAACCCTTTCACGAAGAAAAGGGTTTTTCAAGGGTTCTTGGTAACACTAATCGTTCCAGTGAGAACCATTTTGATCCAGAGAACCCTTTAAAAGCTTTTTCCTCAATAAAGGGTTTTAAAAGGGTTCTTGGTGGAACCCTCCAAAAGGGTTCCAGGTGGAACCTTTATTAAAAAAGTTCTACCTGGAGCCAAAAAGGGTTCTCCTATGAGGACAAGCCGAAGAACCTTACATGGTTCTACTTAGCACTTTTATTTCTAAAAATAAAATAAGGGTTCCAAAAGGGTCCTTCTACAAGGGCTGAGGTTCTACCTGGAACCATTTGCTTCTGAAAAACCCTTTTCCGAAGAAAGATCCAGAGAACCCTTTAAAAGCTTTTTCCTGAATAAAGGGTTTTAAAAGGGTTCTTGGTGGAACCTTTATAAAAAAAAAGCCCAAAAGGGCTCTCCTATGAGGACAAGCTGAAGAACCTTATATGGTTCTACTTAGCACTTTTATTTCTAAGAGTGTATAGAGGCCCATTTCCAGTGTTGTAATGGTACGTTGTGTTTGCTAATAGAAGCGTTAGAAGGCTATTGGATGATTAGAAAACCCTTGAAAACCCTTGTGCAATGATGTTAGCACAGCTGAAAACAGTTTTGCTGGTTCAGCAAAGTCATTATTTCTAATCTTGATAATGTCTCGACTATATTTTCTATTCATTTTGCTGAATAAAAGTGTGACTTTTAATGGAAAACAGGACACAATTGTATAGGCGACCCCAAACTTTTGAACGGTAGTGTAAATATTCAGCACATTGAGACGTCAGTCTAAATCATAGCACGCGTGTCATGGTCGCAAACGGCCGTTAAAGGAGTCATATTTTTAAGCGTAAAGATTTGTCGGGTGCGTACAGGAGAGCAGGATCTCGGATATTATGCTTGATCTTAAGTGGCCTACGGACACACAACGGCTGTTCGTGTTCCTGAGTAGTTGTGAGGTGGTTTTATGTTCCTATCACGCGGTTCCTTTACTAGCTTATTTCCCTTGTGTCCAATCTCATCGCGCGTATTGAGCAGGTCAAGGTTCTCCCTGAAAAATATCGTATTCTGCTACAGAAGAAAAAAGGTTGAAACATACTTTTATCAGTAAAAGAACAGTTCTATGGTTCTTCACGATGCACAAAGAAGAAAAACAAAGATTACAAAGGGATTATCTATCTATTATCTGCGGCGTATCATCTAACGACGGCAACTGTTTGCTTTAAGGAGAATTAGCCCAAACGTCTTTTTTTAACGCCTATGAGTTCGTTCTGTTAGAAAATACTTGTTAAAAAATATAAATAATTCTGATTTTGCACCAATAAACGTGTATCTGTTTGATATATTATTCTACTCTTTCAGTTTTTTTACGCGTACTTTATTCACTCTTTCAGCTACACTGACGCTCATAATCTGTACATAATCTGATACCGAGTCATTTTCATCAGCTACACTCTTAGAAATAAGGGTTCCAAAAGGGTTCTCAGTAAGAACCATTTTGATCGAGAGAACCCTTTAAAACCCCTTTCCTGAATAAAGGGTTCCAAAAGGGTTCTTCTACAAGGGCTGAGGTTCTACCTGGAACCATTTGCTTCTGAATAACCTGTTCCCGAAGAAAAGGGTTTTTCAAAGGTTCTTGGTAACACTAATGCCGAAGAACCTTATATTGTTCTACTTACCACTTTTATTTCTAAGAATGTACACTCTTAGAAATAAGGGTTCAAAAAGTGTTCTTCTACAAGAGCTGAGGTTCTACCTGGAACCATTTGCTTCTGAAAAGCCCTTTCTTTTTTTAAGGGTTCTTGGTAACACTAATGGTTCCAGTAAGAACCATTTTCATCCAGAGAACCCTTTAAAAGCCCTTTCCTGAATAAAGGGTTTTAAACGGGTTCTTGGTGGAACCTTTATAAAAAGGTTCTACCTGGAGCCAAAAAGGGTTCTCCTGTGAGGACAAGCCTAAGAACCTTATATGGTTCTAATTAGCACTTTTATTTCTAAGAGTGTACAGTAGGAACAACGACTCATGTGAGACAATTTTGTAAATGTGACGGACACACACACACACACACACACACACACACACACACACACACACACACACACACACACACACACACACACACACACACACATACACATAGCCATTTTCAAACAAACAAAAATAAGTAAACAGACTCACAGATTAGAGAAATTACAGATACAGTTTCCTTATTTATGTCTGTGCTCGTAATAAAAATACTTCTCGAGTTAAGGTGCTTTCTCTTGTCAGCAGCTGGACACAAAGGGAGGACAGACGGACGGACGCAGCCTCACAGTGTCTCTCTGTGTGTGTTTGTCTGTGCAGTTTTTCTTTAAAAAAAAAAATATCAACGAGAAAGATGTCAAACTTTACATATTTAAGACAAAGAGACCGACTCTCTCGTCTCTTATCTCTCGTACCTCGCTCAAAAAACACAAACGTAAAACACCGGGAGAACACGACGACTTGAACTAAGGCCAGTTTTGAGGAAGGAAGCCAAAAAAATTAAAAAAATTCCCCACCCATTTTTCTCACAATAATTATAATTATTCATCTTTATAGTCATCGCTATAAATAAAAAAAATAAATATCGCACCACAACATACTTATATGAAGTAAAATCAGCTGAATGTGTTTCACTGCCCTCTGTGCTACTGACTGGACCGCCTTTGCTCGTGGCTTCATCCAGGAATATCAGAAAAATAGGTGTTTCAATCATATACGTATATATATAAAACAACAATATTCTATCTTCCCATAACTAGGCTGCAGTTTTAAAGAGATAATCTGCCTTAAAACAAATGTATAAATACTAAAAACGACCAGGGTGCGAGGATTGTTTGGATTCTTGATCAGCAGAAAAAGTTTGGGAGTCTTTCTCCCATCTTTTATTCTCAAAGTTCTTCTACTTCTTTAATGTTTTTCAGTGCTTCCTCCTCCCCCTGTTGTCGTCGCTGTCGTCGTCGCTCACTTATTGTGACTTCAAGCATTGGAGTGACTCTGGTCTCCCTGAAGTGGCTGAAGTTCCTGAGCCACGTGGTTCTCCTGGCCCTCTAGTGGCAGCGCGCTGTTGCCCAGCTTCCTCCGCAGTGCCTCCGCGGTGTGGTTGGAGCCCCGCCTTTGGAAGCCGGAGGGGTGGCCGAACCTGGGGCTGGCTTTGTCCAGGAGCCTCCGGGTGCCCGAGGCGTCGTGCAGGTGCTCGTCCTCGTCGGTGTCGGCGTCGATGAACTTGTTGATGGACGTGTCGTGAAAGGTGAAGACGCCGGGTCGTAAATTCTCCGGGCTCTTGGTGGGCGTCCTGCTGCTCGCCGTCGTGTACACTGAGCTGTCGGAGAGGGGCCCCGTTACCATGTCCTCACCTTCTCTGAAGTTGACCTTGAGTGTGTGGCTTCTGTGTGGACCCGGTCCGGTGCCTCGTGCCCCTGTCCGAGGCGTGTTCGTGCCCTGGAGTCCCTCGTGCTCGTTCTCCAGCGTGGGCTCCAGGCTCGGGTTGGTGCTGACTCTCCCCGGTATGTTGCTGACGGGGCTTTGGCTAAAGCGAGAGCTCTCGGGGAAATCCGTGGTGCAGCTGATGAAGCTGTCCAAGCTGGAGATGCTTCTCATGTCTGTCACAACCTCTGCTTTGCCTGGGACGGCAGCTTCAGACGCAATGGTTCCCATCTCAAACTCGGCTTTTTTGGAGGGCGGACCTTTTTCCTTGCCGTTGAGGTCGGGCTGAGTCATTTTGTTGTAGATCTCCTCCAGTTTCTGCACACTCAGATGCTGAGGGCTGCTCGAGGGCTTGGCCTGCTCCTGGTAGCTGGACTCAAGAGTCTTCACGGGGCTGCCGGAGTGGATCTTGAGTTTGGGTGTCCCTTTCTGCGGACTTGGAGATACATGATTGTCGTGCAGCTTCTCCTTTTTTTCCTCCGATTTCTCCACCATGACGTCCAAGAGCTCTAAATTGTGGCCAAACGTGTCTTTCATGTTCATGGAAACGATGCTGCCGTTTCTCTTCGCCCGCTCTAGGGCCTCTCTCCTCTTAATGGCTTTCTCTTGCCTCTTTTGCTCCTTGTAGAATTCGGAGAAGTTGTTGACGATGATGGGGATGGGCAGCGCTATCACCAGTACTCCAGCAATGCAGCACAAACCACCAACGATCTTTCCCAGTAAGGTTTTGGGGTAGATGTCACCGTAGCCCACCGTGGTCATCGTGATGGTCGCCCACCAGAAAGACGCTGGGATGCTTTTGAACTTGGTGTCCTCCTCGTCCTTCTCCGCAAAGAACACCAGGCTGGAGAAGATCATGATGCCCATGGCCAAGAAGAGGATCAGCAGGCCCAGCTCATTATAGCTCCTCCTGAGAGTGAAGCCCAGTGACTGGAGACCTGTGGAGTGACGGGCCAACTTCAGGATACGCAAGATCCGCATGATGCGGAAAATCTGCACAACGCGTCGCACGTTCTGGAACTGTAGCACGCTCTTGTTGGACTCCGTGAGGAAGATGGTGACGTAGTACGGCAGGATGGCCAGCAGGTCGATGACATTCAGCGGACCCTTGAAGAACTTCCACTTGTTGGGGGAGGAGAGGAAACGGAGCAGGTACTCCATGGTGAACCAGGCGATGCACACGGCTTCCACGTGAGCCAGCTGCGGGTTGTCTGTGGGATGTCCGAACTCGTCCGTGTCCTGCAGCTCTGGGAGCGTGTTCAGGGACAACGCGATGGTGGACAACACTATGAAGAGGATGGAGATAATCGCCAGGATCTGGAAAACACAGAAGGACAACAAAAGAAGAACATTAAAGGCGCCATATGTAAGAATGTGGCCAAAAACGGTTACTACACTCAAATTCAAAATACCGAGGTCTTTTAGGTTTTGATTTCTGACGCAACTGGCAACCCGTGGTTGCTCGGCAGCTGAGACTCTACTGACTGCAATGATTGGTAGACGGCGGTAGGTGGCGCCACATGCCAAAACATGATTTCAAAACATAAACATGATTTGCAGTCTGCAAAAAAAAATTTTTTAATGTAAATATTTTGGCTGCACTGTTGTTGTTGGTGAGTTCAGTTTGTTATATGAACATTATTCCTGAGTCTCTGTGACATATTAGGAGGATTTTATGGCCAGTTGATTTAGATTTATTACATAATGCACCTTTAATCTTAAGATCCCAGTGTTGCAGCCCAATCTAATGCCTTGTTTTAAGGATTACTTCATCAGTTGATTGGTTTTCCTGTAAGGTCTAGACCAGGGGAGTCAAACTCAGATGACCTGGAGGCCAATTGTTCTGGTCAAGAAGGGGCCGGTCTTTATAAAAATAAAGAAATAAATCAAGGTAATAATCATCATGAATATCTTCATGATGATATTTCACTGAATTTCAAAGTAAAAGTGCTTGTTTTGATACTGAACGATGCATAATTCGCAATCGTGACATTGATGATGCAAATTAAGCCTATGAATATCAAAAACAGAGAAATTCATCTGTAATTAAAACACCAAAAAAAGCTTATTTATATGTAATTTAACGTTTGATGTTATACATTTAGTAACGTGATAATCACAACTGAACATATCTTGTTATTACTATTATCAAAATATTAGCTAGCAAGCAAAAATATTAGCTAGAAAGCATATTTAGTATAATATTCTGTGTGTATATATATATGTGTGTATATATATATATGTATACATATATGTTTCCTTAGAGATGAACATTTAACACTGTGACTTACCCTTCAGTGTTTGCTTTCAGTAAAATGTCATTCAGTTTCAGGACCAAACATGCTAGCTTTGTCACTGTTAGCATTTTAGCCTGGGGCTTTTGATGCCAAATTACTAACATGGATTTGTTGTTGACTTTGTCATCAAATGAGCTGCTCTGTCTCGTTCTTTTCATCTTTTTTTGAAATAACAAAAAGCAAAAGTTTAATCATCAGATCTTAATGTTCTAATTGCAGCTGTACACTTTTAAGTCTATATCTCAGTAAATACACTGCCGTAAACACAGCAAACAACAAAAGAAGTGGTCATTTTTTGTGTGTGATCACGTGCGACAAAACATTAATTTAAGGGAGTTTTGCTTCATTTGCTGCATTGAAAAGTAAAGTAGGCTAAAGGCAGTATGACATTGTAAGACTCACTGCACTGATCTACATAAACTCAAAGACATAGGAATCAGATCATCCCATCACTTGATGGGTTTTTAAACTGTTTTTCCTGACTGAACAAAAATGCCTCTACCCCAGGTTTTCAGTTCATGTAAGTAAATTTTTTGGGATTTTCAGCTCCTTTTTTCATGATGAAATGCAAAGTCAGCGAACACAAAAGAGAGATCGGGTCAGAGATAATGTGGTGTTTTCCCTGCGGTCGAGCTGTGAGGAGGTCGAGGTCGTTTAGGGATTGTTTTTTTTTATTTTTAAAAAAAGCTCCGGACCCTGTTCATCTCTCCATTTCTGCTTTGTACGCTTCAAACCTTCAGCGCCTGAGGCTACGCGGAGAATCTCAGAGCATTACTCGCGTTACGACGCACAACTGACACGGTCAGTGCGCTTTAAAGACAGCCCTGGAAAACCTCTGAATCACCGAGCGGCCGACTAACGACATAATCTGCTGAGTACAACCGGGTCTGCTCTATATTCTGACCGATTAAGAGGGCCCACGTAGCGTTGGGCATGTGCAGGTGTGCCACACCTATTATACCTGCCCCGGAGTCGGCGTGAAATCCAACACAAGGTCACTGCGGAGCCAGTCGTGAGCGGGATTATTCACCTGGGTACCAATCAGCGACCGTAAGCTTTTATTAATCCTGACAGGAGACTGTTCTGTCCTCCTGTCTTGGCCTTTGAGGAAAGAGAGAGACTAAAAGCAGAGCAAGGGTGAATTCCAATTCCTTGCTTAACCCTCAATCTCAAAAACGCTCCCAATAGTGCAAGTGCTGTCCCGATTCTCAGATAAATTAAGTTGAGGGACAAAGTTTAAGGGCTGTATCGCCCTCAATATTGAGATTTTTTCCGTGACCACCCTCGGGAACAAGGGCTACCCAGAATGCATTGCGTGTTTCCGAAGGCAGCGAACCGAGTACGCTACAAATGAAGTATTTTCTTTGTTAATAGAGATATAAAAATGATGAAAACCATTGTATTATCTTAGTTTAGGCCCATATTATGGATTACTGACGTCATTGTTGCGTAACATTTATTTTACGATCTTTTGTCAATAGCCGGCCGGTGCGGACAAGCGATCGTTTGCTATGGTTTACTTTTCAATAAGCCGTGGTGTGTGGTAACTGTCAGCTGAATATGTCCGTGGTTGTGGTATTTGTATGAGTATAATCTAATAACTAACTGACAACCTAATAACTTGACTGAGAAACAGATCGTAATAAATAATCCTGACGTAAATGTGTTCTTCTTCTTCTTCTTTTTTGGAGTTGACAGACTGGACGCAGCTTTCGTGCTATTCTGCCCCCTACAGTCTGAAAACATCTGCATTTAAGGAGTGTCCCATTTCTAAGTGACAAAATAACCCTCAACACTTGGTTTTGAGGACCAGTTAAGATTAAGGGTTGAGATTAATGGTTAAGATTGAGGGTTAAGATTGAGGGTTAAGGGCCAATTCCAATTCCTATCTTAACCCTCATTAAGTAATCAATAATATGGGCCTAAACTAAGATAATACAATGGTTTTCATCATTTTTATATCTCTATTAACAAAGAAAATACTTCATTTGTAGCGTACTCGTTTCGCTGCTTTCGACGCCATCTTTGTTCTGTCAAAACACGCAATGCATTCTGGGTAGCCCTTGCTCCCAGGGTGGTCTCGGAAAAATCTCAATATTGAGGGCGATTCAGCCCTTAAACTTGCCCCTCAACTTAATTTTTCTGAGATTCGGGACAGCACTTTTGAGATTGAGGGTTAAGCAAGGAATTAGGAATTGGAATTGGCCCAAACTCTGCTGTGGGTAAAAAAAAAAAAGGAAAAACTTCCAGGAATGACTTTTAACAGTGAGAGTGAATTAAAGGGCAAACATGAACGAAGTAAAACAGCCTGCCTTCTGCTCCGCGTCCCGAGAGACACCGATGATGGATGGAAACGCTCAATTGCAACCCATTAAAGGCAGATTTATCACAAAAATAATCACAATTAATGTCAAAGTGACACAGGATGGTCCCCGTAATAGTAACAGGTTGAAGTTACAGCTGCTATTTTCAGCCTTTATGAGGACACGGAGGTCTGATTCAGGTTGCCAGGGGACCCGAAATTAGGAGCTGCTGGAAAAGTTAACACAACTTTATATCCATAATTGTGTCCGCTGTGACGTTTGAGGAGAAACGACCACGACGAATGAGTGCCTGATTTTTCAAAATTGGACGCACCGGTGGAAGTCACTCGTCGACTAATCTCGCTCAGATCTGAGGAAGTGACATCTGTGGACAGATCTGAGACAGAGGAAGTGTCGCAAACACAGTCCAAACAGGAATTTGTGATTTTCCTCGCTTAGGCAACATCATGATGATGATGATGATGATGATGATGTGTAAGCAGGGGTGGTATAAAAAAAAAAAAAAGGGCTATTGGTGAGCGAGAGAATTTGAGTAAAGTGTGTGGAGGCTTTAGGTTAAGACACATTTAGACACAGATACACGGCTTAAGAGGGTTATTGTTAGAGTTGTATTACCTCATTAGCTCTTAATGACGAGCAGTGAGGTCATGGGGGCGCTATACGCCCTCACTTGTGTGTGTGTGAGCATACACACGCACGCACGCACACATGCACGCACGCACGCACACACACACACACACATTATATATTTACTCCCAGCTCAGTAATTAGCCCCAAACCAACCTTCCCCCCGGGGCCAAGAGGCAGGAGACTGAATATTTAATATCCTTCTCCTGAAGTGCTAGGTGTGTGTGTGTGTGTGTGTGTGTGTGTGTGTGTGTGTGTGTGTGTGCGTGTGCGTGTGTGTGTGTGTGTGTGTGAATGGGGGCGCTCAGAGTGCACAGTACAGAGAGTTAGCCTATTTTTTTTCACACTGCTTTCACCACACAAAGTCACATAGCTCTGCTTTTTTTTCCGCGGCTGGATCAAAACAGCGCTGCTGCAGAGACACAGATTGTATCTGTATAATATTACTGCCTGCTCTTTTGCGACGAGTGGGAAACGATGACTTTTGGAAGGTTCTCCGAACCACGTTTTATCAAAACACTCGATATAATATAATAATAAAAGCGTCTGTTTCAGCCTACATGAGCAATAAAGCACCCGTCGTCCAATTTAAGCCGCCTGATCCTGTTGAATTTAAATCTGTTTTTGCTTTTAAGGAAGTCGAGGGTCGCAAAGTGGACTTGACCCTTTAACACCGAGCGTATCGGCAAACTTTGCATTACTGTAATTACGCAACGGTTTGTGCTATCCGAAGAATTACAACGGTTTCTGAAAGCGGAGAAGTTCCACTTCAAAGTCAACGTGTGGTTATTACGGTAATTTCACTCACAGCTGTCGCAGGAAGCCGGCAAATCAGAGTTTTTGTCACCATAGAGGAAAGAGTTGCCTGTGCATGTTTCCAAGACTCAAACAAATGTTCCTTTTAATATATGTTTTATACTGTTCTTATTTAAAATGTACCACTCAAAATCTGGTGTTTGTGTACAACTGCAGTGTTTTTTCTCGTTTTTGTTTTTTTTTCATTTTAAATCGTTAAAACAGTATTTTTACTTTAGTAAATCATAAACAACTGCCAGATGTGGAAAGTTATTCTGTAAAAAAAATGGAAAAAAGCACTTAGTTACAGGACAATTTCTGGTCCTTTATATGATTAAAATAAGCAAAAAAGTCTGGATTGACATTTTGAGGTTAAATCAGGGCTGTCAAACATACGGCTCGCGGGCCAGAACCGGCCCACCTAAGGCTCCAATCCAGTCCACAGGATGAATTTCTTAAAATTTCACAGTATGATTAATCATACTGTGAAATACTATATTTGTCAGTTTCAGACACCTGTGACTAAATGTTTTGTGCCTTTGTGGATCCACTGTGATCTGTACGTTGTTACGCACGTGTGGAAATGCTAAACTTTTGCATAACGTTGTTGAAATTTCATTTATTCTTCCTCAAAAATGTTCACGTTTTTGTAAAAAAAAATACTTAAATTATGCTATTATTTTACTGGTCCGGCCAACTTGAGATCAAATTGTATGTGACAGCTGAACTAAAATTTAAAACTAAGATTAAAGATACTTTTCCATATGATTTAAAGGTGCATTATGTAATAAATCTAAAGCAACTGTCCATAACAACTCACCAACAACAACAGTATAGCCAAAATATTTGCATTAAAAATATAAATTTTGCAGTCTGCAAATCATGTTTATGTTTTGAAATCATGTTTTGGCATGTGGCGCCACCTACCGCCGTCTACCAATCATTGCAGTCAGTAGAGTCTCAGCTGCCGAGCAACCACGGGTTGCCAGTTATGTCAGGAAACGAAACCTAAAAGACGTCGGTATTTTGAATATCAATGTAGTGACCGTTTTTGGCCACATTCTTACATATGGCACCTTTAAGATATATAGAATCAGAGTGCAGCTGCAACAGAGCAGCGAGTTCGACAAAGACTTGAAGGAAGTAGCGAACGAATAAGGAGAGAAATATGACACGGGAATGACATTTGGCTCTGAGAACAAGTGCCTTTGTTGCTGTCGTCACCAGGCTGACATTTCAGAGTGTGTGAAAGTGTGAAATGTTGATTCACTTCAGGTTCTTCTGGCTCGTCTTCATCACCAGTGGGTTTGTCACACGAGCTAAATCAATGGAGGGATTATGTCCGACGGACGGTGACTCACTCACTTTATTTTCTGTTTCTGCTTTTGTACGACGATTTAAATTTTTTTTTTTTTTACCAAAAATGACTGCTGTTCCTCAGTGTCTGTTATTATTTTTGTATTTTTGCATCATCTTTAATGGAATGAGTTGATGGAATTACCCAGTCATGAAACAGAAAGGGGAACAGAGAAGCCGCAAAAAAACACAGAATCACGTCGGAAACGTTCCACATGACGACACCAATCAGGGATATTTCTCTCAGTGGTGTGTTTTCATTGTTTATTTTTAACAACAGATAATCATGAGGTTTGGCTGCACAGATATTATCATAGGATGTGTTGATTGTGAAAATCCCTATGTGCGCACACTGCGTCCAAGAATTCTCAAGTTGGACTATTTTTACGAAAACGGAACTGTTCAAAACCGCCTTGTTCGTGTCGCGTCGCCCTCTATAAATAACGCCTGACATGTTTGTTTTTGAATTCCCATCTGAACTGAAAATAGAGTTGTGTGGTTTTTGAACAATGCTCGTACGTCACCGCCTATCTTTTGAGTCACTTTTGCAGGCCGCAGCTCGCTGGAGGGTTTTAGAAAAACAAACAAACCAGCGAGAATAAGATCACGGAGAAGTCAGCTGACGCTCGCTCGTGTGCTTTTGTTGTTCGCGTCGTTGTTCTGCCTCCGTACGGTCGTGAAACTTGAACAACGGAACATTATTTATATGCTGAATCTGTACGATGCAATCTGAGCAGACTGAGGGAGCTTTTGTTTGTATACAGTGGAAGCACAGGGGCAGTGGAATTGACTTTTCTTTATGTTTTCACTCATAATCCCACATGTTTGCAGTGTTGTCTTGGCTTGCTGTACTTAGAGAAACAGAGAGGCTCGTATGGCGCTAACAGCTTAGCTAACAGCTTAACCCAACAGGCTACCCAGCTCCTCGTACAGGCTTTGACTCATATCCCGCCTCGACTACTGAAAAGCAGTGTTGTTTTCGTCGACGATGACAAAATCTTTTCGTTGACGAAATCTTTTCGTTGACGAAATCTTTTCGTTGACGCCACTTCTTTTTTATGACGGTAGCGAGACGGTGACGAGATAAACATGGCTCTTTGATGACTAAAACATGACGAGACTTGTGTGAGCTTTGGTTGACGAGACGAGAATGGACGAAAATGTTAGTGGGTGGTCTGTCAGACGTTAAGAACGCATGACATTTCTGCTTATTGTGGGTTAGGGTTAGTGGTGTGTGTTCACCGTTGAATGACGATCGATAAGGAAACCCACTGAACGACTGAACTGTGGCTGTACTTCTTAACAAAGACGGAGACAGACACAGACACTTCTGCTATGTAAGTGGACTCGTTAGCATTTTAAGCTAGCGATCTTTATGCTAACGTGTTAGCAAACAACAAACAGATGAATTATTTAGCGGCAGAAAGAAAGCAGGACATGACAATAATTGATTTAGAACTCAGATATAGAAGTGACTAAAATGTGACTAATACTAATAAGTACTTTCGTCCAAAAGACTAAGACTAAATCTAAGATGGTTGTCAGAAACAACACTGCTGAAAAGACCTGTGCTGTGAAACCACTACAGATGGTTTTCAATCAGCCTTACAGGTCCACATGTCACTCCTCTGTTCATTGTGAGCTCCACTGGCTACCGTTAGCTGTTAGCATCAAATTCAAATCACTGATGCTAGCCTGGGGTCTGCTCCCACCTACTTGAACACTCTCATAAAGGCTAATGTTAGCCCTCGACTACTCCGTTCAGCAAGAGGATTGTTGTGCGTCACTCCACGCTGGTGGAATGACCTAGTGAGCGCTAGCAGAACACGGCGGCGTCCCTGTCTCTTCGAGAAGCTCTTGAAGACACGGCTCCCTCGTATCTCGTGGAGTTCTTTCCAAGACTTCCTCTTCTATGTAGCTTATTCTTCTTTGGATAAAAGTCTGCTAAATGCTTAA
Source organism: Microchirus variegatus (assembly GCF_963457635.1). Taxonomy (NCBI): domain Eukaryota; kingdom Metazoa; phylum Chordata; class Actinopteri; order Pleuronectiformes; family Soleidae; genus Microchirus; species Microchirus variegatus. The sequence goes on from NC_139808.1 coordinate 25,133,908, forward strand.
ATGTTAGCTTAATCTGTAGTTCTTCGGGGTGTCAAACACATGCTAGTTCTATAAAAGTCTTTCATTATTAATTACATTTAAGGACCTCCCGTGTGTGTGAGCAGATGTGCCGTACGCCTCTCGTCTGGACCTGTTTCACCTTGCCTCACGACCTTTATCCCGTTCCACCTTTTTTTTTTTTTTAAACCTGTGCCAATCCTGGTGCCAGGTGCCACAGAGGTGACAGGGAGATGGATCGCCGAGCTCGCAGTGCTCTACGCTAGCACAGGATGTGTCCTTTTTAGAAAGTGTGTGAAGGTGGTGCTAAAATGGTGAAGCGCACAAACACGAGGAGGTCTTTTACCAAATCTACCTGAGGTCTTGTGAATCCTTCATGCACGACCGTCACGCTCAGATGACGAGCTGTTTTGATTGTAGAGATGAATCTAGAAATATCTAGGTTTTGTTTTTGTAGTGTACAAACAAACATTTCCAACACTCTTTAAATCCATAGGTCTCTGTGTGTGGTTTCGGTTCTTGTTGCAAGAATATTAAAATATACAAAGTAATGCCAGCCACTAGGTGTTAGCACGATGCATTTCCATGACGACTGACGGGAAAAAAGACGTGCATGACGTCATGTTTATGTGCCGCGACAACGGAGTCCAGGCACCGTTTACCAGTTAACTCTGTTAGCTGCATTAGCTCCCTTTTAGAGTCAGTTAGCGCACCTACAGTCGAACTGGAGTGGTCTGTTTATAAAGTTTAGCGTTACTTTAGAGACTCGTTTTAACAATCGGGAGTCATGTAAACATGACGTCACGCGCGTCTTTTTCCGGTCAGTCGTCATGGAAACGCGTCATGCGTTAATGTTAGCGCGTTAAGGGAATATTTCATACTTTTGCCACAGATTGTGCAAGAAACTGAGTGCGTTTCAAAGAAATCACAAGGTATCACAAGGAGGTTTGATCATTTCTCCAAAAAAAAGTGGAACTATGGCACACATGGTGTTTTTTAATATTACGACTTGATTCTCTCGCTATGACCAATGTCATCAAACTGATGTTGTTTAGATTGAGAGACTCCTAGTGGCTGAAAGTACATGTGTGTGAGATTATGTTCAGTTTAAGTTCTTGTGTATTATTTAAATAAAAGTGTTTGATTGTCGTTACTGTGATTGTGAAATGAATATGCATGCAAATGTGTTTGTTTTTTGTGTTTTAATGATATACAACTAGAGTTTAAGTAACCCAAAGGAAGTTTGTTGGAACTTCCTGGCAACCAAAAAAGTGATCTACGAGGTACAACAAAACATGATCAGATTTTTCTTTTTAAATTAACTGACTGTATTGTTGTTTTATTATCAGCTTAGGGATCCAGGGAGTGGATCCCTCACCTGTGGTTCTCCCTAAGGTTTCTACCCTTTTTCCCTTTTACAAGGGTTTTTTTTTCCCTGGTAGTTTTTCCTTACCCTGGTCGAAGGTCTAAGGACAGAGGATGTTACCAACCCTGTGAAGTCCCGTGAGACAAACTATGTTTTGTAAACTGTGGGCTATATAAATAAAGATTGATTGATTGATTGATTGATTAATGGACAATACAAATCTCACATACAGCTCCTTTAATAATTCAAGGTCATAGTCGTGTGCTGGTATCTTTGGAGACGTTTTTGACCGAGGGGAAGGTCAGAGGTGGAGAGTAAAGGTGCAGACTGTGAAAAATGAAGGCAAAGAAAGAGAGAAAGAGTGAAGTCTCCCTCGTGGTCCAGAGAGTGAGAACCTCTCTGATAAAACACCTGTCTGTGATTTCACCATCAGCCTTTTCAAGTGTGCTTTGACTAATACATGCTGAGGGATCCTGAACGTGCTGGTTATTAAAGACGAATCTAAAGAGCAGAACTCTCTGCTGCTGCAGACTCATCTGCCAGAGAGCCGTTTCATAATTAAGCATGAAATGAACGACTGATCTGAGATTATTAGATTATTAGGCAGTAATCTCCTGCATCCTGTTAGTGATGCCACCGTTTTTATTTTCAAAGATATTATGGACGTGAAAGTGGAAACACATGCAGCACCAGGGTCACTGCAAATGGGCTCTTTTGTGATATGAAGCATTTTCTCTTTTCTCTGTTAGTTCTCCCCTGAGGAAATGTAGAATATATCACTGTGTACAAGTTTGAAATAACTGTTTCTTACAGAATGCATATCAACTTATTTATTTTCTTCTTTTACTTGGGCTTTATATCCACACAGAACTTTATACGATCTTTGTCCTTTTTGTGTCCTTCAGAGAAGAACCTGGAGCATATATGCAAACCTCTTTTTTAAGTACATATTACAAGATATACAGAGACAGAGTGAAGAATCCAGGACGACTAAAGGAAAGAAAATAAAAGTTATCATAAAAAGTGACTGAACAAACTCTCAACAATATAAGGACGACAAAGACGACAGCGAAAGAGCAAGAGAACGGTGGAGCTGTGACATTATTGTTGTGTACACATGAAATGGTAAAGGTGGCCTTTTGAGATTTTGTTTCCACTTGGGACCAATTTCTTTTCCAAAGGGCTCCAGAATGACGGTTCCATGAGGATAAAAAGTTACTAAATTATACAAATCATCAACTTGTCATTCTCCTCGACTCATTTTTTCAGCCCTTAGGCCTTTTGGTGTAAATCAAAATGACTGCATATGCTTAAATAATGAAGTGTATACAGTTATACAGGGTATCCGCGGGGTCTTAAAAAGTCTAATAATTTGAATTTAAGGCCTTAAAATGCCTTAAATTCTCCTTAAATCTCTTAACGTTACTTTTATTTAAAACATAACATAAACTTCAGTCTCGCTTTGAAATGTTTCTATTTTTGAGGATGCGATAACATCTATAACTCCAACACGGAACTAAAGTAGGCCACCTGTGCTGCCCGGGGAGAATTTATCGAGCAACACTAGCTAGCTGGTATGCGCGCCGCCGCGGTGTGTTACAGCTTAGCATAGCAGCGGAGAAAAATAATGAAAGCCCAGAGCTAAGCTGAATTGCAAGTTCAACAATTTATGGCTCCAATTTTTCCTTCATGTCGTTTGTACTTTTTTGCCAGTATGGATTTGAAATGGGTCTTAAATTGTATTCATTATGGTCTTTAAAAAAGTCTTTAAAAGTCTTAAATTCGACTTGTTGAAACCTGCAGAGACCCTTTTGTATAAAGTCAATCAACACAGCTGATCTTCCTCACAGGTTGTACTGTACTGTACGTCTGCAGCCTACGAATGGAACAGCTCATCTATCTGTGCTGTAGAGATGTGCGCTGTAAAACAACACTCGGAGGCTTCCTGCACAGTCACATCCCAGAGAAACATCACACCCAGCTGAAAATGACAAGCACTCCAAGTCAAGTCTGGCTTTGTTCTCGATGTTAGTTTCTGTCTGGAGCTCCAGATGTCTCTGGTTGCTCAACATCACCTCCAGAGCAGAGTAAAATCAGGCAGAATGACTATTGGAAAGTGGACATCATCCATCCATCCGTCTGTCCATCTTCTACCACTTTATCCTCCACATGAGGGTCACAGGGGGCGCTGTGCCGATCCCAGCTGACATACTGGGCGAAAGAGACAAACAACCACCCACTCTCACACCTACGGTCAAATTTAGAGCGTCCAATTGATCTAATCCCCATTATGCAGAGCAGATTATTGCATTTTTTTCAGTAAAATCTGTGGAAAGAGGCACCAAAACTGGCACAAATGCTCCTTGGGGATTGTTCTTTTGTTAAAAAACCCATTAGCCACACAAAAATCAACATGGATGGTATTTTTTTTTTTACAATATGGCCACCAAATTCAAGCTCTGAAATTATATTTTCGGGCTATTTTTTGTATAAAATTGCCTCATAGGTATGATGTTGACATCAAATCATACATTTTTGACGACAGAGAAGTCAGATTTATTATACTGGAGAGGCTATGAAGCTTCCTTTATATGAATTCAAATTCTGATGTAAGAGATGGTTGGAAATGGCGGCCATCTTTAAAAATGGCGGCCATTTTCCATTTTGAAATTTACTTGGCTAATTTCAAAAGAATGACCCTAGAGGTACATTCTTTGTGGTGCTTCTTTCCAGATGTGAAAGATTTTATTGCTAATATGCTACTGCTACTACATATTGCATGTTTTTTTGGCTGTGGGAGGAGTCTTCTTCTTGTCCCGCGAAGACAAGAGTGTGAACCACTACACCAGGGGTTTAGTTCAGGGGTCACATACACAAACACATTTTGATCTCAAATATGGTCTTTCACAGTATGATTCATCTGAAAATAATCATTAGTTGCAGCTCTACTCGCGCGGTATGTTAATTTACCGTGGGAATAACACACAACTCCTTATATGGACATCCTGGGTGTGTGTGTTTATAGGTCACGTATACAGTAGACACGAAGACAAACGAGATACCTTTTATGGATCTCGGGGTCTGCCGAGAGCTAATTAATGTTTGGCTAATTTTCGTCTCGGGTGACTTCTCCTCCGCGGTGTTTACCATAAAAGGCGCAGGTCATCTGGTTCCAGTGACAATGATTGAGTGTCAACACAGAGAGTGGAGAGAATGACCTGGTTCTGTTTACCACCTGAAACAGGAGAAGCCCCCCCGGCCGTCGCCTGTAATCCTAACATGACGCCATATCAGCTGTACACGGCGGGTTTAGCTTCAGCTTTAGCACAGACACTGGATGACATTCAAGACTGATGCGTTTAAATGAAGGAGGTACGACTGTACTCTGCTGGTCAACAGACAGTTGAAAGAATAGCCCTCTCTCTCATAGCTCATATTGTGATTAATTGATCTGCAGAATTCACACAATTGTCATATTAATCACGAGGCTGTTAGCGTAGCATTGAGACTTTAAAGGTGCATTATGTAATAAATCTAAAGCAACTGGCCATAAAATCCTCCTAATATGTCACAGAGACTCAGGAATAATGTTCATATAACAAACTGAACTCACCAACAACAACAGTACAGACAAAATATTTGCATTAAAAAAATCTTTTGCAGACTGCAAATCATGTTTATGTTTTGAAATCATGTTTTGGCATGTGGCGCCACCTACCGCCGTCTACCAATCATTGCAGTCAGTAGAGTCTCAGCTGCCGAGCAACCAGGGGTTGCCAGTTACGTCAGAAAACGAAACCTAAAATACCTTGTTGTTTTGAATTTGAATGTAGTAACCGTTTTTGGCCACATTCTTAAATATGGCACCTTTAAAGCACAGAAAACCTTTTATTGCTGCAGTAGCAAGAAGACTCAGATGAGTCAAAATAAGCACTTCTGCGTACTGGATCATAAAGACGATGATTGTAAATTGCATGCTCTGTCAATTAAGCTACCATTTTTTCAGTATTGAAAAAATAACAGGTTTCAGACAAAAGTGGTCCATTTCAGCTTTAAAACAAGGGCAAACAGCAAGTCTGACTCATCATCATTAAACTATTAAGCATCTCCAAAGCTTATTTCACATGTCTATTTAAAATTTGATGTGTGAAATAACAAAAACATCTCTTAGCAGATTCAACAAATGAGACGTACTGCAATTTTTTTTGATTGTTCAGGTGTAAAACAATGATATTTTTTCTTCTGACCACAGGAAAATGACGGTAAAATCACTTGGTATCAAAGAACGTGTTCAGCTAACGTGTCGTTCACCTGCTTTGGTCCCAACTAAAGTGTGTATATGAGAACCCAGAGTTGCGTTATACACTTCAGGGCTGTTTGTGTCGGCGTTTGTACGGAATATAAACATGAAACACTCTCACTATCAAACCCCTCTGATTACTAAATATGAAGAGAAGCGGCCTTTTTCACCATTTTGCTCACAGTTTAAAGAATCTCTCTGTCTTTTATAAGCCGTATACCTGCAGCCTCACAGCAGGACCCTGCTCTTCGTTCTGCTTCTTCTTCTTCTTCTTTTATACTTCATTTCCTCATCCTCGGGGGATTTTTCTACATAAGCGGCAGAGCCTTTCTGTGAGGTTTTTGCATTGAGGATGAGACTCATTTACAGGACAAAGTCAGGCGCAGGTGCACGAGTGAAGCCTTTAAACCACTGATAAAAGGGTTTTTACGATTGTTATTGTGTTTGAGGAGGAGTTAATCTAATTCTGGCTCTGACGCATCATCGAGCCATTTTTTAGACCTGCCTTAAAAATCCTAAAATCCTTATATATGTGTATATTCATATGTATGTGTATATATATACATACATATATGTGTGTATTTATATGTATGTGTATGTATATATATATATATGTATGTGTGTATTTATATGTATGTGTATGTATATATATGCATGTGTATGTATATATGTGTATATATGTATGTGTATATATTTGTGTATATGCATATATGTATGTATATGTATATATGTGTATATGCATATATGTATATATGTATGTGTATATATGTGTATATGTATATATATATACATATATGTGTATATACGTGTATATGTATATATGTGTGTATTTATATGTATGTGTATGTATATATATGCATGTGTATGTATATATGTGTATATATGTATGTGTATATATTTGTGTATATGCATATATGTATGTATACATATATGTGTATATGTATGTGTATATATGTGTATATGTATATATATATATGTGTATATACGTGTATATGTATATATGTGTGTATATATGTGTATATATATGTGTGTGTGTGTGTGTGTGTGTGTGTGTGTGTGTGTGTGTGTGTGTATATACATATATATATATATATAATGTGTGAAAAGAATCTGCTTTTCACAGACTTTAACGACGTGTATCTGCCGTTTACTTCAGGGCTGAAATTCCATTCCTTGGAGCTGAGTGAGTGACCTCAGCAGCGGCAGACAAACATCTCACCTCTCTCTTCTCTTCTGTTCTGTGCCTGTGAAGCTGTAAATGCATCACATGATCCGACCTGGTCCCAGTGCGACAGGAGGCCACTGCTCAGCGTCGCCATGGCGACAAATTTACCAGATTGCAATTATAGAAAGTGCTGCGCTCGTCACCGTCTGACAGAATCTGTTTGTTTTCTCTGCAGCATCACCATCATCACCACGCTCGTGTGTGTGTGTTCATGTACTCGAGTGTGGAGATATTTGCTCTTTGAGACGTGGATGATTGACATAATGGTTAATTATAACATGTAGTTTATCTGAAGGATCTGTGATGATGGAATTGAACGTACAGGGAAAGAAATTACCCTGAGTCTTGTTTTCCTTTTCTTTTAACCCTTTAACTCTTTGCTTATTTTAACCACATGTTTTTGCTTTTGCACATTTTTCCAGAATAACTTTAAAAATCTTCTGCATGTTAAAATAGTGCGTTAACAATTTAAAATGAAGAAAAACAAAGACGCTGATTCGCCAAACTTCCTACGTTAATGCAAACGTGTTGCCTGCGATACGCTGTATGTTGGGATATTGAATCGTGAGATTAAACGTGACTTCAGAATATCTACAGACATGGAGGCGGACTCTCAGCATCGTCAGTTAATAGCTGAGAAACACAAAAAAATGTGCATGAAGTCATGAATGCTGAGAAGATCGGAAATCAACCGCGCTACAGATGGTACGTCTGGTTCAAATCGGCACAAACATGTTAAATACATGTTAAAATCAATGGTGTCTGTTAATAATCCCTCACACTTTGGACACATAATCTGTCCCACGGTTTGTCAGATCAGGACCCGAATCTGTCCAATTATCCTCAAGTGTTTGTGACACTGTGTCACCAGTAGATGTCACTAATTCTGTCACACTGGGCCTTTAATCTGTGTGATAAAGCTTTAAAGGGACACTGTGTAGTATTTATGGGTTTATATAACCCAAAATCCACTTTTTTATACATATTATGTGCTCCTGCATTATCTACTCGCTGTATAATAGTTTTTGTTTCATTTTCGTAGTGTTTCAAAAAGGCATTGCCACTGTTAGCAGCGAGGCGCCATGTTTCTACGGGAGCCTGTAAGGACAAACCCGAGAGAACAAATCAAGCGCCGAGACGAGGCTGAGAGCGGATCTTTTTACGCGTTTAGAATGGAGGAGCACACGTGTTTTACAGCGGATAAAGGAACACCAGTACCTGACCGTACGCCCGCACCACGGAGAAAGACCACGAGGACGACTTTTGACCGGCTGAGGACACCGTAGCGCTCAGGGAAGGGAGGGGGTGAGCAGAGGGAGCAGTTCGTTGTTGTACATTTCAGCCTCTCCTCTAGATGTCACTATAAACTACTTACTTCACCTTTAAAGAATAATATACGACAAATTGAGTGTCTGTATTTAGGCGTAGCTTCTTTCAGTCAAAGAAGTGGACAGGTGAATGGTGTGACACTGTAAAAGCAGCGTGTCCAGCTGACATTATGGTCAGTGTGCGACGGAGGACACGTGATGCGAGCGAACCAGGATCTGCAGACGGATGATCACAAACAGAGGGATGAACTGTCATCGTATAATGAGAGCGGAGGAGGAGAGAAAACACAGGCTTCTCCTCTTCTCCTCTCACACGTCTTTCTTTCCCTCCTGCAAACACTCTAACACATACGCGCAGCGACAGACAGAGGAAACGCAGACACAGTCAGACTCAGACTGCAGCAGCGCCGCTGTACAGCTCAGCTGTTATAGTTTCCATGGTGACGTCGGGGCTTTTTGTGTGACATTTGCATAACGGATGCAGAAAATGCAGAGGATGCAGAGGATGTGTGCCTTCATCCTGAAGCACAGAGTGGGAAAAAAACTACAGCTTCTACATCATTGGTTCTCAAAGTGCGGCCTGCGAGCCAATGGCGGCCCGCAGAAACATTTCTGGCGGCCCCGCAATGAATTACAGTTGATAGTTTTAATCAAGGAGCTGCTAAGCTTGTTAAATGTTTATTGGACATTACTGGATACAGACCAATAAGTGTAAAGAACTGCAATCTGGTCATTAAAATTATTACAAATGGGATTTATTTCTGCTTTTTTTTCTTGTTTTTTTTCCTTTGGCGGCCCCTCAGTCCAATGTTGGGTTCCTAAATTGGCCCTCAGGTATCAAAACTGAGAACCCCTGCTCTAGATCATCACCATCATCAGAACTCGTAACTTAGCAGTGAATTAGAGTGAATCACATCGATTCAAAGTTTTTTTTCAACAAGTTGTTTTTGGGTGTGGGTTAAAGGGCCTGACATACCAGGGTTATTATAGTTAAAGGTGCATTATGTGATAAATCTAAAGCAACTGGCCATAAAATCCTCCTAATATGTCACAGAGACTCAGGAATAATGTTCATATAACAAACTGAACTCACCAACAACAACAGTACAGACAAAATATTTGCATTAAAAAAAATATTTTGCAGACTGCAAATCATGTTTGTGTTTTAAAATCATGTTTTGACATGTGGCGCCACCTACCGCCGTCTACCAAACATTGCAGTCAGTAGAGTCTCAGCTGCTGAGCAACCACGGGTTGCCAGTTACGTCAGGAAACGAAACCTAAAAGACCTCGGTATTTTGAATTTGAATGTAGTAACCGTTTTTGGCCACATTCTTACATATGGCACCTTTAAGTATAAAACAGAAACTATATTTAGTGAACTGAAATCAAAATAAAAACGACAATGAACACAGCAAAACTAACTAAAACTTCAAACTTCATTCTGGAATACAGACTATTTCAACTGTTTTACTGTTGATTTACCTGCAGGTGTTAAAGGTTAAAGAATGAAAGGATTTGATAATCCTAATACCGTTCAAAAGCTAGAAATGTCCTTATTTTTTTAAGGAAAATCACTTTTTCCTCAATTAATATAACATTAAATTAATCATAAATACACTCTATACATTGTTAATGTGGTAAACGACTATTCTAGCTGCAAACGTCTGGTTTTTAATGGAATATGTACATAGGTGTATAGAGGCTCATTTCCAGTGTTCTAATGGTACATTGTGTTTGCTAATGGCGTTAGAAGGCTATTAGACGATTAGAAAACCCTTGTGCAATGATGTTAGCACAGCTGAAAACAGTTTTACTGGTTCTTTGACGATTATTTCTAATCTTGTCAATGTCTTGACTATATTTTCTATTCATTTTCCAACTCTTTTGACGAATAAAAGTGTGACTTTTAATGGAAAACACAACAAAAATTCTATATGACCCCAAAACGTTTGAACGGTAGTGTATACCAGGGCCTTGAGGTGAAAGTGTCAAAAGCTTGGCACAAATCCGACATCAACAGTTTACGTCCTGTAGTTGTATAAAGTGGAGCTTGACAATAGCTATGATTTACAAGTGGAACAAAACTTCTAACGTGTAATAGGATGTGTTTAATGCTGCTGAGACAACAGGCGAGAGGAGAGAAAGACGCTAGAGCTGCTCTTTGGTCAGATTAGACGAGCTGAGGAAACCAACTGTGACACACACACACACACACACACACACACACACACACAGAGAAACAGTATAGTGGAGCTCTGAGCTGCACTCACTGAAGAAGAAACAATCAAAAAACACTAAACACATGTCAGACTGGAGGCTGACGCTTCACACACTTCCTGTTGTAAACTGGCCCACAGTCAAGCATCGCTATGCTAGTGCAGCCAATCGCTGCCATACATGGAGATTCTGACTGAGTCATCTTTCTTCACACGTTGCCGACTCATAGGGCCTCCAGAGTCCCAAATATAAGTATTAACATGATATAAAAAGTTGAGTTTGCACAATATGTCCCCTTTAAAGGAGAGGCCTTACAGCAGGAGTCAGGAAAAAGTTCAACTGTTCACAGTATTGCATCATGATATCACACGTATACTTAAAGGCGCCATATGTAAGAATGTGGCCAAAAACGGTTACTACGTTCAAATTAAAAATACCGAGGTCTTTTAGGTTTCGTTTTCTGACGTAACTGGCAACCCGTGGTTGCTCGGCAGCTGAGACTCTACTGACTGCAATGATTGGTAGACGGCGGTAGGTGGCGCCACATGCCAAAACAAGATTTCAAAACATAAACATGATTTGCAGTCTGCAAAATATATATTTTTTAATGCAAATATTTAGTCTGTACTGTTGTTGTTGGTGAGTTCAGTTTGTTATATGAACATTATTCCTGAGTCTCTGTGACATATTAGGAGGATTTTATGGCCAGTTGCTTTAGATTTATTACATAATGCACCTTTAATAATACTATTTATGATGCAAAATGAATATCAAAAACAGACATTTATTTTAAATGACATAAATAATGTTTGTGTGTATGTAATTGAATGTTGTATATGATACAGTTAATAATGTGATAATTATGACCAAATGTCTTATTATTACTGTTATAAAAATATTTCTAGCAAATATATATTATATTAGCAACACACTGTGTTTAAAAGACGGTGAAGTCGTGGGCCATGTGTGTGTGTGTGTGTGGGGGGGGGGGGGGGCGGGGGTGCATGTAATTGATCGGGGGGCTGCATGTGGCCCCTGGGCCACCAGTTTGAGACCCTGCCTTACAGAGTCAGAGTTGATGGACAGTGGTGGACTGTTTACACGGCTAATATTAATAGCACTTAGCGGCCTATAATCTATCCACAGCCATATACCCTTCAACCTGTGACCCATCTCTTCCTCTCCTGAATGCTGTACCTCCATGGCCTATATATCACACCAGACAAAGGTAAGGCGATGCTGGTGCATGGTTATCATCACGTATAGGGAAGAGAGGAAATGAGAGCAGCGAGCGAGTATAGGCAGAGGAAGCGTTGACAGTAAACCGAGGGGAAAAAAAACAGCCACTCCTGGGACCGAGACTGTGGAGATATTAATGGGACAGTGGAACTGAAACTTACACAATCCCCCCCCCCCACACACACACACTCTGTTTTCACAATGTGGACGACAATTCAATTAAAAACAAGAATTTGCCGCAGGTTTCAGGGTGATCTACGAGGAGGAGCAGGGAGTCAAGTACAAACAAAGGTGATCCATCCATCGTCTCGTGTAGCGTAGACTCCTGAACACATGAAAACAACACTGCAGGACTTTCTCGTGCACTCTGGGTACAAACGCTGCAGAGGGAAATGACATTTAATCCTCGATCGCCGCAAACATAAACACACACATCATTAAAGCAGCACACGTTCACTTTCACGTATGAGATCACGTCGTTTGGCTGACCCCATTTACGTCTCAGGATAACGACGGAAACTTTCCACCCTGAAGGATAAAGTACGACACAGTTGAGTGGCAGAGGAGCCAAAACTTGCTTTTCTTCTCCAACACAAAAGTGGGGGAAAAAAGGGAAAAGTATGTCCTTTATATTCAGTTTTAAATAGAAGACCCAGAAAAGTTTCTCTCTTGCGCATAAAGTCAAATTCTCTGTCTCATTCACACTCACTGAGGGAGACCCATATAGTTTGAATATGAATTTAAATGCAGTAGATTATACAGTGTGTAGTGCAACAGGCAACAGGTGCTGTAATCTGAGATTATTACAGATAATAGAAAAAAATAATACTAATAATGATAAAGAATGTATAATTGACCAAAGTGCTTTACAAAATAAAAGCACAACAGACAGGGGCTTTAAAGTCAAAATGACCCGGAGGCCAGTGAACTTCTAGGCTGGTCAAAAATTAACTGTTTGAAAATTTAAAATCTATCCTGATAATCCATCATAATCTAGCTAATTTCAAATATCCAGGATGATATTGCTAACGCTTTTCAAAGTAAAAGTGTTTATTTTTATGCATAATTCACACAAAAAGAACTGATTAATGAGGCAATTGTTATTCATACACTGGACTATATTAATATTATCTTCAATTTAATTTTGAATTTAATACATTTAACAATGTGATAAATGTATTATTACTTTTACTAGTATTATTATTATTGTGAGAATATTGTTGAGACCTAAAAGAAATGATATTGGTCGTGTTCATTTAAAAAAAAATTGAGGATTTGCAGCAAAAATTAATGCTAACGACTATGCTAACAGCTATACGCTAACAGCTGTATGCATGTCATAATGTAGCAAAAAAAAATGAATTGTTCACCCAGGTATTATATTCCCTGTATTAAAACCCCATGTGTATTACAGAGTGATTTGACATTTAAACCTCGTAAAAACTAGTTTTTTTTGTATAAGTGGGAATGGTTTATAATTCTGATCCACTGGACCTTTAATGGTCTTTTAAAATATCTCTTGTCTCTGTCCCACCAGAGACTTTGTGGATTCCTCCTGAGTTCTTTTTCTTCTGTGCCATGAAGTGTAAATGAAACACAGATTTGAGTAATTACACAAGTTGTTAAGCGACAAGCACAAACAAGCACAGGAGGATCAACACTGACTAAACGCTGACTTTAGGAGTGGTTTCAAAGAAACACACGGATTCACTTCATTTCTTCACAAGAAACAAATGAGATCATTGATCCCACACTCGTGCTGTCCTGTTAGATCCTGCATGCAGATACAAGTGGGGGATAAATCTTAACAAAACAACAAGGAAAAATAGGTGTATTACACAAAAATGTTTGGAAATGACTCTCGTTTACATGTAAATATCAACCGGCAACCTTCATACCAGACCTGCTGCTCTCACATCTACCTGTTTTTATATAGATTTTTATTTAAAACATTTTTTTTGGAATGTTTTAAACCATCAGTCCTTTACATACATCAAATATTAATTCATTTTTAAATGTTTAACTCTTAAATTGCCAAGTTTTTGTCATGATGCACCTTCATTTTAAGGTCTAAAAACACAATAAATTAAATTATTTTCAATATACTCATGCAAACTGGATTATTTTTTTGGTTTGATTGTTGCGGTCTGGTGTGTGTAAAATACTAGCAGAAACATTTGTTTATATACGTTAGTATTTTTATTTATTGATCATAAAATACTCACGTTAACACGCCTAGAGCACCAAAATGTGCTCATAAAAATTGTATAAATTATCGTTATTATTGTTTTTAATTTGTATAAACCAACATCAGTTCTCATCATACATATTAAATATTAATGAATTATTAAAGTTTTTAACCCTTAAATTGAAGCATCAAAATTAGTGATTTGAATGAGGAGTTTCAATGAGGACACTTTTGGCCGTAAGGTGTGTTAGTGTGAGTATTTTTAGTTTGCGTTGTTTAAAATAGAATAACTATTATGAAATTAAAAGCCAAGAACAAAACACAAATGTGTCTAAGTGATGTTTTTAAGGGTTAAACACTGAACTGACTCCGCCCCCACCCTCTCCTGTGTGTGTGTGTGTGTGTGTGTGTGTGTGTGTGTGTGTGTGTGTGTGTGTGTGTGTGTGTGTGTGTGTGTGTGTGTGCGTGCCTGCCTGCGTGCGTGCCTGCGTGTGTGTGTGTGAGAAACATCTCTGCCACACCTTCTGATGATTTAGAAGAAAAACACACCTGTGCTTCTGACAGTTGACTGTTGGCTAAGTTCAATCACAAACACGCTCAGAAATTACATCATCAATGCGTGTGTGTGTGTGTGTGTGTGTGTGTGTGTGTGTGTATGTGTGTGTGTGTGTGGGGGGGGGGGTGTGTGTGTGTGTGTGTGTGCACACGCTTCATGAATGGAAAAAAATAACAATCTGGATGAGACTGGATGGTGAAACTTGCAAGTTAGGACATGCATGTGTGTTTGTGTGTATATATATATATACAGTACATATATATATATATATGGCAGGTTTATTTATAGAAGCCTCTTGGGAGAAGAGGAATGCCATCCCTGCACGAAGGTAGACGATTTGATATGGTGTTGCGGCGCTGTGTGTCACACCGACGCTTCATCAACCATCGCGGGTCTGTGTCTCATTAGGTTGAGCAACACTCACTGTGTGATATTAACAACCACCAACCACACCTCTTCTTCTTCATCATCCTGTCATTGTGCAAACGACTCATATTTAATCATATATACAGTATATATATATAAACAACACAACTCCTTAGAGGCATGGTAGCTGTTGAAAATCCACCCGCAGCCACTTTATTAGGTACACTAGACACGAGCGGTGGAAGGACTGCTGAAATGTTCTTCTCCAGTAAAAGTACAGCTTTATTTAAAGGTGCCATATGTAAGAATGTGGCCAAAAACGGTTTCTACATTCAAATTCAAAACACCGAGGTCTTTTAGGTTTCGTTTTTCTGACGTAACTGGCAACCCGTGGTTGCTCGGCAGCTGAGACTCTACTGACTGCAATGATTGGTAGACGGCGGTAGGTGGCGCCACATGCCAAAACATGATTTCAAAACATAAATATGATTTGCAGTCTGCAAAATATTTTTTTTTTATGCAAATATTTTGGCTGCACTAAGGGTTCCAGGTGTTAAAACCCTTGAGGGTTCCTTTTAAAACCCTTTATTCAGGAAAGGGGTTTTAAAGGGTTCTCTGGATCAAAATGGTTCTTACTGGAACGATTAATATTACCAAGAACCCTTGAAAAACTACTTTCTTCTGGAAAGGGTTTTTCAGAAGCAAATGGTTCCAGGTAGAACCTCAGCCCTTGTAGAAGGATTGAACGTTTTGGAACCCTTATTTCTAAGAGTGTGTGTTGTCCTCTCTCTCTCTCTCTTGGAATTGATTGGTCGGTTTAAAATGAGTCATTGTGTTCCAGAAGAATTAAAGAGAGTGGGCGGACACATTGATCCAGATTCTCCCTTGAGAAGATTACACTAATCTATGACGATCATTAGAGGTGGGTGCGCACACACACACACACACACACAAACCTCTCGCCTCACTCCCACTCAAACCAAACCTCAAACCCTGAGGGGGTCAATGCTGCTGCATTATCTCGGCTAAACCAAACCACACAGGGACTTGCTCACGTGCCTCGTAGAACCAAGCGTTACATTAGCGCATTAGCGTCGGAACGACGTGAATTCCACTTCCTCGCGCCGCAGGGAATAATATTTCTTTCCCGAATACGAGCAAAGTAACAGGAGAAGATCACATTGACGTGGCTGCTGTTTGCTTTGTGTCCTGCCCTGTGTTTGCTCAAGAGCGGCGGCTGCTGAATGAACAATGCACCTCCCCATCTGCTGCCTCCATTCCTGCTGAGGTGGTTTTTTTTATTTCACTCGCACAATGAGCTTCACTTCATCATATTATTGCCTCACTTGGTTTCGGGAGCAGCTTCTCTGTCAGGTGCACACACTTCACTCACTGGAGAGTAAACAAATTAGCTTTTTAAACAATGTACAGTTAACCTGAGAGTGGATGATATGTACACTGGGCCGCACCTGTAACCTGAAGCATTCTTTAATCCAGCATGGCGTCCCGTGACAGACGTGATGACCTCACACTGAGTGACTGACGCTGATCTTAGACCTTTAATTGAACACTCTTGTGTTGACTGTTTATCAGGTGTTGGGTTCTGTATCAGATTCAGGTAATTACAGTTCCTCAGTGCGACAGCGGCAACACGTTTAATCCAAGACAATGTTGTGTTAGACTCTCCACAACATTGTGTAGTTATGAATAAATGTTTTTTTTATTGTATTGTAAAATCGTCTTTTCAGAAAACCTCCTGACGAAGCAGAAATGAATGACAATAAGCTCACGGACTGAGACGGACTGAGTTGAATTTGTGTCCTGAACCATGTAATCTTCCACCGTGTGTCATGTGACCAAACTCAGCTCAAATAAGAAGCATGAGTGAGATTATACAGAGCACACACATGGATCATTCCCTGAATTTCAAAAATTCATTAAAATTATTCCTTAATAGGTTTGCAATTTTTTTCAACAGATCGTTGTTCAGGGCGATGCCGACTATTATGATGGTAAATTTCAAGTCATTCCGAGATACTTTTTGTTTTGTAGACTAAAGTCAGCTCACTGTCAAAGTGCATCAGGGCAAGTGGATCATTCCCGGAATTTCAAAAATGCATTAAAATTATTCCTTAAGAGGTTTGCAAATATTTTCAACGGATCCTTGTTCAGGGCGATGCCGACTATTATGATGGTAAATTTCAAGTCATTCCGAGATACTTTTTATTTTTGTGAGGAAAGTCAGCTCACTGTCAAAGTGCATCAAGGCAAATGGATCATTTCCTGAATTTCAAAAATTAATTAGAATTAGTTAGTAAAAATGTGCTTAATTTCTCGTCTTTGTAAATTAATTTCCTACCACATCCTTTTCGGTTCATATGAAGTGTGTTTAGTTTGGAAAGGTTTTATTTGAGACACGACACTTTATTATTATGACCTTTTTGGAATCTTGCAAATACTCCTAAAACACTAAAACTAACAAAAACTAACCAAAAAATGTTTATAAAGGCTCCACCTGGAACCCTTTTAAAACCCTTTATTCAGGAAAGGGGTTTTAAAGGGTTCTCTGTTCTTACTGGAACCATTAGTGTTTCAATTTCTTGGGGAAAGGGTTTTTCAGAAGCATATGTGACCAGGTAGAACCTCAGCCCTTGTAGAAGAACTCTTTTGGAACCCTTATTTCTAAACGTTTCCTACTATTCATTAGGACTGTGGAGCTTATGTGTTCATACTTAAACGTTACATAGGTGAACGAGTGAAGATGAATCTGTGAACGTTCAGAGATGAATGCAGATGAATCACATACTCGAGAACTTTAAGTTGACCTCTTTAGTCTCCAGCCCGATGAAATATGTCGTTGTGGTGTGTGTGTGTGTGTGTGTGTGTGTGCGCGACAGTGTTCGGATTCAAGTGTCTAACTCTCCAGAAACTTCCCTGAGTGACCCCCCCCCCCCACCACCACCACCACCACCACTCTACAGTGAGTGATGTTCTCTCCACTTTCTGACAGGCTTCTTTGAATAATGAATGAGCTTCTACTGCGGCAAAGTAGCCATGTCTTTATCCCTGAACTCTGACCCCTTTTTAAATGTCAGTGTCAGTGAAGGCCTCTCTACACAGCCATCACACCACATCACAGTCAGGGGAGTCAGATAAGGCTTTGTTGTACTAAAAATAAAGCATTTATCTGGTCTGTCAAACACTGTATGTGCGCACATGTGTAATATGATTATTAGCCCAGCTGGCAGGTGTGATAAGCTAATGTAGCATATTAGATCGCCTGCTCTCGCCATGGAAACGACAAGGCAACACTTTCTATGTGTGTGTGTGTGTGTGTGTGTGTGTGTGTGTGTGTGTTTGAGTTTTAGATTGTTGAAACTATAGGAAAAACACATTTGGTGTCTTTGATTCACATCATATCTCACCAATGGTAATTTGACGTGAGAATAATACACAACTCCTTATATGGACATCCTGGGGGTGTGTGTTTATTGGTCACATATTCAGGCTTTAAAAAAAACTTGTTTTTTTTCCGTCTTCATATGTGTTTTTGAGTCAAAGTTATGATTAATTTTATGTCACATTTTTAGTCGTGATATAAAGTAGCAATAATTGTGCAGAAGTGAAGTATTGTGAAGTATTTCACAAATTCAATCCGATTTTAAACATTTCAAGGAGTTATTGTTCATGTTTATATAGGTTGTGCTAAAGAAAAGGATATAAGACACTCTATATTGCACATTGTATACAGTATATATACTATATATATATTTTTATTTATTTTTTTTTTATTTTTTTTTTTTTTAAACATCAGTTCTCATCAAACATATCAAACATGAACAGATTTTCAAAGTTTTAACCCTTAAATTGCCAAGTTTTTGTCAAAAATAGTGATTTGAATCGGTTTCAATGAGGACATTTTTGGGCCTAAGGTGTGTGAGTGTGAGTATTTCTAAGTTCACATTGTTTACAATAGACTAAAAAATGAAAAATATCCGTGTTGCGCTGTGTTTAAGGGTTAAACACTGAACTACAGTATAATGTGTGTATATATACAGTAAACCGTTGCAGATTTGGACTGGTGAGTCCATTTATACTGTGGTGAAATTGATGTGTTTTCACGATATGTAAATTTCCAAGGGCTCAAAATCACCGCGCCTGGATGTGATAAATGCACTGTCAGCTCATGTTATCTCAGATATATTATGCGCCTCACGGGTCATAGTGTATTCTGCGTGCGTGCAGAGCTACAGTATAAGTCATGAATTTTCATGTTTTTTCCTGTTTCATCATAAAACCTGACCAATAAAACACAATTTAAAAAATAGCCATTAAAGTATACGTATAAATGACTTATTTAAAAGCAGATATAGAGTTATGCAGTATTTTTTTTTTTTGCTCTTTCACTGAAAAAGTCTCAAACTTTTTGCTGTAACGTAACTGAGCAGAGACGCTGTGTTTCTCAGAGTCTGAAAAAGGACAGAGGAAATAAAACCTGAAATATACTGCATGTTTGGAGGAGCTGTGACAAGAGTAGTTTACTGTGGGTAATTTATATAATGTAGCTATCAACAGAGAGCATTTTGGGTATGTTTAAACATACACTATATACAGAGGCTATAAGAGGGCGTCTTATATGCTTTTTTCCCCTGAACATAAAGTACTCAAAATATACAAAAAGTAAAGTAAAACGCTCTAATTTAGCGACTTCTGCACAATTATAGCTACTTTAAAGCCTGAATATGTGACCTACAAACACACACCCCCAGGATGTCCATATAAGGAGTTGTGTATTGTACCCAAGGGTTAAATCTGTATATCAGTCAAATGCACATCTGAATGGAAATGACATTACATGGACATAAATAATAATAATAATATATGTTATATAATATAATTAAACACTTCCATGAATTGAGGAGAGCACAGGAAATACATCCTGTCTTTTTATTGGTCAATTCTTCTTAATGCGTGTCTGATTATTCACCAGTGCATTTCTTCAGAATGTCAACACACTGGATGAGGAGAAAACCTGATGAATGCAAAGTGGACGAGGAAGCTCTTATGTGCGAGAGAGTGTGAATCTTTTGAAGTCTCTGAGAAATCGTCTGAAAAGGCTGAGCCTGATGGATTTGTGGTATAAAAAAACGCTCTATAACCGTTACACAAAAACAATTTAATCCTCGTGTGTTGCTGCTCTTCACAGATGGACAGATTTTCCCCTCTATTGATTAGTTTCCTCTGTGAAGGCGACGACGCGTTCCTCTTCCTGCGTTTTCCATTCACGTCGTACGTGTTGCGCGCTGATCACACAGCATCAAAGGCTTGTTTTAAATCCGTGATGCTAACGTCTCTGTCTCAGTTTAGTCTTATCAGAGTGTGTGTGTTTGTGTTTGCACACAATGTGAAGCAGGAAATATGACGAAATATGAAACTAAAAATTGAAAGACTAACAAAGTTATACTGCAGTATTGTACTTCAGAGACACTGATTTAAAATGAAATAAAGTTTCTATAAAGGTTTTATGTGATATGAAGATTGCTATTTTAGTGTAAAGGACTATCAGCATTGTTAATATGTCAAATTAGCTGTTTTTAGCTATCGTCGACGTGACACTACACCATTTCCGGTTTAACAGGAAGTTTATTTTGAAAGTCTGCATCTGTGTTTTTGATGCAACTTAACAGCGGAAAATTATTACGAAAACGGGAAAAAGTGTTGTTTATTTAATGGCTATGAGCTACGTCTAGCTTACTCAGTGGTGCTAACACTGCTAAGTCTGTATTTGTGTTGTGAACAGCGGAAAAATTAAGAAGAAAACGAGAAAAACGGTAACAATCTATTACAAAAAATGAACTCCATAACGGAACAGTTAAAATATTGTTAGCACCAGTCATGAGTGGCGACAAGGTAAATGTTGTTTTGTGTTGTTTATTGAATGGCTACTAGCTTTGTCTGCTAGCTTACAAAGTGGTGCTAACACTGCTAAGTCTGTATTTGTGTTTTAATGCAAATTAACAGCAAAAAAGTATGTCAAAAACGGGGAAAAGAGTGACAAATATTACACACATTAAGTAAATAAGGCAACAGATAACCGAATATTAGTGGCAGTCAAGAGTGGCAACAAGGTAAATGTTGTTTTGTGTCGTTTATTGAATGGCTACTAGCTATGTCTGCTAGCTTACTCAGTGGTGCTAACACTGCTAAGTCTGTATTTGTGTTTTTTTATGCAACTCATCATCGCTAAATTCCGAAGAATATGGTGACAAATATCACAAACATTAAGTAGATAATGCAACAGTTAAAAGATTATTAGCACCTGTCATATGTGGCAACAAGTTAAATATTGTTTTCTGTAATTTATTTAATGGCTACTAGCTATGTCTGCTAGCTTACTCAGTGGTGCTATCACTGCTATGTTATTAGCCACGGAAATGCTAATGTTGTGTGTTTTTATGTTGCGTTTTCAAGTCCAATTAAACTTTTGGACCGTCAGTAATGGCTCCCCCTTTCTTTGACTGGATGCTACATTTACTTTAGTATACTACAGTTTAATAGTACACACAAAATGAGTTTCTGCCTCATTAGGACCAGGTTTTGCTCTCTATGAGGACTCCTTGTCCTGACAAGTCAAGTGTTTATGCCAGAAAAAAAGATTCCTAAAGTGGTGATAAATACAACACTGGGGCGGTGATAAAAGGGGTGGGGAGTGGAGTGAAGGCTAACGCAGAGGAATCTTATGCACTGTAAATAACAACACAGACCGTAAAATCATAGCTAATGCACGGTCACATCCTCCTATAACTGCACTCCCTGCAACATCACTGTACTGTATTAGCATGAGTGACTGTTCTCTGTCCTCAGCAGGAAGTCACACACTCTTCCTCTCGCTAATGGCTGCACAGACTGTGTCCTCACTCAGCCCGAGCTTTACATCTTAACCCTTAGTGCTCACATGGCAGGGATCTGTGGTCAATTGCCGTGGGAATAATACTTAACTCCTTATATGGACATCCTGGGTGTCCATATAAGGTGTGTTTATAGGCCCCATATTCAGGCTTTTAAAAATGCTGTTTTTTCGTCTTATTGAGTCTTAATTTATGATTCATTTTAGATCACATTTTTAGTCATGATATAAAGTAGCAATAATTGTGCAGAAGTGACACAAAATAGAGTGTTTTTCTTGTCTTTTTGTCCATAAAAACGAGCCAAGTGAACTTTGAACTGAGATGTATTTCCACATTTCTGAAATCCAATACGATTTTAAACATTTTGAGTGCTTTTTGCTCACTTGTGTTCCTAGGTTGTGCTGAAAAAAAGGATATAAGACCATCGATATTGCACATTCTTACAACCTCTGAATATACTGTACGTTTTGACCCCTATTTGACCCCCATAACTGATTGTATCGCAGACGTCACGCACTTTGAATGACTGTAATTACGTCACGGTTTGTGCTATCTGAGAAATTCCAGCAGTTTCTGAATAGCTGAGAAGTTGCCCATCAACGCCAACATGTGGTTATTACGGTAATTTCCCTCAATCTGTTGCAGGAAGCCAACAAATCAGCGTCTAAATCACCAGAGAGTTGGAAAAACGTAGCCTGTTTTTGTACATTGAGACAAAATCTCAGACAAATGTGTTTTATACTGTTCACATTTCAAATTTAACACTCAAAACCTGTTGTTCCCCTACAAACACAGTGTTCTCCTTCATTTGAAATTGATAATACACTATTTTAAAGGTGCATTATGTAATAAATCTAAAGCAACTGGCCATAAAATCCTCCTAATATGTCACAGAGACTCAGGAATAATGTTCATATAACAAACTGAACTCACCAACAACAACAGTACAGACAAATTATTTGCATTAAAAAAAATATTTTGCAGACTGCAAATCACGTTTATGTTTTGAAATCATGTTTTTGGCATGTGGCGCCACCTACCGCCGTCTACCAATCATTGCAGTCAGTAGAGTCTCAGCTGCCGAGCAACCACGGGTTGCCAGTTACGTGAGAAAACGAAACCTAAAAGACCTCAGTATTTTGAATTTGAATGTAGTAACTGTTTTTGGCCACATTCTTACATATGGCACCTTTAAATAACGGCCAGATATTAACAGTTATAATAAGCAAACAAGTACAGACAGACATTTTTAGGCTTAGGTGTTAAAGGGTTAACATAAAAGCAGCCAAATTGCTCTGTGTTCTAAGGGTTAATGTCTTCTTGCACACAGATTTCCTCACACTGTCAGAATAAAACCAGCGTCCCAGGCTCACACAGTGAGTGTGCAGCGAGTGAACAGGACACAGCGGATCTCAGACTCTCCACGAGCAACAAAGCAAAGTGCTCACAGGGAAATCAACATGGCAAATCTGAGCTAACGCGGCTCCACGGCCTGCAGTCACGGCCTGTCTCACTGAGACGAGACGTTTCCATGCAATTAGTCCAAAGAGCCTCAGAAAAAAGAGAAACCACAGCTGAGTGTCCAAAAAGCTTCAGGAGAAACAGACTTATAGAGAGTTGATTATTGCATTACTTCACATAATCTGCGTTCACTTACTTAAAGGCCAATGTGGACGTTCAGCAAATTCTGCATCAATCGCCGCTGATCTTTTATTGATGCAGTGATTTACCTGCAGATTTTTCCCCCCGTGTTTTCCTAGAGTGCCCATATTGTCGAGGCTGAATAATTGAGTGAACAAGCCCACATTTGGGAACGCACAAGACTCAAGTGGGTTTAAAATGATCCAGTAACACCCTCAATGCAGGGGCGCAGCTTGTGAACAGGCAAAGCAGGCAACTTCTTGGGGCCCCCCGAGCCGATAGGGTCCCCCCCGACACTCGGAGCCTGAGGGCTGTTTTTACTGAAATGTGCAGTGACCAGCCGCCCCCCCCCCCCCCCCCCGTCCCCCTTAAACAACAATGGGCAATTTGCAATGACATCTCAGTAGGAAACCTCCCTAAAGGGGCCCCACCTCACTTTAACCTGTGTGAAGTTATCGTTCTGCAAGTTGGAAAATGAAGAGGATTATTTACAGTGTAATGCATATCTATTTTACTCAGTTTATATGGTTTTTTTTTCAGTTATTTACAGTATTTTATTGTTCTATATATTTATATTGTTTTATAATGTGGGTTCTTGACAGTGTAATGTATTTTTTTTTACTAAGTTTATATAGTTTTTTAAAAGCTATTTACAGTATTTTTACATTTATATTTTCACATACTTTTTAATTACAAGGTTTTTCCATGTTATTTCGGGAAAAAATAATATTTTGAAGTCATACATTTTTCGTTGGTGTCAGATTATTTGTAACATAATAGTGATGAACACTGGTTGGAAGGAAGGGCCCCCTGGGAATTTTTGCTTAGGGCCCTTACAGACTCTAGAATCACCTCTGCCTCAATGCAACGGCACGCGGCCGCCGTGTCCTTCACTGATGCTCTGACATGAATGATGACTTGCTGCTTGATGCCAGCTTGTATTTTGAGGGTGGGAAAAGTTATACAGTAACTCCACAAAGTCCAGGTGCTCCGTGATACTCCATGTCAGACCTTCGTTCTCTCCGAGCGTCATTAACGTGCCATTAAAGTTTCATCAGCGCTGAAATGTAAATGATTTTTGGGGGTGATCAAGCCGTTCTCACAGACGCGAGGCGCTTTAATTAAACTTCAAGAAGCCGGCGCCCGTTTAACCGCTGCCATTTAGCATCTGACGTCTGACATTAATGTTTCTGCTCTACTCTACATCACGAGGGGAAAATAAACAGTGAGGGGGGTTTGTGTCAAACAAAGGCCGACTCCCTCCCCCGTCTCTTTCATAACAGAATTCTTTGCTCTCTTAATTGTACACAGAGCTGCGGCGTTGGCGTTGCTAGCATGAGCGCGGCGGAAGGTCACGGATCGTTTGACTGTGTGTTCGAGTTCAATGGCAGATGAGCGAAGACGCACAGTCACGAACGTAAATACACTCTTAGAAACAAGGGTTCTTCTACAAGGGCTGAGGTTCTACCTGGAACCATTTGCTTCTGAAAAACTTAAAGCTTAATCCACTTATGACCATCAAGACAATCAGGTCCCCCCATTTTGTCATTTCACCCCAACCTGTCTGGGCAGATGGCCGCACATCGTTGAGTCTGGTTCTGTCAGAGATTTCTTCTTATCTATCTCCAGAGCTATGTCCAGAGCCTTCACTCTTAGAAATAAGGGTTCCAAAAGGGTTCTTCTACAATGGCTGAGGTTCTACCTGGAACCATTTGCTTCTGAAAAACCCTTTCCTGTAGAAGGGCTTTTCAAGGGTTCTTGGTAACACTAATGGTTCCAGTAAGAACCATTTTGATCCAAAGAACCCTGAATAAAGGGTTTTAAAAGGGCTCTTGGTGAAACCCTCCAAAAGGGTTCCAAGTAGAACCTTCTACCTGGAGACAAAAAGGGTTCTCCTATGAGGACAAGCCGTAGAACCGTATATGGTTCTACTTAGCACTTTTATTTCTAAGAGTGTACACATTCATATCATAAAAATAAACAATATATAAGGATGATTGTCACGTTCGTTCAGGCCTGAACTTTATTAATAATTGACAGTGAGGAGCAGCAGAGCCTGAGCAAATGTTTACCTGCAGCTGAATCGTGTGCAATGAGTCGGCACTTAAAAAATGTCACGTCATGATTCTGAACTGCTTCACGCTGCAGTTTTTGCCATTCACACATGCCCACATGCACATATTTCATGCCCATTCACACGCTCAGTCGTCAGGTTATCAACGTGGCGCCTGAGGGTCCTGCCCAAGGACACATCAGCAGGGAATAGAACCCACAACCTTCGGTCACATGATTCATTTACTTGTAAAAACTCCAGTGTGTGATTAAAGGTGAAGTAAGTAGTTTATAGTGCCATCTAGAGGAGAGGCTGAAATTTACAACAAAGAACTGCTCCTCTGCTCACCCCCTCCCTTCCCTGAGCGCTACGGTATCCTCAGCCGGTCAAATGTCGTCCTCGTCGTCTTTCTCCGTGTCAGCAGATGAGGTTCGTGAGGCGAGGGAGAGGGCGAGCTACCGCGGCCGTAGCAGACGAAGCGGAGAGAGTGGAGGCGGGACTTCTGCTACAAGTAAAGAGACGCTTGTTTTGTTCTCTCGCGTTTGTCCTTACAGGCTCCGGTAGAAACATGGCGTCTCGCTGCTAACAGTGGCAATGCAACCACGGCCCGCGACCATGTTATTTTACATGACTTTTTGAAACACTACGAAAACGAAACAAAAACTATTATACAGCAACTAGACAATGCAGGAGCACATAATATGTATAAAAAAGTGGATTTTGGGTTATATAAACCCATAAATACTACACAGTGTCCCTTTAAAGCAACGAGGAATGAGGAATATATAAGAGAAGAGTCTCACTTTACTCAAAGTCAGCGATGAATACATGAGTTGAATAAGTCATGAAGGACTCCCACACACAATGAGTAGAATATTGACCCAGTGACATCGTTTGCAGAGTTAATTCATTAAGAAAAAAGCCCTAGATATATATATATATATATATATATATATATATATATATATATATATATATATTCGATTCAGCAAAGTGAAGTATTTCTTGTTCCTGGATAATGAGCGGTGGAAATGAGGCGAGGGCGGTTAATGAAGACGGTGTGTGTGTGTGTGTGTGTGTGTGTGTGTGTGTGTGTGTGTGTGTGTGTGTGTGTGTGTGTGTGTGTGTGTGTGTGTGTGTGTGTGTGTGTGTGTGTGTGTGTGTTTGGTTTAGTTGACAGTCCAAAAATAGAGTCAAACAATAGGTGTCACACACACACACACACACACACACACACACACACACACACACACACACACACACACACACACACTCCTTCACCCTCTCTCTCTCTCTCTCTGTGACGTGGGCTGTCCGTGGAAAACAAACTTCTATTCATTGACTCCACAGAGACTCGTGCTGCAGACACAGTAACAAGGTCAGGGAAAAAAATGATCAGAGTGAAGCCAATAACACGGAGACAAGTGAAGGCTGTCGTGGAGTCATTTAAAAAAACACAATAAAAAAGGAGGAAGGTTTTAATTGACTCTCTGGAAGGTTTTACGTCTATGCCTCCGACTCATAAAAAGAGTCGTTTTCCCAAAGTCTGGCTTTGTTCTGAACGCTGATGAATCAGCAAAAACATCAACAAATCTGACATTCACCTCTGGGTGAATCTCCTTCATCCTCCTTCTTTTACTCCTCCTGCTGCTGAATGTGACAGATTAAAAAGCTTCAAGCGTCAGATCAAGACAGGAAAGATCAGCTGAGTTTCTCATGTTGTTGAGCTCTTGTTTTTGTTTCCTAAACTTTAAAACTTAACCCTTTATCACGTCAAGCGTCAAAATGTCAGGATTTGGGGCCAGAAAAGGTCCCGTTTTTCCAGAATAACTTTCAATATCTGGCAGTTATTGACAATTCACTGCATGTTAAAGTAGTGTATTAACAGAAACAAGGAGTTTTATTTTGAAAAACACACCGTAGTTGTGCACGAACACCAGATTTTGCGTCTTAATTTTGAAATTCGAACACTATAAAACATAATTAAAGTAAATTAGAACTATAGAGACTTTTAAATCCTGCCTTAAAACTCTTTTATTCTCATATATTTATGTATTTTTGTCTGTAATCTATGCGTTGAGATTGTTAAATATGGTAAATATGTAGTGCATACAGTATATTCTATTGGTTTGGGCAAAAATATGTATATTTACATTCTAATTTCTCTAATTTCCTCTTCTTCTACAACTTCCTACTTGTGTTCACGGTGGAAATAAGAGAAGATGATGATTGTGTGAGCGCAGAGCTGCAACTAACGATTATTTTCATAATCGATTAATCTGTCATTTCATCGTTTGGTCCATAAAATTAATAAAACCGTTTGTCAAACCTGGAAATAACGATGTTCTCGAACGTCTTGTTTTTGTCCACAAACCAAAATGATTCACTTTTAATGATTTCTTTGTTATGTGGAGCAAAGAAATAAAGAAAAATATCCACATTTAAGAAGCTAAAACAATCATAAATCTAGTTTTACTCATGAAAAAAAGCTTCAAAGCTTCAGCTCTATGTGAGAGTGTGATGTTGAGACGATTGTGTAACACGTGTCTGACCCTCAGCCCCCGGGATCGTTCACCCCGCGGTTGACTTTACCTTGGCAGCAAACGACGAGCTGGGCTTCTCCAGGAGGTCCCAGAGCTTCATCCTCTTCTCGGAACAACACGTGGTGGTAAACTCCTCTCCGTCGCGCTCCCTCATGTTCTCCGCCTCCCGCTTGAGCTCCTCGTTCATCTGCTCCTTCTTCTGGTGATACCTGGCCTGGCAGCAGGACTCCAGGTAGATCTCGTCGATGCCCCAGTAGTCCAGCTCTTGGCTGAAGGACAGCGCGCACATCTCCTCCATCATGTGCAGCTTCCCCGTGCGGTAGAAGTTCAGGATGGAGGTGAAGGCCCCCGGGTGCCTGTCGAAGAAGTACTCGTTGCCGTCCAGGCTGTAGTCGTCGCAGATCTCCATGATGGAGTCGTGCGTGTTGCAGTCTCTGAGTTTGCCCAGCCTGGTGCGGGGCAGCCGGTCCAGAGTCCTCCACAGGACCTCATGGATCAGGCCCCCGACGTTCAGCCTCACCCGGCGGGTGTGGGTCTTGGCCTGGATGATGTCCACTGTGTCCGGCGGCAACGCGTTTGTCGAGCGAAATCCTGTTTTGATCATCTTTTCCTGAAGGTCACGGGGTCACAGGGTCACGGGAAAGGACCGGGAGTTTACAGTCTCGACTTGATTAAGAGGACATGACCCTGGAGACGACCACGTCAGGGTCCCAGCACCGTCTCTGAGGCTGAAACTGAAGGAGAACATGTGTCTTAAAGTGTAGAATAAGAACAGTTACACTAAACATATATACTTTTAAAAAAAATAATAATTTTACAGGAAATCTTATGTAAATTTTAACATATTTTGACTGTTTTCCAATAAAACAATGAAATGTTATAGGTTTTATGTTTAAAATTACAGTAAGATTAGGTTAATATTATGTTATCTTTAACTGTAATTTGACATACAATTGTCTGTATTTTTTACATGTTTATGACCATTTTCCATAAGACAATGTAATAACTGTAAATTAACACTAGCAGTAATTTAAAGATTTACAAGTAATTAAAGGTGCATTATGTAATAAATCTGAATCAACTGGCCATAAAATCCTCCTAATATGTCACAGAGACTCAGGAATAATGTTCATATAACAAACTGAACTCACCAACAACAACAGTACAGACAAAATATTCACATTAAAAAAAATATTTTGCAGACTGCAAATCATGTTTATGTTTTGAAATCATGTTTTTGGCATGTGGCGCCACCTACCGCCGTCTACCAATCATTGCAGTCAGTAGAGTCTCAGCTGCCGAGCAACCACGGGTTGCCAGTTACGTGAGAAAACGAAACCTAAAAGACCTCGGTATTTTGAAATTGAGTGTAGTAACTGTTTTTGGCCACATTCTTACATATGGCGCCTTTAACCATAATATGATATGACATTATTATTATGTTTTTTAAAGGTAATTTAACATATCTATTTCACATTCAAATGCACATTTACATAAAAAGTGATGTAATTTTACAGAAAGAACTTAGTATTCTTACAGATTTTTGCTTTTTTTTAAACAATAAAATGCCTACGATATATGGTATCGTATAAGTACACATTCCACTGTAATTTTGTATAAAATGTTTCGGGTTTTTTTGATGTGTGTGTATATGAATAAATATATATATAGTAGTAGTACTAGTAGTATGCTAACACTTCCCATGTCAATTAGGCCTCCATATGGTTTATATTTGGCTGAGCAATATGGCTCCCAAGTGGGTTAGTCCATGGTTTCCATGGTGGCTCCAGCCCACATGGGCTTCCTCCCACAAGGCACCTGCATAATTCGCCAACTTCGAGCCCACTTACGTCCTCACTTAGTAACCAGGAAGCCTGGAAAAAAGGTGCTAACTAAGTGAGCATTGGGCTGCTGGAAAGTGGGCAAACACGGCTGGAAAAAAGCCTCCATGGAAAACATGGAAAAACCCTCGGGGATTCCAATATCAGGCAGAATGTCAACCTTATGAGGTGCCAACGTGGACATGGAACAGCCAACTTTGCGCGTCTACTATGTTCCACACTGTGAGACAGATATAATAATAATTATATAATAACTATATAAACAGTTATGGTATTAGTAGCACCTCACTATGGCTGCTACTGGTGCTGTTGTTGTTGGAACAGCATGGCCGTTCGTTGTCCTACAGCAGCAATGTCAGGTGGTTTATCCACTCATCAGAGAAGCAAATAGATATTTTAATCAGCTTTAAAGAGGCACAGCCGCTTTTCTTGCTGACGGGGATGAGAGAGCGGAAAGAGAGAGGGAGGGAGGGAGGGAGGGGACCGGCCAACGGTCTGAAACCACCAGGAAACCAGACACTTTTATGTTTATGTTACTTTATTCTTCAGGTTAAACTGAAGCGACTTGTATTTCTATTCTTTTAATACATGTACATTCACTTATGTCAATAATATGTAAATATATGTACATGTATTTTATTTTTCTGCTATGACCATGTAAACACGTGTTTCCCAATGCCAATAAAGACTGTTTTTGACTTTGAATTTAAGAGAGAGAGAGTTGATTAAGTGGACTGCACTGATGGTGAGCGCTGTCCAGTGCTGAAACCCTGTCTGTCTCCCTGTCAGTCTCCCCGTCACTCACACTGTCGCTGTCCACGGACTCACGGTGCTGAAACGTCTCACTCAGATCGTGTGGGACAGCTATCGATCCAGGAACAATAAGCTGAACAAACTTCTTTAATGACTCGTAGCCAAAATAAAACGTTATATCGTGAGAACGTGCTAACTAAGTTCGTGGTAGCGTTATTTTAAAAGTGTTTTTTATACATATATATATAATGATATATAAAGTTATCTACATTTGGTTATATATATCTATAGCAGGTAGTTAATCGCGAAATGGTGTCCACAGGACGCACCAAAAACAGACACATCCCACACGTCAGAAGCTAAATATAATAAACGTGATACATACGCATCTCCCGCATCTCCAGGTTCAGCTCATGGACGCGCAGCAGCAACATAACTTAGGTTAGGTCCGCGTCAGTCTCGGGTCCGGTGATGATGAAGCATCATGATCATGAGATTCCTACAGCGACATGTCGAAAAAAATAAATAATAATAATAATAATAATACACCAACTGCTTTATAACGAATATGACTGTGTGTCTCCAGCGGTGAATCAACAAGTCCACACTTCTGAGAGGCTCTCGCTTTCTTTCTTTCTTCTTCTTCCACCTGCAGTCACTCAGTGTGTGTGTGTGTGTGTGTTAGCCTGAGCCTGAGCCTGTGTGTGTGTGTGTGTGTGTGTGGAAGTGTGTGCGGGATCCTGGAGGAGCTCATTTCACTGAGGCTCCTTCCGAGCTGCGCAGCCTGTGTGGGTTTAACCCTCACAGAGCCAGCGAGCCACACACAGCTCTCACTGCACCACAGGAATCCACATCCACATCCACCTCACACTCATATGATATATGTTATCACATCCCATATAAGTCAGCATCTTTCACAATAATGTGTAATAATGCAAATCTGCAGTGTTTTAAAACTCATAATGCCCTCAAAAGCAACACAACAAATGTCAGCTATGTTGTAAATCTGCTGAAATCTATCTATTTATCTTAGTTTTTACCATGGCTGCCAGTAAGTGCTTATTAAACTGGGAAATACTTTTGTTTAAAGATAAACGTTCTATAATTCAGTTTTGATAGTTTTATGACACATTCAGGTTCAGTGGGAAAGTTACTCAGCACTTGTCTGTGTTTGTAGTATATGTTAATAATAATAATTTAATAAGATAATATAGATAATTATTTATATGCCAACTGTGAATATCAAGATATAATATAATATAATATAGATATTGGGGTCCAAGACAGACCATAATACAGTTCAAGGGGTCGGATTAATTAAGTTCTGACCTCTTTTCCAGCGTGGCAAACATGAAATATGGTCCCTATTTTTCCCTCTCCCATTGTAACATCCTGAGTAATCTTATGTTCTGTTTTCCTGTTTTATTTTGAAATAATTACCGTTGCCTCTCGTTTCCGTGTCTTTGCTTCCTGTAGAGTTTTAGCTGGCCGCCCTGATGTGTTTTCCCTGTTCACCTGTGTATTTTGACCTCTTTTGTACCTGCAAAACATCTGCAGTGAAGTCGCTCCTGCTCGTCATCAGTGATCAGCTGCTTTTCATACGACACAGTTTACTATATATGTGAACTTTCCACTCAGCTTCACTCTGCAAACAACAGGTGTGTGTGTGTGTGTGTGTGTGTGTGTGTGTGTGTGTGTGTGTGTGTGTGTGTGTGCGCGCTCTGTTTACACTACAGGTCGCCCCCCTCCTCACTATGCTCTCGCTCTGTTTTTAACAAACACACTCACTGATGACTGTAGTCACAATATTTCAGTTTTACTCTTAAAACACCATGCGTCTGTGGCCGTTAAACCACCAAACGGCAAGATATTAACAACAAAACATCATCACAAAATGCATCATTATTTACACATTTCCATAAATATTACATACTGTAAAATATAAATACAGAATATAAAAGTACAAAAGGGCATATTGACAACATGTAAGTGCTGAAATGTACAAAAAACAAACAGAGTTGGGGTTGTTTTTTTGGTTCTTTTTTAAGAAAAGTTTTTGTCCGTGAGCTTCGGTTTGTATCGGAAACGCAGGTCTCCGTCCGGTTGAAGCATCCCGAATCCGTAACGACTGGCGTTCACCTCGGGCATTTGAGCGTTTGGGTCGCACAGCTGCAAATCGTAGTGAGTCAACATCAGGTAAACAAACCTGTAAACACAGGTGAAAAAGATGAGAACAAAGCAACTTCCTGTGGAGCATTTTTTAAACGTCTTCTCAGACACTCACTCTCTAATGGTGTGGAGGGCAAACTTCTTCCCCACGCAGCCATTGGTCCCCGCGCCAAACGGCATGGAGTAATATTTCAATGGTCTCCCTTTTTTACAAAAAACCTTCTTCGCTGATCCGTCGTCGTTCAGGAAGCGATCGTACTTGAACTTCTGCGAAAAAGGAAACGCATTTTTATTAACAATTAGATCACAGTATATACAGAGGCTATAAGAATGTGCGATACAAAGTATTTTTTGCTCACATTTTACCTATTTCGTGGGTACTAAATAGTACTTCTTACACACGTCTTATCTATTTTGTTGTAACTAATTAGTATTTCGTGCGCACATTTTACATTTTTCGTGGGAACAAATTAGTATTTCTTGCACACGTTTTATCTATTTTGTGGGAACGATTTAGTATTTTTTACGCACATCATTTCTACTAATTAGTATTTCTTGCGTACGTATTACATTTTTCGTGGGAACAAATTAGTATTTCTTGCACACATTTTATCTATTTTGTGGGAACTATTTAGTATTTCTTACACACGTCTTATTTTTCTACTTATTGTCTTATCATTTCTACTAATTAGTATTTTGTGTGCAAGTTTTACCTATTTTGTGGGAACTATTTAGTATTTCTTACAAACATTTTATCTATTTTGTGGGAACAAATTAGTATTTCTTGCGCACGTTTTACCTATTTCGTAGGAAAGAACTCAAAACTCAAAAACAAACACATTTTTTAAAAACCTGAATATGTGACCTATAAACACACACCCCCAGGATGTCCATATAAGGAGTTGTATGTTATTTCCAGGGCAAATTACCATGGGTGCTCACGCGTCAGGGATCACTAAGGGTTAACAACAGAAATGAAATGAAAGCAATAACTGTTTATTTCTTTGTTTAGCGTCTGTTGGGCAGACTTTATTTTCAAGGAGCCTTGCAGTGTCCTTCCCACGGCTATTATCTGTGGTTCTGTTCCTTCCGCTCGGCTAATCCCTCATTGGTCTACAGCTCTGGGTTTGACCTTTCACTGGGTAATGCAGGGTCAGCTGTGTGTAGGCGTTGATCCCGCCTTACATAAATATCCCCCAATGCTAATTACACTCAAGTCTGCCTCCAACTAGTCCCTAGGACAATTACTCCTGTTAATACTGGCAGCACTAGGGGGGGTGGAGTGGAAAGGTTGGTAACATGGGAGCTCTTGTTTGAACAAGTCAGCACAACAAACCTGCGGCTCACTGTGAATCTCAGGGTCCATTTGAGGGCTGATGAAGGGGAACAAACACACCCGGTCTCCTTTCCTCAGCAGATACTCGTGGCCGTCAGACAGGTGGATGGTCTTTTCCTGCACCACCTCTCTGGTGATGAAGGGGGCAGCAGTGAGTCTCATTGCCTCCTCCAAAGCACTATCTACAAAAGGGGACAAAAAAAGATAAATAGATAAATTACCGTAAAAGGTAAGCACCACTTATCCTTGATACACATGACCAAACATATAGCAGGATGTTTGGTACTTGTATATAATGTCATTCTAATGTTTTCTTGTGCTTTTAATCGTCCAAACACTTATCTTTTGCTCTATTGCTAAAATATTGTTTAAATCGTTGATCAGGCCTTTCAGGTGCCTAGGTACACCTAGAGCACCAAAATAAATAAATAATAAAATAAATAAATAGATATTTATTATCAGTTCTCATCATACATATCAAACATTAATGAATTTTTAAAGTTTTTAACCCTTAAATTGCAATGTTTTTGTCACCATGCGTCAAAAATAGTGATTTGAACAGGTTTCGATGTGAGTATTTTAGTTAACGCTGTTTACAATAGACTAAAAATTTTAAAATGCATGAAAAATAATGTTGAGAATACTCAAAAACCCACAACCTGGCATAAACTTTTAACAATATGCACAGAAAGGGATAAAATATTCTAGAAATTAAAAGCCAAAAACACAAAAATGCGTCTAGGTGACGTGTTTAAGGGTTAAAGCTGCAGTATGTTAACAGTTCATGCTCAGTACAGTTTATCTACATGTATCATGTGATTTTTCTGAAACTTCCTTACCAAAGACAGGAGTGACGACAGGTGTGTCCAGGAGCGGAGTCTCTGATGCCGCCGTCTGTGATATACGGCTGAATTCTTCCTTCACGGCCGTCAGAGCTTCAGGATTTGTCAGCAAGTAACCCAAGAGCCAGAATGCAGCAGGACCAACATTACCCTGGAAACAAACAGAAGACTCACATGAATACGCTTGCTAATAAAGTTGACACTGCACTGTTGCATAGTGACGCCGCAACAGGTTGTTTGGTGACAAACGGAGCGTGTGATTCAATGAAAGTTAAATCAAAAAGACAAATGAATCTCCGGCGCTGCTGATGAGACACAGAAGAGCGTCTTCCTTCCACGTGTTTGGAACGAGGGCAGTCGCGCTCTGGATAGTTTCACTCCTGGCAAACGCACAGTGCGATAATGGTTTACTTAAAAAGGAGAAGCCACTGGAAGCTGCCATGTGCCTCCATCCAAGGCCAGAACGTCTTCTAAAGCGATTAAGTTTTATGGCGAGGCCGCGGCGCTGTCAGAGCCAGCAGCACAAACACACAAAGTAGCCAACGCTACGGAAACACAACATGGAGAATAAATCATCCTGAAATTGCCTACGAAGTTGCGACAAAGTGCAAGCACTTGTTTACTCATATAAGCATAAGCATTGCTGAGCGAACTTGTGTATCCATTAAAAGACGCCAACAACAAGTTACCTCATACAGATTCTAATAGTGCATGTGGATTTCTATCTATTCTCTTTGTAATGTTTGAAATAATTTGCTCTGAAACAGCTTGAAGTTACATCTCAGAACTTCAACAAGATCACAGCAACAAGGGTACAAAAAAAAAGGATGATTCAACATTCTGCAGAGTACAGCATTACCCCCCAGCTGTGCTGCAGAAATACTGAATGATTCAATATTGTACACAGGTAGATGTGAGAGTTAGTCCTCATTTAGACAAGACCATCTGGATTCTCTCCCTCTGTCTTACAGAGGAGGTGTAAAAGTGGTGAATAAGAGCATGTTGATCCATGACTGGACCTTAAAATATACATTAAAGCAAGGATGAAAGCATTTTGAATAAAACTTGAAAGTCCAACCACCATAAATAAGTAAAATCAGTGGCTCTGTGCTCAACACTTTTATCTTACAGTAAAATAACACACGGTAACAGTATATTCCTACTTGTTGTTGTAGGGCAGTAATATGATAATATAGGGTAAATAACAACGTGTGGGGCATAAATAATATAATACTCTGCTGCTCGTTTATTAACCAGAACCAGGATGAGAGAGCATATTAGTCCAAGTCTTAGCTGTTAGCTGCTACACTCTTAAAAATAAGGGTTCCAAAAGGGTCCTTCTACATGGGCTGAGGTTCTACCTGGAACCATTTGCTTCTGAAAGGGTTCTTGGTAACACTAATGGTTCCAGTTAGCACTTTTATTTCTAAGAGTGCATGATGGAATAAAAAGTAGTGAGTAGAAGGCTCGGGAAAAAAAGCTTTAAGTCTTTTGTATAATATCTAGCTAACAACGGAGTTAGCAATATAGCTCCTAGCCCATGACATGCTTTATATACAAGGAGGAGGAGCTTAAAGTCAGCTCTAAATGTTAAAGGGAGCCAGTGTGTACACTTATAAATAAACGTGCTAAGTAGAACCATATAAGGTTCTTTGGCTTGTCCTAATAGGAGAACCCTTTTTGGCTCCAGGTAGAACCTTTTTATAAAGGTTCCACATGGAACCCTTTTAAAACCATTTATTCAGGAAAGGGCTTTTAAAGGGTTCTCTGGATCAAAATGGTTCTTAATGGAACCATTAGTGTTACCAAGAACCCTTGAAAAGCCCTTTCTTTGGGGTAAGGGTTTTTCAGAAGCAAATGGTTCCAGATAGAACCTCGGCCCTTGTAGAAGGACCCTTTTGGAACCCTTATTTCTAAGAGTGTGTTGTGTTTTATTTGTGTTTATTCGTTTATTTTAAAGTTTAAACAGGGTTTTAACCTCTTGACTCGAGCATTTTCCAATTTTATTCCACCCTGTGGTGTATTTTACTGTTTTATTTGTATTTTTGTATTAAAAAGTATTATTACCATGCTATCACTTTCACAATAACATAGCATTACTGTCATATTATCTCATGACCAAAATAAGATGGTATTACCACAATATTACCCCTTTTAAACAAAATTATTACCAAATTATTATTTATTTAAGTGTTTCCTGCTCTTTTTTTATGATCTTGAAATGATGCATCCCCATCAGCACTTGACAAAAAACTGACATAAACTAACAACAGCGATAGCAGAGGTGAACAGCGCCCTCGTGTGCCAAACTAGAGTACTGCGCCTCAGGGACTGTATAATATTTCTAACCTGGTCCCTTCAGGAGTTCAGGTAAAAACGTGCAGCACAAACGTGACGT
Organism: Microchirus variegatus; assembly: GCF_963457635.1. Classification (NCBI taxonomy): domain Eukaryota; kingdom Metazoa; phylum Chordata; class Actinopteri; order Pleuronectiformes; family Soleidae; genus Microchirus; species Microchirus variegatus. The sequence continues at coordinate 25,171,177 of NC_139808.1, forward strand.
GACATCAGGTTCATCTCAAGTTCAACAGGGAAAACTTGTCTAATCTCTACAAACAATCTAAAAAACATTCTTGCTTCATGTGTAAACAGAATGCTTCTTTCTCACCTGTGTGGCCCAGAGTTGCATCAGCAGAGCCTTTATCTGCGCGTCCTCGTCCGCCCCCTCCTCCTTTAAGAGCTGCCTGTAGCTGTGAAGCCAAGGGTTTGAGCCGGAGTCCTCAGTCAGACCTGCTGGAGCCAGAAGGTCCCAGAGTCTCTGTTGAACCCTGTGTGCCGTCCTCTTCTCCTCTGTGACGCACAGATAAACATCAGTAAGTGAGTGAGTCACTGGCAAAACATACGTCAAGTCGACTTTGTTTGTAAAGAAGACTACGAAGCCAAGAAGTACAAGGCGCTTTAAAAGAAATAAAGTTTAAAACGGGTCCATGTTTTTATAAAAATGGATATAAAAGGTAATGAAGTAAACAAGTAACAATTATTAAATAGGTTAAATACACATTAAGGCTCATTAAAATCATTTACTTCACATGTTTTAACCCTTTAACACCTAAGCTGTTGTCTGGACTTTTTTTGCTAATTTTAACCATAAAAATACCAGCTAACTAAGTGTTTTTGCCCGTTTTTTTCAAGAATAACTTTAAATATCTGGCTGTTATTTACAATTTACTGCATGTACGTGTGTATTAACAGTTTAAAATGAAGAAAAACTCAATTAAATTCTTTTTTTTTAATTGTTAAATGTTAAATTTGAACAGTTTGTGCGTGTAAAATGTGTAAAAACAGGATGGATGTGCCAGAAATACACATTTTTTCCCACAGAATAGGTAAAACGTGCACAAGAAATACTAATTTGTTCCTACGAAATAGGTAAAGTGTGCTTAAGAAATACTAATTCGTTCCCACCAAATTGGTAAAACGTGCACAAGAAATACTAATTCGTTCCCATGATTGGGTAAAGCGTGCATAAGAAATACTAATTAGTTCCCACAAAATAGGTAAAACATGCACATGAAATACTAATTCGTTGTCACAAAATAGCTATGTGCAGTCGTTTTTTTTGGCTGACTCCCCGGATTCCTGCAACGCTGTGAGTGAAATTACCGTAATAACCACACGTTAGATTTGACGTGCAACTTCTCAGCCTTCAGGATTTTGCTGGAATTTTCCGATAGCACAAACCCTTTAGTAACAAATTAACGTGTCATTTGCGATACTCTCGGCGTTAAAGGGTTCGAATAAATAAAATCCTGGACATGTGAGCAGATATTACTGTATCGTGCGCAACAGATGGAGGACAAACAATAGTTCAGGTATGACGGACAATGGTGAGTTGCACATTGAAGCAGGACCCATTGTCTCGTGTTGGGTGGAACAGAGAGCGCAAACGATAAACAATGACACACAAGCAGAGACATGACATAAGGGAGCGTGCTGTGACAGTGTTACATTACATTACATCGGGTTTTGGGCGACGAATCGCACCACGTTCTCACCAACACACTCCAACTGACAGAGTGTGAGTCACCATGGTGACCAGACAACATGTATACAGCAGATGATGTAAGGGCACGTTTGCTGAGACGCACAAGTTTTCCCTGACTCATGGTTTGTATCACTGATGATGAACAATACTTTACATCATCGACAACTGCTACTCTGACCTCAGAAACTTCTCATGGACGTTTTTTGAGTAATTTCAGGAGTCATGGAAAAGTTTGGAATTGAGAAATTAAGTTTTCCGGTCATCACCTGGCTTCAGTGTGCCCCTCGCCAGTTTGGTTAAGAGCCCGTCGAACTTCTTGTACTCCTCGTAGACCCTGGACGGATCTGGGCTGTTGTTGTTGTTCTGTTCTCCCCCAAACAGCACCAGGTACCCCGCCCTGCAGACAAAGCAAAGGTGTGAGAACGTGAGAGACTCCCTGGCTGGTGAAAGATTCTGTCTTGATGGAAAGATAATCGGCCCACTCGTTTATTTAATCCGCTCTGTGCTGGTAGTTTTCCACACAGCACGTAAACAGAGCTGTCATATAGGATTTCTTGGCATTGTTTAATTGAATCTTATCATGAGAGCGAGAGAAAGAGAGCGACGGTTACATTCACATCCACTCTGCCAAAAAGTTATTTATGTGCACGCACAAACCGGAAAGGTGACTTTGAACTCAAGGGTTAACAGATACTACATTTATCACGGCTGTGTTGACAAACAGCAGATGTTAGAAGTGACCAGTGTGTGTAAACTGTTTAGTGTGCGTGAGAGAGAGAGAAATGGAGTGGGCTCCTTCTTTCGTACTTGAAGAGTAAGCTGTATGAGAAGTTGAACAGTCCCTCGTCTTTCCAGTGTTTCTGGTTGGGAGGCATCTCGGCTTTCAGGAGGGCCTGCAGGTGTCGGCTCATGGTGCCGTTGAGGGTGGTTAAACTCACTCCCATGAAGTGCCTGCGGACAGGAAAGGTTTTGACGGAAAAACACAGAACGAGGGTGAAAATTCCGCACAAAATCAAGTCGCGTTGATTGTCGTTTGTTGTGACAACAAAAGGAGGGAGGCGCTGAGACAGAGAAACTGTAAACACACGACACGGATTCCACCCCAAAGTCGGGCCGAGTGCCCAAACCAGTGCTGCAATCTCAAGTCATTTCAAACGACGCCTGTGAGTTGTTAAATCACCAATTAGTTCTGACCTCTCTGGTCCTCAGAGAGTGATTTTCTGGTTGTGCCTCAGGTCAAATCTTTATTGAATCACTGCCTTATTTCTAGTTTTTCCTCTTTTCAGTTTAAATAACATTAAAAATGTGCTCAGACGCAGGTAGAACAAGTCGAGCAGTGAATCAAAGACACTAAAGGTAGTTTTCCTGGTTTTTCTGAGAGAGCGAGGCTGGATTATGAGGATTAGGAGGAATCTTTTCGTGGGTGATTCACAGTTTAAGCCGATCGGCTTAATCAGCATTTGTGTGAATTTGACAACAGTTCGATGGAAGAGACATTTGTTTATTTTTCACTTTAAATCCTCAATTTCAGGACTTCATTTGTCTGAACTGTAATCCAGAAGATGATACCATGACTCAGACTTTTTCTAATCTTCTTCGGTGACTTGAACTCTCACTCAAACACATACAAAGAAAGACGAATATTTTTTTTTTTTTGGACCCCGAAATAAAACAGAATGAGTTGGGGAGATGCAAAATATGTTGTTTCCCAGTTCAAAAAACCAAAATGAATAATGTAAAAACTATCAGTAACAACAGAGTCATAAGAAAACAAGATGCTGTAAGAATGCATTTCTAAATGTGGGGAAAGTAGGTGATTTTTCACAAACCAATTTCGCTTTCACATTACCGTGAAATGAAAATGAAAATATTCGGGACAGCCTTTCAGTTTGAAGTATAAATAAATAAATTAATAAACAAGTACATACTTTCTCATCATGGCTTTGGCTGTGTTTGGCTGGTGATGTGGGAGCCGCAGGCTGAAGATTCTCTCCATGAGCACGCGAGCGTAGCGCGTGAAGTCCAGGGACTGGGGGTCATTGATGACGGCGTCATACGAATGTGGATCCAGCAGCACAGTGACGTAACGTCCAGCTGCACGCACCTGTGATCATTGACATTATATTATTGTATGTATGAAGTTATTCTTTCATGCAAAGTTTTCTGCACTCAATTTTTTTTTTAATGCAACTATTGTACGTGCTTAGTTTCTGTATATAACTGAGAATCACAATGTGTTTTGATGCAAATTCATGCAGCGTAACAAGACTTTCAACAAGCCGTTACATGCATATTACATTCCAGTCTCTGAGCTCTGACATGTTTTCGATGCTTATAACAAATAAGGTTCATTGTCTTATTCCATGTGTGATCGTATGACTTGAAAGCAAGTCAACTCCAACCTGTCGCACATAAGAACAAAGTGTCTGTCTAAATCAGTGTTGTAATGTCATAAATTGTGTACTTTTACTCCATTACATTTCCCCTAACTATCTTAGTTACTCACTACTACCAAATAAAATCAGAAGAAGAGTTGGTAATGGTCTGTATATATAATTTATATAGTGCTACAATGCATTATACCCCCCAAAAAAAGTACAGTAAATGTCATATTCTTTAAGACTTTAACTTAAAGGTGAAGTAAGTAGTTTATAGTGTCATCTAGAGGAGAGGCTGAAATTTACAACAAAGACCTGCTGCTCTGCTCACCCCCTCCCTTCCCTGAGCGCTACGGTATCCGCAGCCGGTCAAATGTCGAACTCGTCGTCTTTCTCCGTGTCAGCAGATGAGGTTCGTGAGGCAAGGGAGAGGGCGAGCTACCGCGGCCGTAGCAGACGAAGCGGAGAGAGAGGAGGTGGGACTTCCGCTACAAGTAAAGAGACGCTTGATTTGTTCTCTCGCGTTTGTCCTTTCAGGCTCCCGTAGAAACATGGCGTCTCGCTGCTAACAGTGGCTATGCAACCGCGGTCCGCGACCGTGTTATTTTACATGACTTTTTGAAACACTACGAAAATGAAACAAAAACTATTATATAGCGACTAGACAATGCAGGAGCACATAATATGTATAAAAAAGTGGATTTTGGGTTATATAAACCCATAAATACTACATAGTGTCCCTTTAAGTAATAAATAAAAAATAAGTGACTTCAACTTCTATCTTTTGTACATTTTTGATTGCATCATGAAATCTATAAACAGGAAAACAATGTTCTGAAGGATCTGGCCTTAACATAATCATGTCAACACAAAGGCCATTCAGTGGCTGCTCTATAGCTGCATTTATCTATATGTACATGTATTATTTTTGCTGCCCATTGTTTTACTCGACAAACATGTGGGACTTTTGTTTATAAGGGTGTGTCTCCTATGCACAAGGGGACTTTTATATCACTTGTGTTTTGTAGCTGTAACTTCCTTATTTTAATACTTTATTATGATTTCTTGTCATACGAAGACCTATTTCTATTATTTTATTTGTTTTAGGGGCTTCACATGTGTTGTTTTTGTTTCTTTTATGCACTTTCTGTCAGAAATTAAACAGAGAGTTTGTGTGACCCCACTATTTACATATATTTCTCTAATAGAAATCACATTTCTGTCTAACCTTTTTGTATATATATAATATATATAGTATTTTCAGAGTTGTAAATGTGTGAGGACTAAATTGAGCAAAGTTGCAGATTCAGCAAAATAAACATCATTACGTTCCCTCTACTCACTGTGAAAATGTCGCCATGCTTCAGCTTCATTCGATTCAAGAATTTGGACGCATCTTTTCCAAATTCAAGAGCATGGCCTAACCATGGAATAACTCCTTTGTCAAGCGGTGGCTCACTCTTTGACCTAAAAAGAAAAAGAAATTGTATATAGGTGAACTTTAAATGATCAAATAATTATCTTTAGAGGTTCTTGTGGTATTATTTGTTGTCCTTCTTTCCTCCCGATTGTTAAAAAGAACACACCGACACTACTGAACACTCAGTTCCAGGACAGTTACGCTAATAATCTTAATTTACATGCTGTGTTGTCATTTACAGTAAGGATGTTTTTATTCTTCCTGCTTATTCTTCCTGCTGCTGTTGCGGTCAGGTTGAACTCTTCACTGCGTGACCGCAAACCTGTGTTTATGAACTTATTTATAATAAGTGCATCATCATTAGATTCCTCTTACACCACTGTTCTGTTTTTAATTTTTCAGAAGTAGGCTAATTTAAAAGTATCCACACGAGCAAGACACAATGTTCTCGTCGGACCACATTCCTCCTCAGACTGCAGGACACCAAACTGACAAAAGTAGAATAGGTTCGCTCAGGTGTGGCGATATGAAATGTGCACCTTGCATTCACGCAGTTAGTAGCCTATTATTGTCATTATCATGACATTGTATGTGTTGTTTTTATTTATTTAAAATAGGGACCAGGCATACTATTACTAGACAATTTTCATGTAAATATACAAGATTATAGCCAGTGGCTAATTGATGGTAACGCAAAACAGCAATGAACGACAACTTAACGAATAATAACTTAATAATATATGACACATTGTCAGCAGTAAAGACTGAGAAAGGGTCACACTTAATAAATATAAAATAAATACATCAAAAACATGTTAATTATGACGTAAATATACGTATAAGTGCGTTTTTGGGGGGGATAAAATGCAAGCGTGCCTAGCTTAAATGTGCTGACTATTTAATGCTAAAGTGTGTGTATGCGTGTGCTAACTCCTGAGTACTTTTTCAGACATAAACACTGATTATGAGTCCACATGAAGACCAAAACCTGGTTCTAATGAAGTAGAAAGTAATAACTGAGGAGGTGGTTAAAGTTGAAGGGTAAGATTTTAATGTGTGTATGTGGTGGTGACATACCTGGTTCTGTGTGTGAGGATGAAATAAAGCAGCACGGCGTGGACGAGCAGAAAAACGGTCCAGATCATCTCGCGTGATTTCTCTCCGGCTCCGCAGACTGTTGTGTTGTCCCCACCCGCCTCTCCTATGACTTTTAAGGGATTTCCCTCACCCACGCTCTCCGTCACTGTTCGCCGAACAGTGTTCGGTGTCTCCCCTCCCATCCGTCCCTCCCTCCTGCCGGTAGACGACCGACGATACTCGGGCACCGTCACATCTTCAGCTCCGCTCACTTCCTCTGTGCAGAAGTACGTGATTGATGAGTCGTCTTGGCTCGTTTTTACGGTCGCACCTCTTGCACCTTTTACACCAATTTCAGTATTCTGTAGTTTCCCTAATGTTTTATGAGTAACAATACTGTTTCCTCATCAAACAACATCTTTATAAGTGATGAAATAACAAAACAAAAGAAAACTCAGTAAAATGAGATGAAATATAGCATTTTTTGCTAGCTTGTGTGCGTACTAGCTAATTAACTCAAGCTGACAATTATTTTTTATTTATTTATTTCATTTGTTCCTATCTTTGTACATTAATATAAATAAGTTTCACCAAACAACATCTTTATAAGTGATGATATAACTAAAAAACCTCGGTAATATGGGACGAAATATAGCATTTTTTGCTAGCTTCTGCGAGTACTAGCTAATTAACTCAAGTCGACAATTATTATTATTTTTAATCATCTGCTCCTATCTTTGTACATTGATATAAATAAAAGTTTCACCAAACAACATCTTTATAAGTGATGATATAACTAAAAAACCTCGGTAATATGAGATGAAATATAGCATTTTTTGCTAGCTTGTGTGAGTACTAGCTAATTAACTCAAGTTGACAATTTTTTTTTTCATTTGCTCCTATCTTAGTACATTAATATAAATAAAATTTGCACCAAACAACATCTTTATAAGTGATGATATAACAAAAAACCTCAGTATTATGAGATTGAAATATAAAATGTTTTGCTAGCTTGCGTGAGTACTAGCTCATTAACTCAAGTTGACAATTTAATAAAATATATAATTTGCTCCTATTTTTGCACATTAATATAAATAAAAGTTTTGTATTTTACTCACGTTAAGATAGGAAGACTATAGTTTTGCGTGCTGAAAATTGGAAATAATTTGTACAAACCTACAGATATTAATAATACTCTTATTATTTTATATCAAACATTACATGTAAGGTTGCAATTTTACTCAATTCACTCGACTTACTTGTGTTTTTATGATTCATATTTTCAAATAGCTACGTGAGGAAAATTATGAGGTTCCCGAATGTCCACAAACCAAAATTATTCAGTTTTTGAATGACTTTGTTGTTATATAGCGCAAAGAAACAAAGAAAATTAAAAACATTTAAGAAGCTGAAACAATCAGAAATCTTGTTTTAATGATGAAAAAAGCTTCAAATCGATTATCAAAATATTTGACGGTTCATTTAGTAATCGAGTAATTGTTTCAGCTCTAAAAGACACACTTCCAAAAACAGACAATTAGGTTAAATGATAATAGTTTGCGTACATATCCATGTCCTCACTTCTGGAATTCATCCTCAGAGATGTCCATTTGTGTCGTGAGGAACTCTTTGAAATTACTTTATATTTTTGGTGTTTTGAATGTTTGTATTTCTGTTCAAATTTCATATTTATTTGCATTTAACGTTTGCTCTCGTCTTCAAGTATCTTACTTTTATTGTTCGTTTTTTTCAGAAATCTGAACGTCTTTAGTCTAACATCCCATGTTTATGTCGGTCACCTCGACCACACAATAAATTGCCTCTGATTTGTTTGCAAGAATGATTGACAGGTTATTTGTTGTGATGGGAAGCATGTCTGTCAACACTTTTTTTTTTCCTGCTTGGAAATACCCTGTGTGTGGTATTGGGTGTGTCGGCTTATTCTCATTAAAGCGACAGGAAGTTCAAAATACTCCTGCCTGCATGTGATGACATAAATATGACACTTTGATTGAGTTACTAATATTTATACACACACACACAGAGAGAGACATATTTCTGTTTTGACAGCTGATATTAGTCTCCGGGGTCTGAAATGGTTGAATGCCAAATATGAAGGTGTGAAAGATGACATCAAAAACATGAAGATAAAGAACACACTCGCACTGAGCGACTTTCACCTACTTTCCTTTCAAATCGGCTGAAATTCACACCCTTGTCTTCTCGGCATTGCGACGCGAGTGCGTCATCGTCACACGGCGACCGAGTGAACGTTTACACTGACAATTTGTTAGAATCTTTATTAATCAGAACAAATGAACTTCCTGTGAAGACAACACGGCAGACCTGAGGGCTGAAATGAAAACTTCGGTGGGGTTTTCTAGCCAGCAACACAAAGCATCACAAATAAACTAGTCGGAACAGCGTGAGAACCATTGAACTGCTGCTCAACACGAGGCTTCGGTCTTCTAGAGAAGCCGTTTTGTCACATTACACCACACGTGAAATACGAAATGTTATAAACCAAAGCTGCGGCTTTGAAAATAAAACATTGATAATCATACACGGCCTCAAATAAACTTTCAGAATGTAAACATGGGGGGGGTGAGTGGGTGAAGATTACGAGAGCTCCTTTTCTTGCTTCTCGTCCACCTGTGTATCAACTGTCCCTCGTGATTCATAGACGTCCTCGGGGGTTTGGCCAAACACGGCCCCCGTCCGCTTGAGAAGGTAGACGCCGGCGTGTAAACCCCCGACGTTGACCCAAACAGTGAACAGCTTCCTCCACAGTCCTCCCATCCTGGAAATAGCCTGTGGATGCATCACTCTTGTCAGATCAAACTAACAAATGAGACATCTGTTTTCGTGTAAAACGAGATTTCCTGCGTAGACAATCGCGTCGCTTTACGTGACGCAACGTCTGACTACTTCAACTAGCATCAGAGTGCAAACAGGGGTTTTATTTAATTAAACGACTAAACGGTAAACAGATTCTTTTAAACAGACTCGTAAATGGCCGATATTTATATGGGCTATATTTATACTGCAGCACCATTCACACATTCACACCCAGATTCATATGCAGCACTTTTTCTTTCCCACATCTATCATTCGGACTGACACGCTGCTGGCACACCTGCAACAGCAACAGTTTGGTGTTTTGTGTCTTGCCCAAGGGCACTCCGGCAGAGCCAACCAGAAAGTTGGAAGAGCAACCTGTGCTCAGTACGACTCATTTACAGCCAACCACCCCAGGCACAGAGCAATGTGGCAACTCCTGAAGGGAGAAGCCAAAAGAAGACTTGATTAGAGGGCACATAAACTTCAAAATATGGCAGATAAAGCCAACATTTCATAATAAAACGCAACTTTATAAATGATGGTTATCATTTTAATCATTTAAACTTTGAACTGTGACGAATTTCCAAAATTTTACAAATTCAATGCGATTTTTAAACATTTTGAGTACTTTTTGGCTAGGTTTCTGTAAAAAAAAAAGGGTATAAGAAACTCTATATTGCACATTCTTATACCCTCTGTATATACTGTATGTTTAAACATAGTAATGGGTAAAAAGCAGCCGAAATGCTCTGTGTTCGAAGGGTTAAACAGCTTATTTTGAAATATTCTACAAGGGTTATTAGTAAACCTGTCTCAGGATAAGTTGAGACCCATGACCCCAAACACCGGTGGAGAATTTCAGTCAGTTCAAGAATGGCACTTGTTTTTAAGCAGAACAGGAATGTGGCCACTCCATTGTGAAGTAAACAAGCTCAAATGCTTTTACATCTTTGATCACTCTCACAGATGTGGTGGTGATTAGAAAAAATCATCTCAGGAGACACAATGGGCCCTTTGTACAGCAGTCATTTTGACAGGTGACTGTGAAGGAAATTACAAGTGTAAATAAGCAAATGAATGATGGCTGAGTTCCATTTAACTTCCTCGCTGTCCTAACTTGAACAGAGCCACTGATCATGTGATCGGCAACACCTGTGCTTTTCCTTGCTGCTCCAGTCGTCCGGGCTTGTGGTGGAAACAGTGATTCAGCGAACTTGACCCATTGATACCAGTCAATCTTTGTTTAAATAATACGATCTCGCTCAACTCTTTCGACATGTGAAGCCACGGCAGCCTCTCCGGCTCCAGCTAACAGTGCCGTTTTCAAACAATAGTGTTTGTTGTAAAGACTGGTTCTGACAAGGTGAGCCTTTATACTAGACACAAAACACACACACACACACACATTAGGAGGGCTGTCAGCACACACTTGATTAATGCCAACCCCATGTAACGTTATCTTACTTCTTACTTCTCTGGAAACTGGAAACTATGTAATACCTTTGTTGAAATTCCTGCCACCTGTAATAAGGTTTACCTTGGCAAAGCATTTCTTGTCCTGCGTCAACAGGGCGGCTTTTCCAGAGCCTGGTCGACACACGCGAGCCATTTCTCTCAGACAGGATGGGTAAAGGTCCCAGTTCTTCTTCCTGGAGCCAATTCTGCAAAAAAACAAAAGGAATAAAGTAATGCTGGGCACCAACGTTAACAACGCCAAGTCCAGGCACCGTTAGCCTGGACATGACCAGTTAGCTCTGTTAGCTGCTTTAGCTCTTTAGCGTCAACGTTATAAAAACATAAGGAATATAGTATTGCTGGGCACCAATGTTAACGTCAAGTCCAGGCACCGTTAGCCTGGACTTGACCAGTTAGCTCTGTTAGCTGCGTTAGCAGCGCTATGGCCTCAACGTTAACTGTTGTTTACACGTTAACGTGCCCCGCCCTAGAATAAAGTAACTTAGTTGAGAAATGTGCATTGTGTTGGACCTGCAGTCCAAAAGCAGAGACTCATAAAACAATGTGCTGTTACAGTACCTCTTGCCAAAGGGCATGTCACTGATGATGATGTCAACAGAGCTGGTCCGTATGGGTAAATTGCATAAATCCCATTGCACCGTGTCGATGGGCAACGCAGACACACTGGAAGAATCCAAAAACATATCAAACGTGATGATGATCGTCAGCTCGCTTTATTTTTAAGTGAAAATAAGCCCTTATGACTCTGTTCAGACCTGGTATTAACTTGTTTAACATGTTTTTTAGAGGTTTAACAACATTTTTGTTGGCAGTTTGCATTTTTAATGTCTTTAATAAGAGCAATCCTGTTGCCTTATGCTAGCTCTTGGCACAAAGGAGCCAGGAGGAGGAGGACAGACACAGGTCTGACACCCAGTTCAAAAACAATCTGGATCATCCCGGGTCAGAACAGAGCCCCACCAGATGTTAATCTGTCCATTCTCACCTGCCCTTCTCTGCTCTCCTTTTCTGGATGTGACACACGTTATTGACCGTGCGTTTCACCGCCATGTCGTTGTTGTCGCCAGCGATGTAGAACGCACTGTTGAATTCAATGGCTCCCTGGGTAAATGGCACAAGCGTTACGCAATTAGTGGCATGGGCTTAGTCATTATTATTATCATTAAAAACCCTCTTGAAGAAATGCACTTCCTCAGAAGCCAGAATTGCAAAAATACCCAGTAATCAGGGTATTTGGGTATTCACAGGTATATGACTGGGACTGGGCCAGGCTTTGACGCTTGCTTTGTGCATGGGTGAAATTGCACAAGAGCTTGGCAAATACTGAATACAAGGTTGGATCAGATTTTTTGGATCAGATGTAATTTAATAATAGAGAAGAAATTTCCAGATGTGACTCAGTGTTTTATCCAAAGAAAACTAGCCATGCAACGTCTGGTGGGTGCGTCTATATTTTGATAAGTCATCATGACACGATGCTTATTTTTTGTTTATTTATTTATTTTATTCCGGTTTCTGTGACACTGTTTGGGTTGTATAAACATTAAGGTCATAAAAGAGCGATTTACATATATATACACCTTATGGTTATTCAGTCTCGGTCATGGTTGGATGTTATGTCTCACCTCCAGAGGAATGGCTCCAGTCCCACACATTGGATCGACTATTACATCAGATGCCTGGGGGTTACACAGCCTGTGACAATGAAAAAACAATGAAAAATGTCCGAATACAGGATCAATCAATTCTCATAGGCACCCAGCATGTTTCTCTCTTGTGCTGAGCCAGATTTAAAAGGGAATTTTGGCTAGTTTTAGCTGCTGAAACAGGAAGTGCCTAGTAACTTGGCCGCACATTGACCAATCTACACGAAACTTCATATGTGAGACCAAGGGCCCGCCCTAACACATGTATGCGAGCGACAATCAGGAAGTAGCACCGTAACTCGCTTCGTAAATGTACAAATTCGTCATCAAAAAACTTTATCGTAAAGGTTTCGTGGATTTTAAAGGGTTTGGCCATGTCAACCATTGGGACCATTCGCTACCAAACAGGAAGTGGCTTGTAACTTGACTGTACATTGACCAATCTACTTGAAACTTCATATGTGAGACCAGGGGCCCGCCCTGAACATGTATGCAAGCGACGATCAGGAAACAACACCATAACTCCCTGCATAACTGTACAAAGTCGTCATCAAAAACCGTTAACGTAAAGTTTTTATGGATTTAAAAGGATTAGGCCATAGCAACCATTAGGACCATTCGCCACCAAACAGGAAGTGCCTTGTAACTTGGACGTACATTGACCAATCGACTCGAAACTTCATATGTGAGACCAGGGGAGCGCCCCAAACATGTATGCAAGCAACGATCAGGAAGTAGCACCGTAACTTGCTTTGTAAATGTACAAAGTCATCATCAACAAAACGTTATTGTAAAGGTTTCGGCCATGGCAACCATTTGGAGCATTCGCCACCAAACAGGAAGTGCCTTGTAACTTGGGTGTACGTTGACCAATCTACTTGAAACTTCATATGTGAGATCAGCGGAACGCCCCAAACATGTATGCAAGCAACGAACAGGAAGTAGCACCATAACTCGCTTCGTAAATGTACAAATTCATCATCAAAAAACTTTATCGTAAAGGTTTTGTGGATTTTAAAGGGTTTGGCGATGGCAACCATTGGGACCATTCGCCTACAAACAGGAAGTGGCCGTATAACTTCTCCACACACTGACTAATCACAATGCGACACAAGAGACCAACCCTTGACGTGGCAGGGTCTTAAACTAGCAACCTTTCGCTCACACGCCACGTTCCCTTTCTGCTTGGATGTGGTCTGCCACATTCAAAAGTCAAATTAAAACATCGTCAAACCTCGATATAATCTCTCATGCTATTATTATCTATGGAATTATTAACTCGTCATGCTGTTGCGTTTTCTTCATGGAAAATCTTCGTACGTTCCTTCAGTTTAATCCCTAAAATAAATACTTCAGTGAGACAGAGAACAGTTTTTCTTGGCATGTGCGGTGATATCGGATACTCCAGTATTCAGTCAGGGCAAGCCTAACTCGGTCATGTGTGCTTTTTAAATTCTTGTCTTGAGTGCTCCACGCTCCATAACTTTGACCAGGTGTGTAAAGTGTCATTATAGTGTTTTTCCAGTAATACTTAGTAATACCTGAGCATGCCATAACACAGGGTGGACCGCAGCGTCGTGGGTCCAAAGTGACTGATGTTTCTCCTGTGTAGACTCTCCTCTGTGAGCGCGATGCCAATCACCACTTCCTCATTGTGGATGTTCAGTAAAACCTGCCAGCAGAAAAGCACACACAGTGCAATATGATAAATAAAGTAGAGCTGAAACTAAATTAATTGTCAACTATTAAGTTTTTTCATGATTAAAACAAGATTTCTGATTGTTTTGGCTTCTTAAATGTGAATATTTTCTTTGTTTCTTTGCTCCACATAACAAAGCAATCATTAAAACTGAATAATTTTGGTTTGTGGACAAAACAAAACAGTCGAGAACATCAAAAAGACAGGTTTGACAAATACTGATCAATGATTTTAACATTTTATGGACTAAACGAGTAAATAATCGACAGATTGAAGTCAATGAAGAAAGAAAAATTTAATATATTTGACCAAAAAAGCTGTTGTTAGACTGCAAAGCTAAAACAATAATGGATAGACTTCAGCAACGGTCACATTCTCTATTCTAGTCTTTAATTAAGGGGAAACAAGCGCACATGTGGACAAAAAAAACTTATCTCTTTTGGAAAATATGACGCAGCCAAGTTGTCATTTTGTTGTCATTCTCCCTCAACTATGCATTTGGTTTTCCCTTCTGGGTTTTTTTTGGCTGCTGCTGCGGTGGAATTCACTTCTGCGTCAGTCCCCCCTTCCAAACGCCTACCTCAATGTCAAACTTTGTCATATCCGCTTTCCACTGGAAGAAATCTTGCACGGCTCCGCCAAAGTCTCTGGCCGCCTCGTTGGAGGAGAAGCTGTGCTTGTCGCCCGCCCTGTTGCATGTCACACGAAACTTAATGAGTTTGGCCTTGGGCGCGGCCGCCTCTTCAGTGTCTTGTGTGCCGGACTCAGATGTTATCTGGCCCTCAGCGGCGGACGCCGCCTCAGGTGGCTCTTGTTGCTCAGCGCTGGCCACTGCGGTGGCGGCGGCGTCGCTGGTCTCACCGCTGGGTTTTACTTTGGGGCCACTCCCTCCTTTTCGGTGTCCTTTCTTCTTTTTTAGAGCGCCATTTAGTTTCCAGACCTGGAGGGCATTCGTCCAGGGAAGCTTGGAGGCGAGCTGCATAAAGTCAGATAATGCCTCTTCCTGTATTTTAAAAAGAAAACAACAAAGTTTGAGGCTCTGACACATGGACAGCAACATTCTGATGTTAACCCAATTAAGACAAAAGTTAGTTAAGATCATGTCAACATGGCAGAATATAATATATTCTGCCATGTTGACATGATCTTAACATACACTACCGTTTAAAAGTTTGGGGTCACTTAGAAATGTCCTTATTTTTGAAGGAAAAGCACTTTTTCCTCAATGAATATAACATTAAATGAATCAGAAATACACTCTATACATTGTTCATGTGGTAAACGACTATTCTAGCTGCAAACGTCTGGTTTTTAATTAAATATGTATGTAGGTGTATAGAGGCCCATTTCCAGTGGTACATTGTGTTTGCTAATGGCAGATGATTAGAAAACCCTTGAAAACCCTTGTGCAATGATGCTAGCACTAGCGAATTATTATTATAATAGATGATTATTTTGAATAAAAATCATTACTTCTAATCTTGTCAATGTCTTGACTATATATTTTTTTTACTCTTTTGATGAATAAAAGTGAGACTTTTAATGGAAAACACACAATTGTATAGGTGACCCCAGACTTTTGAACAGTAGTGTACAATAAGCAATAATCAGATTAACAAATGTGGGGTATAAATCAAAATACTAGCGTCCTCTTTGAGTTTTAGTAGCAGTGAATGACATGTGAGTCATTAACATACAACTTAGCCAATAAACAGGAATACGAAATGAATATTTTGTTAGCAACCCTTGTAAACACAATTTAAATATGGCCTTTTCCAAAGTAAAGTCAACAGTAGGATTATCATGGTCCAAAAATGAGCTGGATTACCTTTGATTCCTTGAACTGGTAATGATCATATTCTTCCACCACGACGAACAGGTTGTCCACAGACTTCAGATGATGAACCTAAAGGAGCAGAAACAGAGTATCTGTGCATTTATACACTTTACACACTCAGAGAGTCTGTGAATCTGGACATTTTTATTCACAGAAACCTGGAAAATGCTTGTGAGTCAGTACAACATCTACCCTGGTTTTAGAAGATCAGCAGCAGAACAATGAAAAAAACCCCAGTAGAGTCTTTTGTATCGTACCTGGAAAAGCTTGTCGGTTGACACTGGAAAATATATACGACCACGATCTTTGCTGATCCTTGCATCCACCCCGATCTTCTCCTTCACCTCCTCTGCTGCCGTGGGTTCGAACCCTGTGGGAACGGTGGCTCCTATAGTGACAGTGAAGACGTCTGACGCACTGGTGGCGTCAGTGTCAGCGTCAGTTTCAGTGTCGGTGCAGGGACACGGTGATGACTCGGCCGTTTCGGCGCCTTGTTTTGCTTCCCCGTCTCCACGCGAGGACATCATGGTGTCTGTGTTGTGTGTGTGGGCTCCTCAATTCACACACCTGTAACCTGGTGATGGGCGTGACAATAGCTTCAGTCACCTGGGAGATAGAGGTGTTCAAACTTTAGTATTTTACACTTACACATTGAAAGTCATTAGTAAATCACAGTTTTAAACTGTTTACTGTAGGGAGCCATGTCTCTTTATTATTTGTGAGTTCCCCCTCCAACCACTAGGGGGACTATATTTAATTTCCTATAATCTGCCTGCGGCTGACACCAGCCCTGGGTCATTATTTAAATCACCTGTCACTTTACTCAGGTGTTGATGATTGAGAGGACAGACAGTTTTTTTCCCACTGTGCTCGGGTTTACGTTCCGTATTTGACTCGTTTACAATGAATGGAAATGGAAAATAAGCGGACATTGTAAGAAAATAAATCGTTAATATAATTTTCACGCACTACGGAAGACCCTGGTCGTGATTAAAACCCGAGTGCACGTAAGAACAACACAACCAGCTACAAGTGAATGCTACCGGCAGTCTCAGCTGGCTAACGTTAGCTTCCGGCAGCTAAAAAAGTTGGATACGACGAGGAAAAACTCGCGCAAACTGAAACTACTGACGCAGTATATGAATGAAACGGCTGCCGCGCGATGATGTGCGAGTAAGTACTGGAGCTCACCGAGCAGCCAAAGTCTGACAACCGTCTCAAAAGGGTCAATAATCTGGACTCATTCGGCAGTTGCTCATGCTGTCTCCCCGTGTGTGTAAGCACGTGGTTTCCGCTTACGGGTGTTACGCCGAGTTCTGCGCGCCTGGCGGAAAAATTGCATCCCTCTGACGGGAACGCGCACAACTGAAGCTTCGAGAAAGATGATGCTCTTTTATGGCAAACTATGACTTGAAGTGCATACTTTTTGGGGGTTTATTAATGATAATGTGGTTTCTGTTACTTGGGGACGATAGTAACGTTTTTCTTACAAACATTTCTTCATACGAATTTTATTTTTAAAGGGTAGAAATACCGGAAGTTTGAAACGAGCGGAAATGTACTAGCAATTAAGGCTGTTTACGAGTCTTAAGCACCTTTTTGTGTTTTAGATCCTGTCTGGCGAGGGCACAAGTTCTGTATATGTTTTATTTTATATTTTGTGTGTTTTAATTTTTTTTTTAATCTCCGTTTGTACTTTATAGACTATAGAGGTTCACATTAGTGTTATGCTAGTAGCATCACTTCATTATTATTTAATTAGCAACGTCCTACGTATGTTGTATTTGTACAGTCAAGTTTCTTTTTACAAGAATACATATAATTGTATCATTTATTACGTTTTTATTTAGTTAGCTTATGTGTTCTCGGAGCTGTGCGCGTAACCGTCAGAGGCATGCAATTCCCGGCAGGCGCGCAGAACTCGGCGTAACACCGGCAACGACAGTTTGACACTTCCGGGTGACGTCCTTCAGAATAAAAGCACGGCATGTTTATTAAATGCAGACATAAAATAAATAAAATTATTTTTGGTCAAATTCGATCAAGTTCAGCCTATGAACTTTTCAGCCCGACCACAAAATAGTGTGTTAAACATCTCAAATTATAGAAATCCATCACAAATATCAATCAAAATTCTCCTTAAATGCATAAATAAGCATAACAATGTTTAGATTTTGTACATATTTTTTTTGAAGCTTTGTAATTATTTATTTAGATTTTCCTTGTGTAACAGCACTGCATTCGTTCATATACTCACTCTTCTTATACTATATCAAATAAAAAATACAATTTATTTTCATCTGTACCATAAAATATCGGTAGAGGGCGCCATGGGGTTAGTTTTTTAGAGACCGTGAACACATCTGAAACCACTCAGCACAACATCAACAACAACAGAGAGGGAGAAAGTTGTTTGGAGAAAATAACACAGGGAGTCGGTTTGTTTTTCTTCCTAAAAGTGAATTTGTTCACATGCGTGTAACTCATTAAAGGAATCATGCCAGTAATTATGCGATTATAGCTTAAAGTGATTTAAAAACAATACTAGTTGTATTAACACTAACTGATACTCATCCTCTTGCTGCTGTTCTGACCCAATAAAAGAGGAGTCGTGTATGTAAAATAACTGATTTACTAAGCATTAAATATATAACATAAATTCATAGCGTATACAGCCAGTAGAGGCCGCCACTGCTTTATATTTGCCAAATAAGAAACATCACTCTTACATTGAACTCTTTAAATCCTTTAAAGTTGCTCATAATCATCAGTTGTCCATTTATCACTTGTGATTAATGGCGTTTATGTAGAGGTTTTTCTGTGGAGGATTTATATCAAGCCTGTGGACAATAAGTGCTTTAATATTAAGTAAAAACAACACCTGTAAAAGAAAACAAAAAGCCCTAATGTTTATTCCCACCATTTTTTTTATTATTTAACATCACCTAATCAATATAACAGCCGTATTTATTTATTTAAAGGTGCATTATGTAATAAATCTAAAGCAACTGGCCATAAAATCCTCCTAATATGTCACAGAGACTCAGGAATAATGTTCATATGACAAACTGAACTCACCAACAACAGTACAGCCACATTATTTGCATTAAAAAAAAAAATTTTGCAGACTGCAAATCACGTTTATGTTTTGAAATCATGTTTTGGCATGTGGCGCCACCTACCGTGGTCTACCAGTCATTGCAGTCAGTAGAGTCTCAGTCGCTGAGCAACCATGGGTTGCCATTTACGTCAGAAAACGAAACCTTAAAGACCTCTGTATTTTGAATTTGAATGTAGTAGCCGTTTTTAGCCACATTCTTGCATATGGCACCTTTAACGCCTTTACCTTGTATGTTGTTGATTGAAAATGTTGTTTTCGTGTCAACTTCACTATTTTTAGTCGGACTCTGATTAGTAAGCGAGAAGTCTGTGAAACGAGGGGTGTGTGCTGGGCTCGACAGATGGCAGGCGGTGAGCGCAGTCATTGCACTCCCCCCCAAAAAAACTTTATGGCGATATAGACGACGACTGTTATAAAACATGGCTTTTGTTCCCTCTTCAGTTGCTGCAGACAGTGAAAAGAAACTTAGCGGTTGGTAGAAAACTTGTGTTGATAAGACGAAACACTGCAGCTCGTCCTCCGTGACCAGCACTTGAGGGATTTATCCGTGCCTCACAAAGCAATAACATGCAATAATATGGATAAAAGACAATAAGCAAGTGGGGGAATATCCTCAAAGCAGACGGGTTCTTCAGACATCCTGTGCAATTTTACACAAGGATTCTACAAGTGATGCTTCCAGACACACAAGTCTACAACTTAAAGGGTCATTCATAATATTATACTGACGAGCCTAAGGGTATAATTGACTAATGATGGCGTTAATCTGGATCGTAGACTTCAGCAGAGGTCACCAGACAAATTAGATATATGAAGTTGATTTCATATTCAAACTGAATTTCTTCTTTATTTGTTTATTTAAAAATCAATTTACATAGTGTATATAATACAAAATTAAAATAATATACACGCATAAATAAGATAGTACATCGGTACAGAAGCGATAATAGTGTCATTTGTGGCACGGGTGACAGGCAGACCGATAGATAGCTAACTAGCAAGATAGACAGCAATTGTTTTAGCTAACTTTAAGCTAGCTGATAGATAGATAGATAGATGGATAGATGGATGGATAGATAGATAGATAGATAGATAGATAGATAGATAGATAGATAGATAGATAGATAGATAGATAGATAGATAGATAGATAGATAGATAGATAGATAGATAGATAGATAGATAGATAGATAGATAGATAGAAATTGTTTTAGCTAACTTTAAGCTAGCTTTTAGTAAATAGATAAACAGCAATTGTTTTGGCTAACTTTAAGCTAGCTTTTAATAGATAGATAGATAGATAGATAGATAGACAGACATACAGACAGACAGACAGACAGACAGACAAAGGTGGTCTGGGTGTAATCTATACCAAGAGTAGCAATTAATATTGTATATTATTAAATTACATGTATGTATGAGTTGAACTTTAAAACCTATCGAGTGGACGTTGTGTACAAGACAAGAGTGTGATGACTCGGCACAAAACATTAGCTGCAAATCATTAACTTGTGCTGCGTTTCTGACCAGTTCAAAACAGGTTACATCATATCTGAAGTGGTCCCACAGACACAGTGTCAAGGTCTTAGGAATCAAAAAAACACTATTTAAAAAACTAACTAACTACCGTCAAATAAGCGACTGGAACAAGAATAACAACAAAACGTTCCTTGCATTTCAGTAGGAAGAGGGTGATAAATCCCTCCCTTCCTGTGTCGACTTAAATCAATATATCAAAGTGTCAGTGAGGAGCAGACGGAGCATCTGCAGTGTTAGCCGTGCAGCTTTGTGCAGCTCCCACGTTGTTGTGAGTCAGCGGTCTGTTTTGTTCCCCTCCTGAAACGAGAAGGTGACAAACAACAACTCGACAACTCGACAAGACTTCAGACAGCGACCCTTTCATATATTTTTTTTTTATTCCCTTCTCGAGCCATAATGACAGCAGTTTTGCCATCATATTCATCTGCAGACTCATAATCAGCTCCAACAGATTTAAACTATGGAAAACAACAACAACAAGGAGGACACAGATATGCACCTGTGTGTCTGGGAAAAGAAAGATATAATTTTTCCCCTTTTCAGTGCTAATGGTTTGTGTGTGTGTGTGTTTTAGCCGGAGCAGCAGAGCCTGATCATTAAAGCATCATGGGTGCTGCTGGATCATCATCATCATCATCCTCATCATCCTCATCATCCACTGTTGCTGCTTTCACACGGTGTCAGACCAAGTAACATGATATAATGACGACGTGAGGACAAAATGTGTTAAATATGAGCAGAAAAAACACGCCGTTTAATTTTATTATAGCAAATTAGACTTCTCTCTGTTTCTGTTCAAGTGAAGTCTTTATTTTGGGACGCTTAATGAAGGGATTTCACTGAGCAAATGTTGATTTTAAGGGTCTAAGATGAAAAAGAAGGGGCAAACACAAAATGTTCACTTTGGCCAAACAAACATCGCAATTGATCTCAGTCACATGGACAAAGAACCCTGTAAAGCCCTTTGTTAGAGTTTAAATATGTCACCTTACGGTGCTGCTTGTGAGACTGTGGAATGCAACCAAACGACTGTCCTCCATAAAAAATCATAAAAAACTACAGGTCCCAGGTGCACATTTGTGGCACAGGTGACAGGCAGACAGATACTAGCTTGGTAGCCTGCAAGCTAACTTGCTCGATAGGTTTTAACGTGCATAAAAACTCTTGAAACTTTGTATGGAGGTCAAGTTTTGTGAAAATGCGTTGCATGTGCGTTGCACAAGGGCTCTGTAGCACCACCTACAGTGATGCGAGGATGGCGCAAGCCAAGATGAAGTTACACTGAATTTTTATATTATATATTATTAGCTTTGCTGTTATTTTTTGAGAGGATTAACGAATAAATAAAAAAATAACAGACTGTTGAGCACGCATGGTCCTAGCTCTTATTCTTATTTGCGTCGTATATAATTACAGTTAATAATGCGAGGTAAAGCGAGCACATCGAATAGGCTGTGAAAAACAAAACTCTCTTTAAAGGTGAAGTAAGTAGTTTATAGTGCCATCTAGAGGAGAGGCTGAAATTTACAACAAAGAACTGCTCCTCTGCTCACCCCCTCCCTTCCCTGAGCGCTACGGTGTCCTCAGCCGGTCAAATGTCGTCTTCGTCGTCTTTCTCCGTGTCAGCAGATGAGGTTCGTGAGGCGAGGGAGAGGGCGAGCTACCGCGGCCGTAGCAGACGAAGCGGAGAGAGAGGAGGCGGGACTTCCGCTCCAAGTAAAGAGACGCTTGATTTGTTCCCTCGCGGTAGAAACATGGCGTCTCGCTGCTAACAGTGGCTATGTTATTATTAGGTTATTTTACATGACTTTTTTGAAACACTACAAAAATGAAACAAAAAATATTATACAGCGACTAGACAATGCAGGAGCACATAATATGTTTAAAAAAGTGGATTTCGGGTCATATAAACCCATAAATACTACACAGTGTCCCTTTAATGTTACATGCTTATAATACAACAGGCGAAAAATGTTGCACTGGACCTTTAATGGGGTTACAGACGGTCAGAAACGTGATTAGCATATTTGTACAAATGTGTGTGTGTGTGAGAGAGAGAGAGAGAGAGAGAGTGTGTGAGACGGGCATAAAAGGGAAGGAGGGGGTGTTTTTGACAATAATGAGGAGAGTCACGTGATCACTTCTTAAATTCCCGTTTCCTTGCAGCAGCAGCAGCAGCAGCAGCAGAGTCACAGGTCAGCGCAGAAACGCTCCATGTCTGCGTGTCTCTGTGTCTCTGTGACCACAGCAGCTCAGAAGAAGAAGAAGAGACTCTGTAAAGGCTTCAGGTTTAAGGCTCTTTGCTCTTCATCATGCTCTCACCACAGTCATGAGTGTCTCGCTTGTGCCTTTTGTGTTTCCTGCTGAAGCTTTTTGAGTTTGACTGGGAGCAGAAGAGGAGGAGGAGGAGGAGGAGGATCACTGACTGTGTCCGATCATCAGAGACAGAGAAAAGACGAACAATAAAGGAGGAGAATGCAGCAGCAGCAGCACTGGACTGCAGCTCAAGTCTCGCTCTCGCACTGATTTGGTACAAAGTCGACCTTTGAGCTTTTGTTCTCGGACCCTAGAGAAAACGAAGAAGAAGAAGAGGAAGAAAAAAGAAGAAGAAGAGCACAATCATCACCGAGTGTCCCCGACGCTCCTGAACCCTGAGGGAAACCATGTCATCTACGAGGTACAAGAAGGACAAGGAGATCATCGCGGACTATGAGACCCAAGTGAAAGGTGCGGTGTGTGTGTGTGTGTGTGTGTGTGTGCATTGTCTGTGCAGAGTCCGATAGACTGCATCATAATCTGCAGCTGCATATCATGCAAACACGCTTTTATACAGTGACACATGATCGTGTAGGTCAGAGCATCACCGTGAGTGCAGGAGCTGCTGCAGCTCACGTCCGTGCAGCAGCTTTTTCCTCACAGAGCATTTTATGTGTGTGTGCTGAATGTTGATTTGCCGTAATGTGTGTGTGTGTGCATGCTTTGTTGCTGGGTGAAAAGATCCCTGCAAATCAGTGCAGGATAAATTTGCAGGGATTGTTGTTGGCACCTTCCCCCCCCCCCCACACATTTTAAGGCCGGAATTGGCAATTTGAATCAAGTGCAATAAGAGACGTGCAACGGGTGCAATTGTATGATTTGTTTGATGCACATAATAATATACATCATACATGTTGGGAACAAGTTATAGCTTTAAAGGTCCAGTGTGTGAGCAATAATGACACCTAGTGGTGAGACTGTGGAATGCAACCAAAGGAGGACGACTGTCCTCCCAAAAAAACCCTAACTGTAGGTCCCAGGTGCTCAACCAGTCGATCGCAATCTACCAGTTGATTGGGTTTAAATCGGGTTTAAAACTCATTAGTCGACCGGGTTTAAATCAGGTACAAGTCTACCAGTCAATTGGGTTTAAGTCTGTCAGTCGATCGGGTTTAAATCTACCAGTAGATTGGGTTTAAGTCTACCAGTCCATCAGGTTTAAATCGGGTTAAACCCTACCAGTCGATCGGGTTTAAATCTATATGTCGGTCGAGATCTACCAGTCGATAAAATTAAATTACGATCGCGATTCCCGATTTAAATCCCAAGATGTAGCCTTGACAACGGTAAAATAAACTCTTTAAAAATTACTCAACTCATTGGTAATATTTTTCACTTGTGATGCGTTCGTAAAATCTGCTCGCTCACTCTCGCTCTCGTCTCTGGCTCGCTCCAAATATTGGTGAGGAAACACCGTCCACAAACAGGTGCCCCCTAGTGGTAGTGCACATAACGGCAGTCTGGTGCACTGTAGCTTCAATGAGGTTTCCACCATTAGTTCAGAAACAGGTTTGACTCCCTCGTTTACACTTTTACGCTCATTTTTTTTTTATGTCATTGTTTGTAATTTACTGCCTGACTGTCTGTGCAGAAATCCTTCAGTCCTACATTAGATTGAAAGCACAAAGTGTGTTTTACATCATATGTTTGTTTGATGGGATGCAGGATTTGTTTACATATCTTCAGGATTTGGGGTAAAAGAGGCACAAGCTAGAGAAAATAGAGGATGCACTAGACGATAACTGCGTAAATCAACATATCCCAAGTTTCCCCGAAGATGTGCAGGGCAAACAAATAAACAATCTCAAAATACAGCTAAAAGTGACATTTAGCTGTGCTGTGTGTATAAAAATGGGAGTGTAAATGAGAGAGTGTGCTGCCTGTGAGCAGACAACTCCCTCCGTGAACCTGGGGATTACGTCGATTCAAGGCCCTGGACCTAAAACTCACATGCCTCATAGTCTCACTACTGCGATGAAGCCTCTGAGGGGCTTTCTGATAATAATCCCAGTTGTGTATATTATATATGTGGAAGTTTGGATGCTGTCTTGTTGGCTGTTGTTTGGCTAATCGCTTATTTAGTTTGCGTCCAGTCGTGTTATGGGGGAGAAGCTGTGTTCCGATTGGATCCAATCTGCGTCTGCTGACTTTTTGCGTTCGACAAGGCCCTCAATCTGCGTTCGGAAGGGAAGGGATTCTTAATTTATGGTGAAAGCTGCTCTTGTCGCTGCTGTGTTGCATATAGCCTGCAGACATTATACATACAGTCTCTACGTCCGCCACCTCACAACGACGCATCTGTTACGACGAGAACCGGGCAGAGAGGGAACCGTAATGAAATTCCGGATTGAAAATTGCACCTGTCTCATTGTGAGTTATTGCCGTATGGGATAATGTGTGCGTCGCAGAAGAGGGTGGTGGGGGGGACATCCTCAGTGTGCCATCGATTGGGTCGTAACAAGACCCTGTGACTCGCTTCGTCGTTATGTAGCGTGGGCTAATGAATGCACGGCCGAAAGAAAATGACTAACGAAGCGGTAATTTAATCTGCGTTTGTTGCGTAGATTGAATTGAACAAAACACTGCACCGCTGGATCTTTAACGCTCCGTCATCCCGAACGCTCGATGGTCGCTCAATGCCGGCTGCCAAAGCCTTGGTCTCTGAAGGACTTTGGTGGATCGTGTTCGCTTTATTCAGACTGCTCAGCTGGCAGGTCTCGCATTAGCACGTCAATAGAGAGAGAGACTTTGACTCTATGGTTGTAGAGAACCACCGTGTGGTCACCCCCAAAGGTTCTAAGTGATGGTTCTAAGGCCACGTTATGGCTCCACTATACACTACACGTTCAAAAGTTTGGGCTCACTTAGAAATGTCCTTATTTTTGAAGGAAAATCACTTTTTTTTTCAATGAATATAAAATTAAATGAATCAGAAATACACTCTATACATTGTTAATGTGGTAAACGACTATTCTAGCTGCAAACGTCTGGTTTTTAATGGAATATGTTCATCGGTGTATAGAGGCCCATTATAGCCAGTGTTCTAATGGTACATTGTGTTTGCTAATGGAGTTAGAAGGCTATTGAATGATTAGAAAACCCTTGTGCAATGATGTTGATGAATAAAAGTGTGAGTTTTAATGGAAAACACAACAAAAATTGTGTAGGTGACCCCAAACTTTTGGACGGTAGTGTAAATCCGGACTCCAGGTTTTCCAGGATGAACCAAACCAATGCAAACCTAAACTTGCTTCTTAAATCCAACGAATCACCTGCTGACTTACGCTCCAGATTAATAAGAAATCCACAGATCGCACAGGAACAAAGCTTTCAAACAAAAACCTGAACCTTAAATTCTCATTAGCAAGTGTACAGAAATAGACTCTCCGTTGTCTCCAGAGTGGCTCAGTTTTATTAAATTGGTCTTGTGTTTATATTCTTTCTTTTTTGCTGTGCTGTATTTTGACCTGAGAGACAACAGCTTTCCCCCGCAATTAATCACCGATTTGTTGTACTTGGGGGTGCAGTAAATGTTGTTATTTTCTGCTATACCGGACCTTTTTAGAAATTGTGGTGGTCCTGCAGCATTTTGCAGATAACCGTCCTTTATTTTTCATTCATATCGTTTTTGTTGGAGCCATTTTATTGTGATATTAGAAAGGAAGGAGACAGGCAGAACTATGTATGATGTGTATCTGTATGATCACATGCCTCATTACGACAAATGCATTTTCAGCTTTATAGTATACATACAGTGGTTGCAGTCTTTTTTGGAAATGTCTCTCTAAGCATGAGCTTGCTGCATGTGCTCATCTTCTATGACCATAAAAAAGTGTTATTTTGCGTTAACACTGATGAGCATCATGTGTGTCCGTGTTTGTTGACGCTCCAGGCGACAGACATCGTCTTCTCAGCTGAGGTAGTTGAATCCTGCAGTCCGTTCCGTGGATGGGATCGTGGCTTTTGTTAGCAAAGCTAAGTCATGTGATGACTAAATACAGCACATGTGTTTAGCCTCTTTGTGCCGATATATCGGGGTCACTGCAGGCATCCAGCTGCTAACGCCGCTAACGTAAACATTGATGTTAGCTGATTTACTGTAGCTTACTAGGGCTGCATCAATCGAGGAATAATTGGTAGAATACTCAATTACAATATTATTAGATAGCTTCAGCCCTAGTAAGCTACATTAAATCAGCTAACATCAATTTTTACGTTAGCGTTAGCAACTGGATGCTTTGGGCTCAGATGCTGAATCATTGAGGACGTGCTGTTGTGGTTCCACTGCACCTTGTGCAGTGGAACCACAAGGTTCAAATGCAAAAATGTTTTTGCCATTACACGCTTCATGTTAAGCGTGTAATGGTCCCACACTTTGGACATTGTTTCACTCGGTGTGCGTCTGCTAAAACAGTCCGTGTGGAACAATGATCCCTGCGCCGAACAGGCCCGTGTGAGATAGGAATTAAACGAATTCTCGATGCAGAGTTTTTGCCTCGAGGTATTTTTGTAATCGAGTTACACGAATTACTCCAGTAATCGTTTCAGCCCTATACTAATGGCGTGTTTCCACTAGCGTGACTCGCCTCTTTTGCTTTTTAGCATTAGCGATAGTACCTGGCACTTTCTTTAGTACCTGCTCAGGCCAGTTTCCAAGCGAGCTAAGTCGATGCTAGCGCATCGTCGCAGGAAGAGGCGCAAGAATCAACGCGAACGATGCCGAATTGTAGATCAGTTAAAAAGATTGAACAATCCTGAAAACGTAGCTTAATCGCCAAAATTTAGCAAAGGAAATATCTTAAAATATCATCGTTTAACAGAGTAATCTGGTGTATTTAGCGACTGAACGATCACAATCCCAAGTCTGTGCTCTGGTCCTGGAGGAATTACTGAACAAATCTTTTTAATTAACTGATTCTAATGATTCAGTTACATAGCAAACAACTCCTTTACAAGTCACTAGTTAACATATCGTGTATCATGTAGTTTCATGCAGCGGTGCAGTGATGGCTCCGCCCACATTGAGGATAGTACCTCCTCAAATTGTATTGAAAAACCAACCAAACCATGTAGAGGCGAGTCGAGGCGGTACTACGTCGTGGAAAAACACCATAAGTTAGTTACCTGGTGGTCCACCTGCTGAGCGGCATGAAACACAAACGTGTTGGGAGTTGAAGAAAATGTTTTTGCTGACTCATCAGCCGAGGATTCTCCATCTGCCAGCACGTTTGGCAAAACCTGCTGCTGCTGAGAGAACATTTGCAAAGAAAAGGGGAGGGAAAAAATGAAAAAAGAAAATCATTAGGCAGGCTAATGTTTAGTGGCACAGCTTATTTATTCTGTTTTCCTCTCAATTTTGGGCGTCGTTCAAGGTCTGATTTGTTGTTGTGCAGCAGCAGCAGCAGCATTGATTACAGTCACACTGGCGGCCCACGGAGGTTCTGCTGCTGCTGACTCATTTATCATTGCGTGATTTAGTTCTACAAGAAAAAGTTATACGTCTTTCTATGAGTTTACTTAAAGATGGAGTCTTGTGTGTACACTACAGTTCAAAAGTTTGGGCTCACCTATTCAATTTTTTTGTGTGTTTTCCATTAAAAGTCGCAGTTTTATTCATCAAAAGAGTTGCGAAATGAATAGAAAATATAGTCGAGACATTGACAAGATTAGAAATAATGATTTTTATTCCTAATAAAACAGTTTTCGGCTGTGCTAACATCATTGCACAAGGGTTTTCAAGGGTTTTCTAAAAATCCAATCGCCTTCTAACGCCATTAGAAAACACAATGTACCATTAGAACACTGGAAATGGGCCTCTATACACCTATGTACATATTCCATTAAAAACCAGCAGCTAGAATAGTCGTTTACCACATTAACAATGTATAGAGTGTATTTCTGATTCATTTCGTGTTACATTCATTGAAAAAAAAGTGCTTTTCCTTCAAAAATAAGGACATTTCTAAGTGAGCCCAAACTTTTGAACAGTAGTGTATAAGCCATTTTAAAACAAGTATTTCGCTGATCTCAGCACAGTTGAGTCTCTCTGTAGGAAGTGACTCGGGGCCAAAGGGTCGCGATTATTGCAGCCGAGAAGAAGGAAATCATGTGATGTAGTTGTTGCGTATGTGAGAAGACAAAGTCCACAGGTTTGACGTGAGAGAGTTCAGGGTTTGTTTCCTGTGTGAATCCACAAAGTCAACTATGTGTGCGT
Organism: Microchirus variegatus; assembly: GCF_963457635.1. NCBI lineage: Eukaryota > Metazoa > Chordata > Actinopteri > Pleuronectiformes > Soleidae > Microchirus > Microchirus variegatus. Next base: position 25,200,221 of record NC_139808.1, read on the forward strand.
CTGTATTTGTTATGTCATTAGGTTTGACATTACACTCTTTATTTCTACCCACTGTGTCCAATAAATATGGATAATATTAATGACAAGAGGTCATCATTATGTGCCTTTTAATCCTTTAGAGCCATCATTGCTCTTGTCACCATAACTGTACATCATCATCATAGTCACATAAGTGTCATCTCTGCAGACTCAGCAGTACGGACCAGCGTGCAGCTGCCGCACCATGAATCGAGAGTTTGTTTCCGTTCCGTCTCACAAGATTTTTCGAGAGATAATTGGTCTTTCATGAGCTGGCTGCTCTCGCCAGGCATAAATTAAACCCCGTTAAAAAGAACCGAGAACTCACAAGAATAGTCGTTTTATTTGTCCGTGCTGTGGCATTGAGGAAGGAGACGACAAAGAAAGAAAGAAAGAAAGAAGCAGAGAAAACAGTCGGGAATTTCTTGTTGCGATTCGGTGCCAGTCAGTCAGTGGACGAGTTCACTTCTGGTTTACATTCAGTCGTTTGTGCTGAGTGAATTTTAATCAGCAGCAGCAGCAGCAGCAGTGATGCCTTTCAACGCAGTGATTGTGTTATTACAAGTTTACAGGGAGACTTAAATGAGAGTTACACGGCTGTTAAGCTGTAAATAAAGTTTTAAAAATAGTCTGATTGACACTTGAAACCTGCTCATTTTCCTCTTGAAATGCGACAGTAGATTCAGACATCTTTACCTTTAACTGATGCTACTTAAAGGACGAGTGAACCTAGTTCCCTGGTGTCCTAATGAACATGTCTGTGACATGCTTTGGTCAACAATACCATAAGGATGAAACACCACAGCAGTTCAATCACTCTGAACAAAACAGCCCTGTTCAGAACGCTCGCTTTTGAGTGCCTTTCTCTTTAAATATGCAAATGAGACACAGGAAACTAAGTCAGCGTCACTGAGGCTAACGGCAGCTAACAGCAGTTAGCGTTTGGAAAAAGCCATCATTATTGCCGTCATATATATAATGTAAATCCTCTGAGGCTGGAAGTTTGTGAAGAACTCTGTGCTGCACTGTGCAGCCAAAAACAGAACACTTTGCAGACTTCCGATCTTCCGGAAACTATCGCACTCGCCTGCATGCTCTCGTTTTTTAGGGACAAAGCGGAGCTCTGCTAGACAACAATTCCAGGAATGTGTCATTGTGATGTAGCAATGAGTCCCCTCCAGAGTCCCAAATATAAGTATTACAGGTGCCATATGTAAGAATGTGGCCGAAAACGGTTACTACATTTGATTTTGCATAATATGTCTCCTTTAAAGTTGTAGTTGTAAGAAAATGACAAAGATACAGTTTCATAAAACCCAACTCTGCCACAGAAATAACCTTAGAAACAGGACGAAAGTCGAGCAAAAAATAACTCCACGAATGAGAGCTTGAAAAAGTCACTGTGTGAAAAAGTAATTTGCAAAGTTCTTCCCCCCTGAATAGATTAGGGAGCTGCTAAATTAACTTTATTATGTAACAGTGAAGCACACGCGTCCCACAGTAGACTTGAGATAATTGAAGAGCGTTCCCTTAGAGCTGCTCTCAAATCAGCTCTTATCCACCACTGATGGTGGAAACAGAGTCCGTCCATTATCTGTCTTCTACTGCTTTATCCTCCACATGAGGGTCGCTGACATAGAGGGCGAAAAGTTGGGGGAACAACCTGCACAGGTCGCCAGTCCAGAACAGATCTTTAACTAATTCTAATGATTCAGTTACACTGAAAACAACTGCTTTATAAGTGACTCGTTTGTGTGTAGTGTATTAAACAAAGTTTTGCAGTTTCATGCAGCCGTGCTGAGATGACTCCGCCCACTTCAGCGAGTCGAGCTGGGACAATATGTGTGTGTCTATGGAATTAGATTTGGGTCAATATTTGTGACAATAATTCCCTTATTTGTTCTTTGCTCTCCCTGATTCGTTCTTTGCGCTCCCTTATTCGTTTACCGGGACATAGGTGGAAAAGGGACATACTGTAGAGGTCAAATGAAAAAAAGTCAAACTTTTTATTTTAATTATTATTTATCTAGATATTGCACAGAATTTCAAATTAAAAGGCAAGGCAAGTTTATTTGCATAGCGCCATTCCTACACAATGGGATTCATAGTGCTTTACAGGCAAGGGAATCCACTGGAAATTAAAACAAAATCAATAAAAAAAAAAAAATTAAAACAAATTTCAAATCAAGCAGAAATTCAATAAACATTGGAAGGTAATTCAAAATCGTCATTTAAGAATCATTTAACGGGCAGATGTGAATGTTAAATATTGGCAATATCAGAAAAGTGTAATATAATGATAAATAGTTGACAATATAAACATATTTATGATGCAAAATGAATCCAGTAATTAGAAGAAAAAAATGATTTAGTGTCCAATTTTTATTTTTGGACAGTGTGAGAGAACCAGTGAACCTGTAAGAAAAGGCTGCAATTAATGACTACTTTTAATATCCATTATTAAGCCGACTTAACTCTATCTTTGTTCTTTTCCCCCTGAGTAATAATTGCATAAATCCCAAACGCATCAAGGCTACTGTTTACTCTGTGCAGCAAAGGAACATCAACATCAACCAGGAAGCTGTTGGGTTTGTTTGGTTCAGTCCTCGGTTTCTCCTCCTTCAAGTCTGTCCATGTTTAACATGTCTTTGTAGAAGCTGGATGTTGTTAAGTCCGCTGAATTATTTATACATCTCGGGTATTGGTGCGTTGTAGCTTATGGATGTTGCTAGATACATTGCTGATGCAAGAAGGAAACGGTACAATAAGCTTTAGACTTAGTCAGACGGTCGGGCAGTACGCACAGTCAAGAAATACATATGCTACTAGCGTTGGCAACGTTGACGCAAGATGCGGTTCCATGACGACTGAACGGAAAAAGAGGCGCGTGACGTCATGTTTGTGTGCCGCGGCACCGGAGTCCAGGCGCTGTTTACCAGTTAGCTGAGTTAGCTCCTTTAGCGCCTTTAGTGCCTTTAGCGGAGTTAGCGTGGCTACAGTCCAACTGGAGCGGTCTATTAAACGAAAAGAGCAGCGTACCTGTGTACTGCGTATGTGTGCCTCTGTTTTCAAACTTTATCGTTACTTTAGAGATTCATTTTAACAACCGGAAGTCACGTAAACATGACATCACGCGCAACTTTTTCCGGTCAGTCGTCATGGTAACGCGCCATGCGTTAACGTGCGTTAACGTTGACGCCGTTAACCGCAGCTAACGCGTTAGCGCGCCTAGCACTAATAAACCTATTTATATATATATATTAAAAAAAACGTAGATAATATAAATAACTGAACTTTTGTTTATGATACAAATAAGAAAAGGACAATGAATTGTCTTTTGTCTAAAAAGTAATAAAAAATGAAAAATGGATCTATAAAAATAATAAATAAAAGATGTAAACCTTAATCAGACGTTACCAGATTCCCATACACACAACACTATATCTTTCTCTCTGTGTCCGTCTTCACTCTCCACATCCAACAGACTCCACCTCTCCTCCAATCAGGTGCTCTCAAGGGTCTGGGGACACGCCCATGTTGCCATGGAGACACGTCTCAGCCTGACCATGCAGAGCTGGATCCTAGAAACAGCAGAAGATAGATGGACAGCTCCAGTCTGAAAGGGCGTGTTCCTTAGTTCCTTAGTTCCTCCGTTGTAGCTCACGGTTTTTCCTGAGGCGTCACTCTCCTCAGTGTAGCCGCGTTAATGTGATGACGATACAGCAGGCACCAGAGAGAGGAAATCGATGTTGGAGAGTGATGAAGGACGTCTGGGAGTGATGGGAACCAGAGCTCTTCACAGAGTGTGTTAAAGGTTTAACTGCAGTTTTGGAGGCTTCAATAAGCCGAAGACCGTTTATTATCAAGCTTTTTATCAAAGGTGAAATAGTCAGTGAAAATGATATAAAACGAGCTTATTTTTATCACTTGTTTTAATGTCCTGTGAAACATGCGGTAATTAGGAGCGAGGATTAGGAGCGAGGTGCGACTGACAGCTGAAGTCTTGCTGTCGTTCGCTGTCGTTCACCTCTGCTCACACATTGATTGGTCTCGCCTCCTAATTCTTATCTTTGAGTACACATGCAGTCCGGGTTAATGAGAGACCAGACACAGACAGACAGACGGAGAACAACCTGCACTGACATCAGGACAAACATGAATGCCCTCGTGAATTCACAATTGTATTAATAATGAGCGGATTAAAAAAAAGAAAGAAAGAATAGAGGAGTCGGGGGATTAGTTCAGCGACTGGAACTTGTATCATCACACAGATCATTGGGCAGTGAGGGTGAACTCAGGTCTGGGTTAGGGTCGTCTGTCTGTCTGTGTGAATTTGACTCTGCTGAATAATATTGGCCTCAAACTGCAGAGTGTGGGACTACGTCTCTAAATTTGGCTCGGAGTTGTTGTCTGAATGTGTGTCTATGGAATTAGATTTGTGTCAATATTTGTGACAATTAGTTCTTTATGCTCCCTGATTCGTTATGTGCGCTCCCTCACTTGTTTTTTGCGCTCCCTTATTCGTCCCTTGCACTCACTGATTTGATCTTTGTGCTCCCTTATTCGTTTATTGCACTCTCTTATTCGTTCTTTGCGCTCCCATATTCGTTATTTGCGATTGTGCTCCCTGAATTGTTATTTGCGCTCCGTTATTCGTTCTTTGCGCTCCCTTATTCATTATTTGCACTCCCTGATTAGTTCTTTGCGCTCCCTGATTCGTTCTTTGCGCTCCCTTTTTCGTTCTTTGCGCTCCCTTATTCGTTATTTGCGATTGTGCTCCCTGAATTGTTATTTGCGCTCCGTTATTCGTTCTTTGCGCTCCCTTATTCATTATTTGCACTCCCTGATTAGTTCTTTGCGCTCCCTTATTCGTTCTTTGTGCTCCCTTTTTCGTTCTTTGCGCTCCCTCATTCGTTATTTGCGCTTGTGCTCCCTGAATTGTTATTTGCGCTCCCTGATTCATTCTTTGCACTCCCTGATTCGGCTCCCTTATTCGTTCTTCGCGCTCCCTGATTCGTTCTTTACGCTCGTGCTCCTTGATTCGTTCTTTGTGCTCCCTGATTCGTTCTTTGCACTCCCTAATTCATTCTTTGCGCTCCCTGAATCGACTCCCTTATTCGTTCTTTGCGCTCCCTGATTCGGCTCCCTGATTCGTTCTTTGCACTCCCTGATTCGTTCTTTGCGCTCCCTGATTCGGTCTTTGCGCTCCCTTATTCATTCTTTGAGCTTGTGCTCCCTGAATTATTTGCCCTCCCTTATTTGTTCTTTATCCTCCCTTATTTGTTTATTGCGTTCCCTTATTCGTTCTTTGGGCTCCCTGATTCGGCTCCCTGATTCGTTCTTTGCGCTCCCTGATTCGGTCTTTGCGCTCCCTTATTCATTCTTTGAGCTCACGCTTCCTGATTCGCTCTTTAGGCTCCCAGATTCGTTCTTTGAACTCCCTGATTCGTTATTTGCGCTCCCCGATTTGTTCTTTGTGCTGTAGTGTTTTGTTTGTGATTCTGATCTTGGGGCGGGCCTTAAGAAGCTGCCTGCTGATTGGCTACTGAGTTGACTCCAATCTTGTGACGACTTCCGGTCCATTGAGCTGTCGCTCCAAAACTCAGTAGCTAATCAGCAGGCAGCTTCCTAAGACCCGCCCATGGTCAGAATCGCAAACAAAAAACAAGTCAGGGAGTGAAAATAACAAGTGTATTTTCAAACAATCCATATTTTATTTGCTTCTTAAATCTAATTCCATATGTGTCTATATAACTGCATCAATATCCAAAATCCTAAAAATGGAATCTGTGCTGCTCCACGGCTCACCGAAACTCTTAAATGCATAAATAAGCACGTGATTATCAGCCGAAAAGCCTCACTCCTCAGCGTCACGCTCCATTATTATTATGTGGGCGATCATATTTTAGCTTTAATGCCCTGCAGTGAAAAAACAGCAGAGTCTCTCCTGCTCCTCCTCTGGCAGCCCCGCCGCCTTGTTCAGCCAGGATTCTCCTGCCGCCGCCAGGATGCTCTGCAGAATTTCCCTCTCGTTCGATTCGCTGCACTCCCAATTTTCATTGCGTCAAAAGACGTCACATGGTCCACTTAAACAGCAACCTTGCAGTAAAATGCTGCACCAATGCATCAGCTGGTGTCCTTACATGACTTCACACGGAGGCTTAGTTTGGATAATCAGTATCGGGGTGTTTTTTCGGTCGCATAATTGGCCCATATTTATCAGAGACATAAGATATGCTATTTTAACCCTTAGAACACAGAGCATTTTGGCTCCTTTTTTCCATGTACTATTTAAACATACAGTATATACAGAGATTATAGGAATGTGAGTGTCTTACATCCTTTTTTCAGCAAAATCTAGACAATCTGATGGAAAAAAAATTACATTTTCACCAACTATATGAACACACCTGGCCAAAAAGTACTCAAAATGTGACCAAAAGATGTGACCTATAAACACACACTCCCAGGATGTCCTTATAAGGAGTTGTGTGTTATTCCCACGGCAAATTTACCACGGCTGCCTTTGTTCACCTCAATAAACAAAACACCACACTCAACACAGTCTGATGTCTTGACCAATGTTAGAAACCAAAGAAATAGAACTCAGGAACGTGCAGAAATGAACAAATCAGTGCTGTGGCTAAAGGGCAATTTCCCTTTTTGATAATGAATACAAAAGGAACAAAGTAAATTATGAATATTATCCGAAATAGTCCCAAAAAATGTGCACAAAGCCCACAGGAAGTCACCCTGCCCAGCCAGAGGAAGTCTCCAATGCAGATGCTATCGCTCACCTCGACCATAGACGGACTACTGTGCGTGCATGACTGACAACGATGTAAAAAAGTGACATCTGCGTGAGAAATGGAAGCTTTTTCATGCATAATATATTGTGTTTAGTGTAAATCTAGCAGATGTTTAATGTTCATTAAACCCAAACTAAACAGATGCAGTCGTTGTAAAACACACGTCACACTCTGTAAAACACAGCAGCTGCCAGACCAGTGCAGTGAGTTTGACAGCGTGGGTCAAAGTTCACGGGTCACCGACATCCTTCTATTGTTTTCACAGGTTTTCCTGTTCTGTGAGGAGATACATGTTCACTTTTTCTGCTTTCAATTCCTGTCCCTAAACACTGCACAAATATTTTAAAGAGGAGCAGGTGTCCAGTTGAAGGATTGGGCCTCTGATAATGATGATGTATGGATGCGAGCAGGGCCGGCCCTGTGCTTTTATGGGGCCCTAAGTGATATTTGGTGCCTCACCACAAGTTTTTTCCATGAAAAGTAAAATATGTATAAGAATGTCAGACAGTCCTGCTGACCACAATGAGACTAACATATTCATAGACAAGTTAGGGCTGAAACTATTACTTACGAAGTAATTAATTACTAAATTAATGAAAATGTACCTGTTAAAATTTACATGTTAAAATTTACATGTTAAAATTTACGTGTGAAAATGTACGTGTGAAAATGTACGCATGGAAATTTACATACAAAAATGTATGTGTGAAAATTTGGTGAAAATTTACGCATGTAAATTTACATGCAAAAATGTGTCTGAAAATGTACATTTGAAAATTTACATGCGAAAAATTGTGTGAAAATGTATGTGTGAAAATTTCGTGAAAATTTACGTGTGAAAATTTACGCATGGAAATTTACATGCAAAAATGTATGTGTGAACATTTGGTGAAAATGTACGTGTGAAAATTTACATGTGAACATTTGGTGAAAATGTACGTGTGAAAATGTACATGTGAAAATTCAAGCACGAAAATTTACATGTGAAAAATTATGTGTGAAAATTTACATGCGAAAAATTACGTGTGAAAATGTACATGCAAAAATTTACATGTGAAAAATTGTGTTGAAATCTGGTGAAAATTCACGCATGGAAATTTACATGCGAAAATTTATGCGTGAAAATTTGGTGGAAAAGTCGTCATCTGTCCGGTTTAACGTACAGTACGTGAACGAAACTTGGCACGCGTTTATTAGGTTGGGACGATCAAAAAAGTCAATGATGACCTATGCTCTAAACCCAACAGGAAGGCCGCCATCTTGGATTGAACTCCAAGGCGATTTTTATTCATACATTTTTTTCTTTGTGGTCATCTGTCGCTCCGAGGCCGGCTGTGGACATGAGGTCATGAGAGTTTAGAGTCTGTGATTATTATTAATATGACTTGCTCTCTTATACATAGTATGTTGTAAATGATGCAGGAGCAGTGAAACTGTAGGTTAAAGGTAGTTGTTTATCTCAGAGTCGCTGGTAATTCTCGTTCCCCAGATATACTCTGAATAAATGTATCATACATTGTCTACATATGCACTCTGTCCCGACATACTTTCAGTTTAATGAACTGTATTTATGAACAGACTGCATTCTGATGCATGTCATAAATACATTAAATACATTGAAAGCTTTGCTTTTGAGCGATTAGCGGCCACGCTAGTCGTAGGATAGCAGAAAGTTTTCCTTTTCACTCCATGAATCGCCGACTTTAACTCTTTTACCAGGATTTTGAATATGAACTTCAATCAGAAAAGAAGAAGAAGTAGAAGGAAAAAAACGGACGGCTTTAATTGTTTATGCTCGGTGAGACCGAGCTGCGAAAAACACACACATTTTTTTTTATGACATCAAGAACACTGTACTGGAGCGGCTGAGCTGAAAGTGGGGCATCCATGTTTGTGGTTTCAGACGCTGCGCGATGCATGTTAAGTCGGTCAGGAGGTGAGAGGCACTGGGTTTATTCCAAGAAAAATGCTGAATGGCGATCCGATTGATCAGTTTATGGTCTTCACATTCACTTCCAGCTGCGCTATAAACAATGCCCTTTTTAGTCGTAGCTCGTGTACTTGTACTGTACTTTGTTTTGGTGATTTTCACAACGTTAAACTCGTCGTTTCCGTCTTTTACTGCAGCTGTACATTCACAGTCTTCGCCTCCACCCCCCCCCCCTCACACAGAGGGGTCCCTGGCTTTGAATAAACCACAGCAAATTCAAAGAGCTGGGAATACTTAGGGAATCATTCTCCAATTGCTCATGGTTTCTCCGAGGGAAGGGCACACACACACACACACCACGTTTTCTCTGTGTGTGTGTGTGTGACCTATTTTTCCAAACTCGCCTGTCAAAATCAGAGCTGTGTAGTCGAGAGTTCATAGTTTTTTTTTTTTGATCGGGAACGCTCTCGCGCCGCTTCTCCTCGTCACAGAAATAAGAAACAAAGCCAGACAAAAACAGAGAAAGAACACTTCTGATGTTTTTATTTGACAGCAGCGATGCAGCAAAGTGGCATCTCCTTCAGAAGCTTCAGAGCTTCTGCTTAATAATAATAATAATAACTGCGCTTTAAGCCCTCGCCGCTTTTGAGGCAGAGGGAGGGAGGGAGGCCCCCCTGGATGAAGGGGAGGTGCCGGGACAAACGGTTAACCACAGAGCGAGGCTGAGATCAGGGCGGCACGACATCACAACTGCCCGATATCGCTGCGTATTCTGTGGATCCTCCAGGAGGGGCTTTGGGCTGACCAGATTACAGCCAGAGCAGCATAAAAACACAGTGTGTGTGTGTGTGTGTGTGTGTGTGTCACTGCTGTGGTTTTCACCATTCAGTCAGCAGTTCAGCGACACCACCGCTCGGTCACTGCAGCGGCTCAGATTTACGTATTGTTTTCAGGGCGTTTGAGTTACATTTTTGGAAGCTTTCGAGCGCAGGTTCGTTTGAAGGGATTTCTGAACATTACAAGAAAAGGTTGAAGCCATAAAAGCTCACAGATTAAACCGCAGCCAGTTCTGCTATAAACTTATATTCTTGTCTGTTTACTTGAGTAAGTATTGACTCAAGTATTGTACTTAGTTACTTTATAAATCCTATCCGATACTGAGTAAAAATAAACATTCAGCACAACGAAGACCTACAGGGGGAAAATATACACCAGAACCAGACGAATGATGTTGTGATTAGCATTAGCACTGGCGCGTGAACATAGAATTGAATTTGAATGTAGTAACCGTTTTTACATGTGAAAATTTACGCATGGAAATTAACATGCAAAAATGTGTGTGAAAATTTACGCATGGAAATTTACACACCGAAATTTACATTTGAAAATTTACACACCGAAATTTACATTTGAAAATTTACATGTGAAAATTTGGTGAAAATTTGCGTGTGGAAAATTGGTGAAATTTTTGATGTGGAAATTATGTGAAAATTTACGCATGGAAATTTACATGCGAAAATTTGTGTGTGAAAATGTACGTTTGAAAATTTACACACCGAAATTTACATTTGAAATTTTTCATGTGGAAATTTTGTGAAAATTCAAGCACGGAAATTTACATGTGATAATTTACATGCATATGGCGCCTTTACAGTACATTTCAAATGAACTACTTTTTACTTCTACTTGAGTAATATTTCATCAAAGTATTGGTACTTTTACTTGAGTACAATATTTGAGTACTTCTTCCACCTCTGGAAACGACACCCACTGATCGTGTTTTACTGCGACTCCTTGGATCAGGATTTTGTTCTGCAGCGTCGGGCCTTTCTCTCTCTCTTTCCCTGCGCCGAGGCATCGTTGCTGCTGATGACAGCACTACAAAGAGGAATCGGGTTTCTTCCCTGGGTTCCCGCTGGCACGAAGGAGCTGCAGTCAGTCTGCCTGGCAGTGTCAGGTTCCTCTGAAGGAGAAACGCTGTAAGAAAGATGGGGGGGGGGGGGTGCATTAGCTTCTCACAGAGGAGACACTTATGAGAGGTCATAAACAAAGGGGTCATCATCGTATTGGTTTGGCTCGCGGCCTTGGTGGTTGTTCCTGCTCTCAGATTCTTTTCATTGCTGTTGGGAAACCTGCAAACGATTCTGGGATTTCCTATTTCCATTACAGTCTGTCATATTGACTGAAATCTGAAACACACAATAAACAAATATGCATTTGCAGTTTTTTTGCGATGTCACAGACAGATGGAAGACAGATGCCCAGAAATAAATCACCCCATCTCCATATTGTAAAGTGTACTTGATAACACGGTGTGTTTGTCGCTCTGTTTTCAATCAGCGTGTGTGTTGTGTGATGTCTGTTTTGACGGCAATGAAAACAGCCGACTGATGTAAATTCTGTCTTGTCGTTTTTTAATTTGAACAGAGATCCGTAACCAGCTGGTGGAGCAGTTCAAATGCCTGGAGCAGCAGTCGGAGTCTCGTATCCAGCTGCTGCAGGACCTGCAGGAGTTCTTTCGCCGCAAAGCCGAGATCGAGCTGGAGTACTCTCGCAGCTTAGAGAAACTGGCCGAGAGGTTCTCCTCCAAGATCCGCAGCTCGAGGGAACATCAGCAGTTCAAGTGAGTGTGTCGTTGTTGCTATCTATCTATCTATCTATCTATCTATCTATCTATCTATCTATCTATCTATCTATCTATCTATCTATCTGCTAAAAGGTAGCTTAAAGTTAGCTAAAACAATTGCTGTATATCTATCAGCTTAAAGCTATCTTAAAGTTAGCTAAAACAATTGCTGTCTATCTATTAGCTAAAAGCTAGCTTAAAGATCTATCTATCTATCTATCTATCTATCTATCTATCTATCTATCTATCTATCTATCTATCTATCTATCTATCTATCTATCTGCTAAAATCTAGCTTAAAGTTAGCTAAACCAATTGCTGTCTATCTATCTATCAGCTAAAATCTAGCTTAAAGTTAGCTAAACCAATTGCTGTCTATCTATCTATCAGCTAAAAGCTATCTTAAAGTTGGCTAAAACAATTGCTGTCTATTAGCTAAAAGCTAGCTTAAAGACCTATCTATCTATCTATCTATCTATCTATCTATCTATCTATCTATCTATCTATCTATCTATCTATCTATCTATCTATCTATCTATCTATCTATCTATCTATCTATCTATCTATTTGCTAAACGCTAGCTTAAAGTTAGCTAAAACAATAGTTGCCTGCCTTGCTAGTTAGCGGGCAAGCTACCATGCTACTATCCATCTGTCTGTCTGTCACCTGTGCCACAAATGACACTATTATCGCTTCTGTACCTAAAGTGAACATCTATTATTTCAGTCGAGTAAAAGACGTTAATGCTGCCTCCTAAGGTCAGATGGCTCTGACGTGATGATAAGGACACAGCTCATTAACGAAGTTAAAGACATCACAATTTCAGCGACGGCTGTTGCGATGTTGTAATTTAGCGCCGAACGCGATGGAAGTGAAGCTCTATGCTTCATTATGTTTTAAATTTCACTCATTATGTGGCAGAATGTGCAGCGTCGGGGCAGAAAACTGGGAACGGGGGTCAATGTGGATGTTTAAGTAAACTCTGTGTAATTTGTCTAAGATGGCGGCTTATTCACATAAACAGAACAGGCCACCATATAATTGGTGCTGTGTGTGTTTACATGATTTTTTTTGTGGCCCGCGAGTGATTAATTGGTCTTAAAAATCTGTGTTAAAATAGGTCTTAAAATGCTGCTTTAAGGCGTGCGTTGACCATAAACTACATTTCCCACAATGCATGGTAATTACGTTACCCGCAAAGTGACGCCATCCTGCCACTAGATCGCAGTGTATCATTGTATATGCATCATGCGACGAGTGAAATTGAATAAGTAATAAAAACAGAAAGTTATTTAGCAATATGTTACGGAGTAGTTACCTTTATTTTACATTATATTTGGTTACATTTAGTTACATTTATTCTATATGACAGTTACATCTGGCCCTTTATACTAACCATTATGCTGATGTGGCCCTCAGTGAAAATGAGTTTGACACCCCTGCATTAATGAATACAGATTATTGTAGATAAAATATAATAATAATGTAAATGAAGTCTTGGCCCACTTAGATTTGCAGCCCTGGGAGGAAATCCTAAAAATCTACAGTGGTGAATGAAAAGAGGGATCGTCAGTGTCTAAATGAACACTGACACATTGGTACATGACTCAGGTTAGGGCATAGAATTGAACTCTGCAGGAACACCAACCCAGCTGCGATCTGTCAGCACACGTCTGGTATGAATAGACACCACTGTACAGGATGTCGTAGTCGAGCGTTTCGAACATTTGTCCAAATTCAAATCATATGTTTTTTAGGCAGATATAGGCAGGATGAGCGATGCCTGACTCTCACACTGAGTTTCTGCTAATCGGGTGATAAAAGAAACTGTGCATCTCCATCAATAGAAATCCCTGTATATTTGTAAAGACCCAGATACAATATATATATATAGGAACTAAAAAAAGTTTTGCCAACTTCTACTCTTGAGGTAGATTTAACCCTTTAAGGTACGCACCAAAGAAAAGTAAAGGAAAAATAATTTATTTGCATTTTTTATTCACATATGATAACAATAACGGCAATCAATATATATATTTTTTTTAATTAGGCCCTACAGTATTTCAGATACAGTCCTCGACCAAACGGTTCAGACGTCTGTTCGTAATAAAAGTACAACATTCGGAGAAGTCGCATTAAGTGCAATTTCTTGATCAATAAATGAATCATTTTAACAACACTAACCCCTTTTTTCCCCGTTAATTTGACCAACATTAGCTATCTTTTCTACCTTTACCATAAAATGACAAGTCAACTGTTTGGTAGAGCATGTTTTGAAAAAAATATTTTACCCTTAGAAGACTTATTTTTGTTGAACGAAGTTACATAATTCTGTGCAACTACTCCTCTGAAACGATAATATGTGAACAAAATAGTCTTACCTTCGAAAGTCTTCTTAATCGAACCCTAGTTTGTTTGCCCGTGAAGTCGGGCTCCTTTGAGGAGGTGTGACCGCGCAACCGGGTTCGCATCAAGTTAATCAAATGCAGGAAGTGGACTACAACGCAGGGTATTGTGGGTAAAAAATTGCCAAAACATACTCAATTGTACAGTAGTGGTGGAACGGAAGTTTTCGTGCGTCAATCAACAGATGAGCGAATTTTCTTGTTCATTGTTTGTCTCGTCTTCTCCTGACGCAGCGCCATCTCAGGTGAGGAGGGGAAATACGTTATTCAAAAGTACCAAGTCTAGTGGACTATTAGTGATTTTGATGTAAACACGCAAACCGAGAGTTAGCATTATCGTTTTAAACCTAACCCTAGTTTGTTTGCCTGGAAAGTCTGGCTCTTTTGAGGAGGTGTGAATGTGCAACCGGGTTCACATCAAGTAAATCAAATGCAGGAAGTGGACTACAACGCAGGGCATTGTGGGTAAAAAACTGCCAAAACATACTCACTTGTACGGTAGACCGATTGGCGGAAACAGAAGTTTTCCTGCGTTAATCAAAAGACGAGCATGTTTTCTTGTTCATTGTTTGTCTCGTCTTTCCTGATGCGGCGCCACCTCAGGTGAGGAGGGGAAATACTTTATTGAAAAGTACCAAGTCTAGTGGACTATTAGTGATTTTGATGTAAACCGAGAGTTACCGTTATCGTTTTAAACCTGGTATTAAAAGGTTTTTAGACATTTCTGTCACAGTTATGAAGCTTTTTTGTTAATTTGTTAACACGGAAATCACTGTTCACCACCACTGTGTGAGGTCAAGTGTGTGAAAAGAGCGTATGTGTGTGTGTGTGTGTGTGTGTGTGTGTGTGAGAAGAGGGTGACAATTAGACTGGATAATTGAAGCCAGCTGTATCAGTGCAGGCATTTCTTTCTCCTCACTGTGGATAATGGAAGACAGACGCGTGGCTCTGCTGTGACTCGGTGGATTAACCTTTGTGCTGTACAGCTGATCTAATCCACACCGCCACCGTGTGAGGCAGGTTGCTGGGGAAAAAAAAGCAGCTATACATCAGACACATGTTCTAATAATAATAATAATAGTAATACTATTACACTGAACGCTTCCAAGGTCACAGCACACTGAGCAACCCAGCCAACATTTCTCAACACACACACACACAGGCCGTGGTCATGCCTGGTGCTAACATGCACCTGATGTGATCTGATCACAACACTAACAAGGTGTGAACGCAAACACGTGTGGTGTGATTTCATGCCCCGAACATAGAGTGTACATCACCGAAGGAGCAGCATCCTGTCGACGATGTGAGTCCAGTATTGATGTACAAGTACATATAATATAATTTAAACTGATATAAACATCCCATTAAATAATTGTACCTTGTACCATAGCTCTGGTCTGAACAGGCGACAACAACTCTTCTGTAATCAGCTGCCAGACAGTGACACGCCCCCTTTCACTGAGCCTTTCCCTTCCCTCTGTTGTGTAGTTAAAGTTTGTGGTGAGCCACCAAAACATTAGCGTTTGTCCAATAAAAAACCTTCGGTCGTGTATCCTGCAGCTCAGCAGAAGGTTTCACACCCTCATGTCTGACACTGCCGCTCTCTATTTTGTTCAAACAATGACTTGACGTTCGATCTTTATCTTTGTTATTGGACTTTTGTCAGATCTGAGATGTTCTTTTTTATCCATCATCATCGTCGTCGTCATCGTCATCTTCATGCCTGTGGCTGCCTCGCTGTGCTCAGATAAACAAATAGTTCTACCTTTTTCTACTGTCCTGGTGACGGGAAACAGTGTGTGTGTGTGTGTGTGTGTGTGTGTGTGTGTGTGTGTGTGTGTGTGTGTGTGTGTGTGTGTGTGTGTGTGTGTGTGTGTGTGTGTGTGTGTGTGTGTGTGCAGCAGATTGATTTACATGATTTACAGCTACTGCAGCTTCACGGCGTCACCGCAGTGAATCAGCCTAAGGAGGAGGATTCTGCTGGATTTCTGCTTTGCTTAATTTACCACAGTGAAACGAACGCTTTACTACTTTACTTTACTCTACTTTACTTTACTCTACTTTACTCTACTATAAGCTACTATATGCTACTTTACTCTACTATATTCTACTTTAATTTACTTTACACTACTCTATTCTACTTAACTCTACTATACACTACTCTACTCTATTCTATTCTGCTTTTCTCCATGCAACTCTACTGTACTGTATCTACTTTACTCTACTCTACAATGCGCTACTCTATTCTATCAATCAATCAATCAATCTTTATTTATATAGCCCACAGTTTACAAAACATAGTTTGTCTCACGGGACTTCACAGGGTTGGTAACATCCTCTGTCCTTAGACCTTCGACCAGGGTAAGGAAAAACTACCAGGGAAAAAAAAACCCTTGTAAAAGGGAAAAAGGGTAGAAACCTTAGGGAGAACCACAGGTGAGGGATCCACTCCCTGGACGGACAGACGTGCAGTAGATGTTACCCAAAACATACAATACACAATGACAAGAATACTCTACTTTGCTCTACTATATGCTACTTTAATGTACTTTACACTCTTATTCTACTTTACTCTACTATACACTACTCTACTCTATTCTATTCTGCTTTTCTCCATGCTTCTCTACTCTATTCTACTCTATTCTATTCTATTCTACTCTACTCTACTCTACTCTACTCTACTCTACTCTATGCTACTTTAATCTACTTTACTCTACTCTACAATGCGCTACTCTATTCTACTCTACTTTACTCTACTATATGCTACTTTACTCTACTCTACTATACACTACTTTAATCTATTCTACTCTACTCTATTCTACTTTACTCTACTATACGCTACTTTCCTATACTCTATTCTACTCTACTTTACTTTGCTATACGTTGCTTTGATCTACTCTATTTTACTTTATTCTGCTCTACTCTACTGTACTGTACTGTACTGTACTTTATTCTACTCTACTTTACTTCCTGTGCTCCTGTCCCGTTCTACTCTATTCTATTTTACTGTACTATATGCTACTTTAATCTACTTTACTCTACTACATGCTACTTTAAATCTACTTTACTCTACTATATGCTACTTTAATCTACTTTACTCTACTCTATTCTACTTTACTCTACTATACGCTACTTTAATATACTTTACTCTACTATATGCTACTTTAATCTACTTTACTCTACTCTATTCTACTTTACTCTACTATACGCTACTTTACTCTACTCTACTCTACTATACACTACTTTAATCTACTTTACTCTATTATACTTAACTCTACTATACGCTACTTTACTATACTCTACTTTACTTTATTCTGCTCAACTCTACTTTACTGTACTCTACTCTACTCTACTCTACTTTATTCTGCTCAACTCCACTTTACTGTACTGTACTCTACTCTACTCTACTTTATTCTGCTCAACTCTACTTTACTGTACTCTACTCTACTCTACTCTACTTTATTCTGCTCAACTCTACTTTACTGTACTCTACTCTACTCTACTCTACTTTATTCTGCTCAACTCCACTTTACTGTACTGTACTCTACTCTACTCTACTTTATTCTGCTCAACTCTACTCTACTCTACTCTATTCTGCTCAACTCTACTTTACTATACTCTACTCTACTTCACTTCCTGTGTTCCCGTGCCAGCATAGCGCACCACGTCCTTTCATTTACGTGTTCTCGCCTCCCAAGACACGACAGCTAGCTTGTTTTTAATTATGTTGTCGGCACGACGTATCATGAGTTTAATTTACAATGAAAGCTCCCGCCTGTCATATATATTATATATACATATAAAGACCAAGCTCATGCAATATTGATATATAGAGAGTAACCTGTCTGTGAGAGATAAGGCAGGACATGTAGTAGTGTCCAAATATGTGTGTGCGTGTGTGTGTTAATGTCTTTGTGTGTAACCGAGCGGTTTCTAAAGGATGTCTCTGTTCGCCACACATTTGTCCATTTCCTGTTATGAATAATGGGGAAAAAATTACGCCCGCTACGATGCATTTATTACGATTCTAATGACGAGGTTGAATGCACCAGCAGCACCAAACTTAGACCCTTTGCACATCCACCGTTCAAATGAATCATTGGGAGGATTAATTTTGACCCAGCGTCTCTATAAGTTCAATGAGTGAATACATTATTTAGAAAAAAGCAACAGCCGGAATCAGCAGCGAGCAATTATGAGCTCGGGAAGAGAAAAACCTGGGCACAGTCAACGGTGAAGAAGAAGTAGAAGAAGAAGGCGAGAGCTTGTTTTGATAAAGGAGCTTAAACTGGAGCGCTTCAGGAGAGGCTTTGTGAGTTCTGTCTGACACTTTGCAGATTATGAGGAGGCTCCTGTTTGTTCCAGTGGTGCGTGATGGGCTCGGCTTTTTGAATATTTTGTAATGTCACAGCAACAACACACGTTGTGATTGGTTTGATGTGGAGCCGCCAGAAACCGACCATCCGTCCATTTTCTACAGATTTATCCTCCACATGGGGGGGGGGGGGGATGTGCTCAATCTCAGCGGACATAAGGCGATAGGTACAATCTTGATGACAGATCGCCAGTCCATCACAGGGACACATATAGAGACAAACAACCATCAGCTCTTCACTCTCGCGGTCCAATTGACCTAATCCCCATATGGCATGTTTTTTGGACTGTGGGAGAAAACCCACGTTCACATGGGGAGAACATGCTAACTCCAAGGAGAAGGATCCTTGTTCTGAACAGACCTAGGTCGCAAACCCAGGTCTTCTTGCTCCAAAGGCAAGAGCGCGAACCACTACACCAACCGTGTAGCCCTTACTCCGCAAAATTCCCTTGCTCAGATTGAAAAACTAGTGCTGGGCCAACGTTTGTTCAAATACTGTTTGATAGGAAGCTTTTGGGATTTAACACTTTATCAATAACGTCAACAAACATTTTCCTGAGGTGTTAGCCCTTAGTGCTCCTGCGGAAATGATACACAACTCCTTATATGGACATCCTGGGGGTGTGTGTTTATAGGTCACGTATTGAGGCTTTAAAGAAAATACCTTTTTTCCCGTCTTATGTGTTGTTGAGTCAAAATTATGATTCATTTTGCATCGCATTTTTAGTTGTGATATAAATTAACAATAATTGTGCAGAAGTCACAACATTAGAGCGTTTTTCCTTTCTTTTTGTTCATAAAAACGAGCCAAGTGAACTTTGAACTGTGACGTATTTCACAAATTCAATCCGATTTCAAACATTTTGAGTACTTTTTGCTCAGGTGTGTTTATATAGATTGCTTAGGTTGTACTGAAAAAAAGGGTATAAGACGCTCTGTATTGCACATTCTTATCGCCTCTGTATGTACTGTACTGTTTTAACATAGTCATGGAAAAAGCAGCAGGGTTAATGGACTTAATTGCTAGTTTCCAGTCTTCTTCAGTAGAACATGCTGTTGTTTTTTGTAAATGATGTTCCTATTTAGAGGAAAATAGATGATAAAGTACACCGACAGCTGCTTGCAAAAACGCCAAAATGGCGCCAATTCACTAAATCGTGAATCTCCAGGCTTCAAAATGGGGGGGTGGTGGTGGTATTATTCTTATGGATGGGTGACATCACGACTCGTTGCCACCTGGTTCCGATTTGGTTAAATGGCTTTTATCCCCTCTGGTGCTGTTCTGCTGTAACACTGCTGCTGCTGCTGCTCCTCATCGTCGTCGTCGTCTGCAGGGGGAAAGGTCACATGGTGTGTCTCTCTTTAAGTAAATCCCCGTGCTATTTTTTTTCAAATTGACGAAAATTCAGCATGTATACAATGACTGGATTAGCTGGTTTGCAGGTTTGTTTAAATCCTGTCAGACTAAGGTCTCCTCTCCGGTGATGCAGTCTTATTTTTTTTGCTCTGAGCTGCTCTGGCTCCTGCGTCTGTGCAGCTGTTCACTATCAAATGTTGGCAGTCTGAACCTCACACACACACACACACACTCTCACACACACACAGGCAAAATGATATGTAAATCACCAATGGAACATATTGAAAAGGGGGTCAAGGCGAAATCTGAATGGCAGAGCGGGGGACATGTGCTCATGGTGCTTCTTCTCTTTTGAAACTGTTTGGCTCCTTCTCCTTCTCCTCCTCCTCCTCTTCCTCGGCTGTTTCATTGATAAGGAGGCGAGCTGTGTGTGTGTGTGTGTGTATGTGTGTCAGGGATTAAAGGCCTCCACAGAGCACAGTCCTGCATGGTTTGCACACACACTTCCCTTTTGGAAATCCTGGCTCCGACACATCGCAGGCTCTGCTGCTGCTGCCACGACACAGTTACATACTGTATGTACTTATATCCCCATTGCTATGACACACAACTCAATTTGTACACTACTTTATACAAAAACACACATATTTACAGTCTTTTATATATACGTCTGGCTTCAAACACTTCCATCACCGTCCTGGAATAAACTTGCTGTTCATCATCCTTATCTTTATTTAACATTTGCATTTAGTCTATTCTTTATAATATCTTATTTAAAGTTTTTAATCTGGTTTAATTCATCTGTTAGACACTTTAAAGTTGTCCTGGCAAACTGGCTTCTTTATTTCGTGTAGTACTGTACATACTGTACTTAAAGTCCTTAAAGTTAGCAGCCGTGTCATGATAAGGAACGTGAAGGCTAACAATCGCGCAAACGCTGTGCGACCTCATTAGGCGCAACGCAAAATCAAATGCGCCTTGTAAAAACGGCTAGCTACGCCAATGCTAACCAAGGCCTTGCTAGCTTACCTTTGGAAACAGGTTCGCCAAGTTAGCCGCAAAATAGTAGCATGCTAATGCTAAATAAATATGTGCTGGTGTATTATTTGCTATTATTTGTTTTATACTGAATAAGATCTGGAAATTGTGTATTTTTAAGAAGATTTAATTTGTATTTGTCTCTATATCCTGCATTATTTATTAATCTGATTGCCATTTTCTACATTATATATATATAATATATATATATATATGTGTATGTATATATATATATGTGTATGTATATGTATGTATATATATATATATATATATATGTGTATGTATATAATATATGTGTATGTATATATATATATGTGTATGTATATATATGTGTATGTATATGTATGTATATATATATATATATATATACATACATATATATGTATATATATATATATATATATATATATACATATGTGTGTATGTGGTTGAATGGTTGAATATTGCCTGTACGTGTTTCCTCACACCTCTACACAGTAACTCAAATATGGTAAAAGGAAGTATCCTGTGTATATAGTGCTTTCTGATTGATTCACAGCATTTCGGACGTTTCTGTGTCACAGAGACACTGAGCAGAAAACTGTTAAACCAGTAGATACAGAGTCAGATCCTGCTCTGCTGGATGAGGCAGATGTAATAGATGCCAGAAAGCTGCACTCTCCTCCTCCTCCTCCTCTTCCTCCTCTTCCTCCTCACCCCTCTAGAGACTCTGAGAGCTCATCGTTTGCCTCCTGCATGTTAATGATATCCTGTGTATAAATACAGGGAGCACAGAGCCGTGCAAAACCAAAGCCCTTTCTTTGAAGCCCTCTTGATTAATTGACCCGCAGACTCTATCCGTGTGATATTCAGCTGTTTTTTTGTTTTTTTTAAATACAGGAAATCAGTAAAGAGAAGTGCTTTCTCTTACAGACGGAGAAATTAGTTTTGTTGCCTCTGAATCAGAGCTGGTACAGATAACGCCGTTATCTCAGCTGCCATAAATCAAGCTGAGGACCTACGTTTGGTTTTATGTTCAAGGTTTTTTTAAAGTAGAAATGAAAGGCTCTCAGACTTTAGACTTTACTTTTATAGTATGCTATGTTACAATATTGCAAATAACAAATAAGAATACTGTTATTAAGGATGTCCTTGTTCCTCTCCTTTGTGTCCGAATACTGATTCCGATATAACAAACTCGAGTATCTACCGATACCGATATTATTCCAATAGCTATTTTAGAGCATTTAGAGTCGTTTCAAAGACAGAATAATTCTCCAACTGTGCAACAAATATTCTTCAACCCCAAACATGACTTAGCTAAAATGGTTGTGCTGACTTTTATTCACATTTTTACCATCTGTGCATAGTGATTTTACATTTTTTATCCGTCCAATATCTGATCCAGTGATTTTGACCAATATTGGACCTGGATACTGACCGATACCATTTCCCATCCCTAACTATTATCAATATATTATTCATTTTCATCTTGTGTTTTTTTTTGCTTAATTTACCATAAAAGGGCAGGAAAACGTTTTGTGAATAAGTGTTTTTGCCCTTTTTTCCATAATAACTTTAACAATCTGGCAGTTATTTACAATTTACTACATGTTAAAATAGTGTATTAACAATTTAAAATGAAGAAAAGCTAAAACTTTTATATAAAAAAACACTGTAGTTGTATGTGAACACCATATTTTGTGCGTTAAATTTGACATTTGAACCGTATAACACCATCTCTCTCCTCTCTGGTGACAAAGACTCTGATTCGCCGGCTTCCTGCAACATCGCGAGTGAAATTACCGTAAATAACCCCACGTTGGCTTCGACGTGCAACTTCTCCACTTTCAGAAACCGTTGTAATTTCTCCGATAGCACATACTGTTACGGTAATTACGGTAACGCAAAGTGCGCAAACGTGTTGTCTACGATACGCTCGGTGTTAAAGTGTTAAGGTTATTCTGACACATTTCCCGATAACTTTATCGATCTCCTGAATGTGTTTTCCCCCACACTATCACAGTGATCTGATCTGATCCAGTGATTTTGACCAATACTGACCGATACCAATTCCCATCCCTAAATATTATCAATATATTATTAATTTTATATCTTTTTTTCCCCCTTTTTTTGGTGCTTATTTTAACCATAAAAGGGCAGGAAAACATCCTGTGAATAAGTGTTTATGCCCTTTTTTCCATAATAACTTTAACAATCTGGCAGTTATTTACAATTTACTACATGTTAAAATAGTGTATTAACAATTTAAAATGAAGAAAAGCTAAAACTTTTATATAAAAAAAACACTGTAGTTGTATGTGAACACCATATTTTGTGCGTTACATTTGACATTTGAACAGTATAAGACCATCTCTCTCCTCTCTGCTGACAAAGACTCTGATTCTTTATCACCAGAAAGTGAAATTACCGTAATAACCCCACGTTGGCTTTGATGTGCAACTTCTCCACTTTCAGAAACCGTTGGAATTTCTCCAATAGCACACACTGTTACGGTTATTATGATAACGCAAAGTGCGTTTGCGCAAACGTGTTGTCTACGATGCGCTCGGTGTTAAAGTGTTAAAGTTATTCTGACACATATCCCGATAACTTTATCGATCTCCTGAATGCATCACAGTGAATTTGACATTTAATGACGTCTCAACGACTGAACGCCCGTCGTTGTAAAACACAGTCCGTGTGGCACACGGAGTCAATAACCTTCCTTTGGTTTTAGTCGAGCGAAACACGTCGTTAACATAAAAGGGAAAAGTGACTTACGCTGAAGGCTTATTATCTGCATATTAAGGAGCGCAGGTCGTCTTAAAGCTGAGGATTAGCTGCTCCTGTACAGTCGAGCAGCGTCTGTGTTGACAAGACGATGATTAAAAGGTGGGAGCTTCTGTTTGTGCTCAGGAACTCATTTTTTTGATTATCAGCCGAGAGGAGAATCTCTGGACCCATAAAACAGCAATTATACAGCAGAGAGCCGGCAGGCGGGCGGGCGGAGAGGTCAGTCAAGCACAACTGGTACAAAATGAAGGATGGTGAGACGGTGGAAATAGGCCGTCCCACAGGGGGCGAAGGAGGAATTATGTTCTACATCAAATCCGCCGTCGTTAGAGGAAATCTGCCCCCACGTTTTCTCATATATTATCCGTCAGACACGGCAAATATAATATAATCCACACAACCCAACGCTTGATAAAAAAAAACCGCTGTGATCTAAATGTAACCTCCAGGTTATAACAACGGTGAAAATAAGGCAGATATTATGACGGTAATATTATGTTATTTCTGAAGTAATATCCTGGTGATGAGAGTCGCTATCTTCCTTATTCCTGGAGAAATGATTATAGGTGAAACAGCAGTAAACTGAAGACGTTGTAGCTAAAACCCTCTTTAAATAAATAATAAATAAAACTCACCTGCTCCTTTAACACCTAAAACATGACTTATTAGGGGTGGCGGGAAAAAATCGATTCACATAGGAATCGCGACTCTAATCATTCTGAATCGATTCATAAACTTCAAAAATCAATTTTTTTAAAGTTTCTATTTTGAAAAACCACACAAAACACCAGTTTGTGTTATTTGTGTACAGTTCATCTTTGTAACTTCTGGGAGAAAAAGGCAGCTAGCCTAAGCTTTTATTTATTTATTTATTTCTGAGTAATTTTTTTGTACAGTAAGTAAGTTTTTATTTGTTTTGAATGAATAAATGTTAAAATTTGTCTTAAGTTTGCCTTTGTGTGATCACATTATCACATTATCTTATACAAATTGTATTGTTTTGATGCCTTAATTTGCCTTAACACACTATGCATTGTATCAATATTCGAGAATCGTTTGAATCGAATCGTTTGAATCGAATCGTGACCCTAAGAATCGTGAGCCACCCAAAGATTCAGACTTATTGCTGCTGAAATTACATGTTGTATAATTAGTAAGACACTGTTGCATGCTATTGTTCTCATGTGATATTTGAATGTACACACAGTAAAGCTGCGTTAAAATAACTATAAAAGAGTCACTTCAATTGTTTTTCTACGCTGACGCTGCAACTAACATTTGTTTTCACAATAGATGAATCTGCCGATTATTTACTCGATTCATCAAGTATAATCGCTTGGTTCAAAAAATGTTAATCAGCGTTTGTCAAACCTGGACATGACGATGTTCTCCAATGACTCGTTTGGTCCGCAATCAAACGACAAAACTAGAAAAGCACTCGGAGAGCGCAGACCTCCGCCAAGGCAGCTCAGTGCCTTCAGAATACACCCTGCGCTGTAACCAGTGTTAGCGTCCACGGATCGCTGCCAAAATTTTATCACTTGTCCCTGGTCCCATTGCGGACATTTCCTGAAAATTTCATCCAAATCCGTCTGTGAGTTTTCATTATGTTATGTTGTATACCTCCTTGGTGGAGGTCAATGATTCACTTTTA
Organism: Microchirus variegatus; assembly: GCF_963457635.1. Lineage (NCBI taxonomy): Eukaryota > Metazoa > Chordata > Actinopteri > Pleuronectiformes > Soleidae > Microchirus > Microchirus variegatus. The sequence continues at coordinate 25,225,210 of NC_139808.1, forward strand.
AGGATTTCTATGCTTATCTGGAGCAAAGAAACCAGAAAATATTCACATTTTTGAAGCTGAAACGATCAGAAATCTTGTTTGAATCGTGAAAAAAGCTTCAAAATAGTAGAAATCCATTAATATTGTGAGTATGGTAAAAGTAATGAGCAATATAATAATATGTAGTGCTTTCTGATTGAGAATACGCCTTGTTTTCTCCAGGATGATGATCTGCTCCATGCCAACTTCCATCTAACGTATTTAATGTGTGGTTTCCAACTGATTTTGTGGTCTACGATCACGCCAAGGAATGTCATTTCATTTACGCTCTAATGTCTATGTTTACATTATCAATACTCTTACGTTTTCCCAAACAATATTAAATTAGTTTTGTTTAAATCCTGGAGGGAAACCCAGTGCCAGTGCTAACCACTAATCCACCGCAGCAGAAATCACGTCCAGTCAATCCGGTTGTAAAAAGAAATCATCTGACTCATTTTCTTAGGTCTCAATAACCAGTTTAATATTGAAGACGCATGGTTCAAGTCATAAATGATGGCATGGTGCTTGTATCCTGTTTGGGGCGAGTGTTAAGTGAAGGAATAATGGCGAAACGGCACTCTGGAGTAACGTGATATCAGCGTCATTGGATGTGATTAACGTTATGGAGGCTTCTCTGATCTTCATCGTCGTCTTCACAGTTCAACTCCATCGTCCACCTCCTCTCTTTCTTTCTTTCTTCCTCTGGGTTCGGTTGATTGATTAATGCTCAGATAGCGGCCGTCCAGACGTTGGGTATGGCTTTGACGGGATTGTGTCTTTATATTTGAAAGCCCCTCAGGCAGAGATCGTTTAAACAGATTATGCAGCAACTAGAGCCGTTGTGTTCAAGCAAGTTGTGTCTCTGTGTGTGTGTGCTTCTGTGACAGGCATAGCTCGCTGACCGTTAGTCAGATCGCCACGAAGACTTTGGATATGGGTTGAGCATGGCCCGATGGTGTGCATCCTTGATTTTCAAATTTTTTGGAGGAATTTTAATTTTCACTGATTTATCATGCTACCACCAGGCAGAAAGCGGCGTAACAGCAAAAAAAAAAAGTATCTCGGAATGACTTGAAATTTACCATCATAATAGTCTGCATCGCCCTGAACATCCGAAATATTTGTAAATCTCTTAAGGAATAATTTTAATGAATTTTTGAAATTCAGGAAATGATGCATTTGCCCTGCTGCACTTTGACAGTGAGCTGACTTTCTTCTCAAAAACAAAAAGTATCTCGGAATGACTTGAAATTTACCATCATAATAGTCGGCATCGCCCTGAACAAGGATCTGTTGAAAATATTTGCAAACCTATTAAGGAATAATTTTAATGAATTTTTGAAATTCAGGAAATGCAAAAGATGAATCTTCCTGACTATTTGCTCCCAACATCCATGACCCTCACAGAAATATGTCCGTTCCAAACATCTTCAATCATGGTTCATCAACTCACTTTTAACCCCCTGAGATTCGTTGAACAAATCATGTGTTTCTTTGAATCTGTTTGATAGGAAAGACCAGCACCTGCTGTCCTCGGTAAACTGCTGGTACCTGGTGCTGAACCAGACGAGGCGTGAGAGCCGCGACCACTCCACTCTGAGCGACATCTACACCAACAACGTCATCCTCCGTCTGGCCCAGATCAGCGAGGATGTCATCCGCCTCTTTAAGAAGGTCAGTAAAGCTTTCCTCCCTCTGTCTTTGTTCACTATTTCTGTATATTTAGCTTAAAAATCTCTTACTATTTCAACTTGTGGTCTTTTTCCAGCTTCTTAGATGTGATATTTTCTGGTTTCTTTGCCAGGTTTGATCAACAATTTTCAAACTTTTCTGACATTTTACAAACTAAAAAAGTACTAGATTACGTTGTACTGTGGAAATAATTGCTAGTTGCAGCCCTAGTGTCAGTATGAGATGTGGGGTAAAGCCAATTTCTCTGCCCTGCCCTCCTATTGTGTAGATTAGATGGTTTGGCTCACTGTCAGCAGACATGACTGAGGTCTTTTTCCAAACACCGCAATCCCTGTTTTCAGGTGAGCTCCACTCTACTTCCAATTTTCCTCATGGGTGTCAGAAATATGGACTTTTTTCAGATCAACATTTCCCAGAATAAAACATCATCATGTAGAATATATGAAAGTAAAAAATGTTTGGGAGCTACAATTTTTTGTCTTTAAGGTAGGGTTGGAGATCCTGGAAAAACAGTTAGATCAGGCAACATTTTGAATTAAAAAGGCCACGCCCCTTTTCTTCAGACTTCTTCCCTCCGAAGCCACGCCTCCAGAGCACAGGCATACAGATTGACGAACTACCCGTCCAGTAGAAACAGTTGTCGCCACCATGTCATCACTCTGCAGCCCTTTCTGGACTTTCAGTTGTCGCTAACCTTTCAAACGCAGCAAAAGATGTCAGCCTTTTTCTTGGCAGTAGGGTTAGCTTTTCCCCAAAAACTAACCCTCATTGTGACCGACACCAGTTGTTGGCAGCTTTTCATCTTTGTCATAACATTGCTGCAAACTGTCTCGTTTTGGATTTAGCAAGCTAGCATAACAGCTAGCATAATAGTTTATTATAGGGTTGTGAAGAGGATTTTTAAGCAATACTGGGCTTTCAGTTGTCGCCACCACAACAAAAGATGTTCACTCTGGTCTTGGATCTGCTCTGCATCAGCCTTTTTCTTGGCAGTAGGGTTACTTTTTCCCCAAAAACTTGCCTTTCGTTGGCGACGGACACCATTTGTTGGCAGCTTTTCTGTTGTAACGTTGCTGCAAACGGTCTCGTTTGGATTTAGTAAAGCTAGCATAACTAGCATAACAGCTAGCATAATAGTTTACAATCGGGTTGTGAAGAGGATTTTTAAGCAATTCTGGGTTTTCAGTTGTCGCTAACCGTTCAAACGCAGCAAACGATGTTCACTCTGGTCTTGGATCTGCTCTGCATCAGCCTTTTTCTTGGCAGTAGGGTTAGCTTTTCCCCAAAAACTTGCCTTTCGTTGGCGACGGACACCATTTGTTGGCAGCTTTTCTGTTGTAACGTTGCTGCAAACGGTCTCGTTTGGATTTAGTAAAGCTAGCATAACTAGCATAACAGCTAGCATAATAGTTTACAATCGGGTTGTGAAGAGGATTTTTAAGCAATTCTGGGTTTTCAGTTGTCGCTAACCGTTCAAACGCAGCAAACGATGTTCACTCTGGTCTTGGATCTGCTCTGCATCAGCCTTTTTCTTGGCAGTAGGGTTAGCTTTTCCCCAAAAACTTGCCTTTCGTTTGCAAACGCCATCAGTTGTTGGTAGCTTTTCATCTTTGTCATAAGATTGCTGCAAACTTTCTCGTTTGGATTTTATGGCATAGCATAACAGCTAGCATAATAGTTCACGATCGGGTTGTGAAGAGGATTTTTTACTGGTCTTTCAGTTGTCGCTAACCGTTCAAACGTTGTTCACTCTGGTTTAGTATCGCTCTGCGTCATTTCTTTGAACTAGGGTTAGCTTTTCCCCAAAAACTAACCCTCATTTGCGACTGACACCAGTTGTTGGCAGCTTTTCATCTTTGCTTTTCAACTGTCTCGTTTGGATTTAGCAAGCTAGCATAACGGCTAGCATAACAGTTTACAATAGGGTTGTGAAGAGGATTTTTATGCAATACAGTACAGATCTAGTTTTTACAGGTTTTAGGAGTCTGCAGGCGTACAGTTTGTCTGACTGGAGCTCTCTTACACTGCGTTGCATCACAGTCGCTCACTCGCTGCTGGTTGAATCCTCGCTGTTCTCTCTGAGCCTCTGCAGTCACTGATGCATACAGATGCCGTTCATTCACCAGCTGCCGGAGCCCGCTGAGCATTTCTTTTTCCTCATTTTGCCACATTCAGTCCAGGGCTTGTTTGAATAAGACTTAACTCCCCTGCTTTCCACATAAAAGCAAATAAAACAAATCCCCTCTGTATCACTGCTAATATTTTCCTTTTCCTCCGGGTTCATTTCCTAATCCAGTTTAAGGTGAGGCACAAAACTTTGTTTTATGAGTTTCTGTCAAAACAGTAGGAAGTTTTTGTTTTTTTTTGCTCTTGCAGCAGAAAATAAAGTGAACTTTGATGTGTTTATGTGGTGATCTCTGAGCTGTGTGTATTTGCTCTGCCTGTGTTTACTGTTTACATAGTCTTTGTCTGTTTGGGTGCAGTGTCGTTTGTTTTGGTCGTACCTCCTCCCCCTCCTCCTCAGAGAGAGAGGAAGAGAAAATCTTGCCATCCCATAATGACTCACATGTGACGCGAGCATTGTGCATAATTGCTGAGTCACGACGTCTCACAGTTTCACACACAGCAGGAAAGTGAAGACAAAGACGTGTCTTGTTAGCAGCACAACAACAACGACGACGGCAGCAGCACAACGATTTTGAATTCACATGTAATTTGCGATGATTTTGACAGGAAAATTATTACGATATGATTCGCGAACTCAGAGGGAATGGCCATTCTTTGAAAAACACGATTACTGTGTGATATTTTGTGCAGATCTGTGTGAAACAAAGACGTTCTCTTCAGTCTGTGGAATAAGATTTGTTCAGATCAAGACAATAATTCATCCGAAATTATAGTTTGACTCACATTGTACAGAAGCTATTGCATTATTTTTTTGAAAAGGCTCCGTTTTTCCGAGATTTTTTTTTTCGGGGTTCGTTTTTATGAATTTTTTTTCTTTCCGGGTTCTGTTTTTATTTGATTTTTTTTCCGTGTCTGTTTTTACGAGATTTTTTTCGGGTTCTGTTTTTATGAGATTTTATTTTCGGGGTCTGTTTTTACATTATTTTTTCTTTGGGGGGGGGTCTGTTTTTCCAACTTTTTTTTCGATTCTGTTTTTATGAGATTTTTTTTTTTCGGATTCTGTTTTTACGAGATTTTTTTTTTTGGGGTCCGTTTATACGAGATTTTTTTTCGGGGGCCGGTTTTTACTAGATTTTTTTCGGGTTCTGTTTTTATGAGATTTTATTTTCTGGGTCTGTTTTTACATTTTTTTTTTTTCTCCGTCGTCCATTTTTATGAGTTTTTTTGGGGTTCTGTTTTTACGAAAAAAAAAGTTCAACAAGATTTAGCCAACCGCTCATTTGAATAGCCAATCTACAATTCTCGATAGTTACTTCAACATGTCACGTGGAACTATTTACGTACGTTAGCATCTTGTAAATATAGAGCCTTTTTACAAATGATTTTAGGTGAATGCCATACGCTTCCGTAGTATTGTAATTTTGATACATTCTTTGTTTATTGTAATTTATTGTATTGTAAATCTATCACTGCTCAACTTCAAATAGAAGTAAAATAAATGAAAATAAATAAATGAAAATAATTTTCATACAAAAAACATAAAAGATTATTTCTCTCTGATATAAAGGAAAAACAACTATTGGACAGTTTTGCTGTTTTGAGATAATATAATAATGCTTTTCTGCAATTTCCATTTCCTCCCTTCATAATGATTCAACAAAAAGCATTTGGACCTGAGAAGCTCGATGATATGATTGAAGGATAAAGATTAAACGTTAAGTCTTTGCTCGCGAGCCACCAGAGTCCTGTGAGAGTTTGAAGACACAATAAGGAAGTAACACAGATCGATAAAGGTCCTCAAGTTTTAGTTTATAATTGATTATAGATTCCTATTAGTTAATTGTTACAAACTGTATGAGTGTAAGCATCAGTTGTTTTGTCCCCCTTCCTTAACACCGAACTGAACTGAACTGAACTCTCATTCATCATCGCAATCTGCTTTTGTGATAGGTCGTAGTTTGCAGTTTCTTCCAGTCCTCGCACAGCAATTACAATCAGTTCAATCAGGAAGTTCAAGGCAGTCGTTTCATGCTGTGGTGGTCTCTTGTTGTTGTTGTGTTTCAACAATTTAGGAAAAAAAAAACCCTGTAAGATTATCCTTGTTATTCATCCTCAGGTACTGATTTACACACAGCAAAACTGGTGTTCAGTTAATTGAAAATAACTACCAGATATTGAGTATTATGTGCCATTTTCTGGCCCTTCTATGGTTAAATTAAGCCAGAAAGAAGTCCACACAGACATTTTAAGTCCCTCCACATTATTTCAGTAAGTGAAAAGTCCTAGAAGAAAAACAGTAAATCAAACAGTGGATTTAATGAGCTCGACCACAACGACTTGGTAACTTTAAAGACAAATCAATAACGTGTAAATGCATAAATGCATTATAGTCACATTGTTGAGAGCAGCTCCACCAGCTTCCTGTTGCAGATTGTGTCTGCGTTGTTTTTTTCTCTCTCAGACGGCGACGACTTTCCCCTGCAGAGAAGGTGTTGCTTTTCTTTGTTTGAATGTGTCACATCACCACGCCGAGACATTAGACGTTGTTTTCTCACCTCAAATAAACGCATGTTCCATTCCGCCGCCGTCCCGAGACGACATTTCCCCTCATTTCTCCCTCTGTTTTGGTGTAATTTGATTGAACAAAATGGATGATACTGGAGAGAAATAACGGCACGAGCAATGTGTCGTTATCGAGACGAGGCATAAAAAAGCGTGGAAATGTATGGCGTGTTTGATGGGTTACTGATTTGTCTGTGGAGCAAAAAAACATCATCGACACACAGAGTGTTTTCTCTTTGTTAGAAGATGTCACACCTCATCATCACCCTCTCGATGCACATCACACATGTGGGAGCGTGAATGCTAAAGTCTGAAGGAGGTCTTTCATACTTAATTGTGACGTTCAACAACGTGTCCCTTGTCTATAATAAGGATGTCTTATTTTGAAATCTAGAAAATTATCTTTTTAGTTGTTTTTCTCTTCAATGATGTTTCATATTTGGCTGTAAAACAGTGGCTGGTTGCAGGTGGGGAGGGAAGTATGTGGTGATGGGTTAGAATTTGAAACTTATGATGAATAACATTGATCAGACGCCTTTCTTAATGCTCTCGCCTTTGGAGCAAGAAGACCCAGGTTCCTTGGTTCGAGCCCCGGTTGGAACAAGGGTCTTTCTGCAAGGAGTGTGCATGTTCTTCCCTTCCTCCCACAGTCCAAAAACATGCAGTACAGGGATTAGGTCACTCTAAATTGACCGTAGGCGTGAAAGTGTGAGTGAATGGTTGTTTGTCTCTATATGTGGCCCTGCGATGGACTGATGAACTGTCCAGGGTGTTCCCCGCTTATCGCGGGATAGGCACAGCACCTCCCGCGGCCCTCTGGTGGAGGATAAAGTGGTAGATAATGGTTGGATGGATGGGTCTCCGGTAGGACCACACGGTTAGACCTGGGTTTGAGACGTGGTTGGAAAAAGGGTCTTTCTGCTTGGAATTTGCATGTTGGGTGGGTTTGACAGTCCAAAAACATGTACTATGGGAATTAGGTCAATTGGACACTCTAAATTAACCGTAGGTGTGAATGTGAGAGAGAATATGGCGACCTGTCCGAGGTGAACCTCGCCTTTTTTACCCTATGTCAGCTTGGATTGGCACCAGCAGCCCCGACGGCCCTCATGTGGAGAACAAATCATGTGGTATCACAATCATTTTGCCCCCACAGTCCAATCCGTGTTCCTGAAAACCTTTTTTATGTTTTTATCAGCTGGATTGCTAAGTGATTTATCAGAACAAGTCTTAAAATCTTTAAACTGCCCTTTGAAGCTGTGAAACAAAACCATTTGGACTGGAGTAGAGTAAGGTTCAAGCTCTCTGGATTATGGAGACCACGACCTGGTGGTGGTGGTGGTGATGCTACATGAAAAGTAAATAGGATTTATCCTGCTGCTAACAGGCCTCACAACCCGTTAGCTCTGGAACTAGCTCTTGACCATCTGTAGCAGTACTGCTACAGATGGTCCAGATCCTCTGTGGCTACTGTTAGATCACTGATGCTAGCCTACAAAGTTCTCCATGGGTCTGCTCCCACCTACTTAAATGATCTTATGTTAGCCCTCGACTACTCCATTCATCCAAGGATTGTCATCTCGTGGTGTCAACACCCCACACAAGACAATCCAGACTTTACGTGTCGTTCCAAGCAGATGGAATGACCTGCATGATCTCCTTCTGCACTTGGATGAAAGCGTCTGCTAAATGTCTAAATGTACGATTTACCCCCGTGACGTCCGCGCACTAAAGTCGTTGACCAACCATCCTGAAAGTTTTTGATATAGATTAGTTTTCTCTGACTCAACAAAGTCACTGCGTCCGTGTACTCCAAGTGTCAGCATTCTTGTTTCAGCAGGTCGCTCGCCCGCCGACAGCTCGGGTGTTTATTTGTCGTCTCACCGCTGTTTTTTCTCTTTTTTCTGTGTTTCAGAGCAAGGACATTGGGATCCAGATGCACGAGGAGCTGGTGAAAGTGACAAATGAACTCTATACTGTAAGTAATACACCGATCAATCTCGGCACAGGTCCCATCAATGCTCCTTTTCTTCCCCCCCGTTTGTCTTTTATGACATATTCTTTCTTCTTTGTGTAACCATCAGTGAACATGTCATCATACTGGTCTTTAAACCGCTTATGAAAACAAATCTGCTCGGACACTTTCCCCTCAGTTTCTGACATCTTTAGGAGTCTTTACGACGCTCAATGTGCTGCCGGGCGGCGGTGAGGTCATTTCTGGAATGTGCACCTTCATGCTGGATCCTCTGTGGCGAGTGTAATCCAAGTTAAACGCCAACATCTGGTGACCTCTTTACCTGTGTTCACGTCACTGACTGTCTGAATGGGAAACGCAGTACTCGTCTGCCTATTATTTCCATAGAGAGTAGCATTTAACCTGTTAAGCCCTGACCATATTTTAAAGCTGACCTAGACCGGAAGTTCCAATTAACGCTGTTTTTCAGTGTGTATCTGCGTCATTACTTTGTTTACGAAGCCCTGAAGGTTCAAAACAAACAGTTCAGCCACGGCTGAGAACGCTGTGTTTTATTGTAATCTCGGTCTCAGCGAGATCTCTGAAAAAACCCGGTCCCGTTACGTAAAGGGACTGCGGCGGGGAGTCGTGAAAAAGCTATTTTTAAACACTATTAAAACAATGTTTTGATAATGAGTAGCAGTGCATCCACCGTTCCAGAGGGGGGAGCTGTGCTTCTGAGAGCTGGTGTGCTGAATATGTCACTTCCGGGTACTGGCCAATCACAAGACAGTCTGTCTTCTGGGTGAGAGAGAGTTGAGTCTGAAATATCGCGGCTGAGGAACCGAGTCAGAAAAGAGTATTTCTACCCACTCGTTTACAGCAACTAGGAGGTTTTTGACAATAAAAACGAGTTAATGTATGTAAGTGGACCTCCATGACTAACATATATGTGCAACAGGACCACTCTATGTGAGCTTTAAGACATACGCAAAGTAAATGAAGAATTGCTCCACAATATTAACGTCCATACGCATGTTCTTGGTGTCTAAGGACATCTGGAAACCTCAGAGAACGTATACACAGTGATAGAAATATTGTTTCTGTTACTATGCCTAAAGTAAATTTGAGTAAACCAAAGAAAAATAGAGGATAACGACCATGCTAACAATGAGTCCATGCACACAGATGCCATAGATCCCCTTCAGCAACTCATTGACTACAATTATACCAAATGTGATGATGATTCAGTAGTTTCTCTCCTTTCAAAACACTACAAAAATGGGTTTGGATGGATTTATGATGATATAAATTGGATGTAGGGTTGTTTTCGTCCAGTCCAATATTCAAAATGAGCCCAAGAAAGATTAAAAGCCATTTCTAAACATTCATTTTTCCACTTGTTTTGCGAGTATAACTTTGAGCAACACTTTAAAAAAGAACACATTTGTTTTGTTTTTCTATGTTTTTATAGCAGATGAATATGGTCCGATGGGGCTTAAAGTGTTCGGGAAAACAATAATAAGCAGATAGATTAACGTGCATCGTGTTTCTATAAAAGTAGAAGATGATTCATACGTTTTCAGATCATTTCATTGCTCCAGCAAACAGAGAAACCATTCAAACTGAATGGTTTTGACTTGTGGAGGTTTAAAAACAACATTTTTATAACGTTTGATGGACCGAGGGATTACTATTCGACTAATCGATTATTCGATGGTAAACTTGGGGTGAATTCCAATTCCTTGCTTAACCCTCAATCTCAAAAATGCGCGCTCCCTCTAGTGCAAGTGCTGTCCCGATTCTCAGAAAAATTAAGTTGAGGGCCAAGTTTAAGGGCCGTATCGCCCTCAATATTGAGATTTTCCGAGACCACCCTTGGGTGCAAGGGCTACCCAGAATGCATTGCGTGTTTTGACATAACAGAGATTGCGCCGAAAGCAGCGAAACGAGTACGCTACAAATGAAGTATTTTCTTTGTCAATAGAGATATAAAAATGATGAAAACCATTGTATTATCTTAGTTTAGGCCCATATTATGGATTACTGACGTCATTGTTGCGTAACATTTATTTTTATTTAACGATCTTTTGTCAATAGTCGGCCGGTGCGGACAAGCGATCGTTTGCTATGGTTTACTTTTCAATAAGCCGTGGTGTGTGGTAACTGTCAGCTGAATATGTCCGTGGTTGTGGTATTTGTATGAGTATCATCTTATAACTAACTGACAACCTAATAACTTGACTGACAAACGGATCGTAATAAATAATCCTGACGTAAATGTGTTCTTCTTCTTTTTTTTTGGAGTTGACAGACTGGACGCAGCTTTCGCGTTATTCTTCCCCCTACAGTCTGAAGACGTATCTGCATTTAAGGGGTGTCCCATTTCTAAGTGACAAAATAACCCTCAACACTTGGTTTTGAGGGCCGGTTAAGATTAAGGGTTGAGCTTGAGGGTTAAGATAGGAATTGGAATTGGCCCTTAGCGTTAGTTGCAGCGCTTCCCTAAAGATGGATGAGCACATGACGTCAGATTGTGTTGCTGCTGCTCCACTGTTACTTTTAAGTCCTTTATTGAGGGGGGAGGATTCAGTTTCCCAAAAAATTGGATGAGCTCCAGGCAACTTGAGCAGATCAGCAGTCTTGTTTCCCCCTGAGGTGAAACCGAGGAGACGGCAGCGCTGACTTCGATGACTTATTCATCTGTGCAGCGTGGTGATGATGAGAGTCAAACGACCAAAGGGCACTTTTTGGCAGCTCCCTTTGATCCGACCATCTGTACGATTGGATACTGTGTGATGTTGAGCATGTGCTTATCAAAGGTAACGATGTTACATCCATTTTGTAATTTAAAACATCTGACATTTGAGTTTTTCCAGAAGCTCTTTCATTATTTTGAATTTCTTCATATTTAGTTTCACCCTCTCCCCTCTCTCTCTCTCTCTCTCTGACGGTGGACACTGCTGCATAATAAATCTCAAAAAGGTTCCTCTTCTCATACTTGACTTGGCCTCGGCTGACAGATTAAAAATCCAGATGCTGACGTGTGCACACACCGAGTTCTCACTCTGTGTGTGACAGACTGTGGGAAATGTGTGAAACTTCACAACGTCTGTTGTATAAATAACTGAAATAGACTGCGCTCATTTCTGAGCGGGTTAACGTGCATAAAAACTCTTGAAGGTGGGGTCAGGTGTTAGGAAAATGTGATATTGGCATAGTTCCCAGACCCGTGTGCTGCTCAAGGGCTCTATAGTGCCACCTAAGGTGAAAAGAGGCAAAACTGTGTTCCACCAAATTTCCCGAAACTTGGTGGGAAGATGTTATAGTTCAAGACGAACAAAAAAGTTGATCGTAACCATGGCCTCAACTCAACAGGAAGTCGACCATTTCAAATTTTTTGTCCAAGTGCATTTTTTGGGCGAATTTTGTCCATTCGCCGTGAAACAGGAAGTGACCTTTAACTTAAGCATAAATTGAGTTCCACCAAATTTCCTGAAACTTGGCAGAAAGACGTTATAGCCCGAGACGAACAAAAAGTCAATCGTAACCATGGCCTCAACTCAACAGGAAGACGGCCATTTTTAATTTTCGCGATTTGCACACTACGTAAATGAGACCTTGTCCGAGTGCGTTTGTCCAACTGACATTTAAAAAAAAAAATGCACCTATTTGTACTGGAAAAATCAAAGGTAAAAGGTTGTCAAAAGGTTTTCCAGATTCAAAACAGCGTGGCCACAGCAACCACCGGCGTTTTGGCAAATTTCAACCATTTGCCACGAAAAACAGGAAGTGACCTATAACTTCGGCATATATTGAGTTTCACCAAATTTCCCGAAACTTGGTGGGAAAAAAGTTGATCGTAACCACGGCCTCAACTCAACAGGAAGTCAGCCATTTTGAATGTTGGCAATTTGCATAGTACGTAAATGAGCAAACTCGTCCGAGTGTGTTTGTCGTAATGACATAAAAAGTGAAAAGTTGTCAAAAGGTTTTGTGGGTTCAAAATGGCTTGGCCACAGCAACCCCCTACGCTTTGGACAAATTTCGACCATTTGCCACGAAACAGGAAGTGCCATATAACCTCGGCGTACGTTGAGTTCCACCGGATTTCACAAAACTTGGCAGGGAGACGTTATAGCCTGAGACGAACAAAAAAGTTGATCGTAACCACGGCCTCAAGTCAACAGGAAGTCGGCCATTTTGAATTTTGCCGTTCATTTTTGGCACCCTATGTAAATGACCAAAGTCCTCTGACTGCATTTGTCGTACCGACGCAAAAAAACGTGTCTGTACGAGACAAATCAAAGGCAAAACATTATTGATATCTTTTGTGGATTCAAAGAGGCGTGGCCACGGCAATCATCTGCATTTTGGCGAATTTCAACCCCAAAACAGGAAGTTCCCTGTTAAGTTGCCATACACTGACCGATTGTCTCGAAACTTCATACGTGACACTAGAGACTGACCACAAACACATCTGCGCGCATAAAACTGGATCCAACAGGAAGTCGGCCGGTTTGAATTTAGCTGCAAATTGTTAGGATCTAAAAATGAGTAAATACGTGATTTATCTGAAGTCACTTCTTGATGTGGCGTGAGGCAGCGGTCTGTATTTCCTGTATAATGGTTTTTCACTGGCTGCCAAGTAAACACTTTTCATTTGAGAGAGAGAAAACTGTGAAATCCCATTTGGATTCGCTGACTGCTCAGAGACATGAAAAGACTGTAAGATACGGCTGTTATTTAGATATTGTCGAGTAAGTGTGGTGACGACGACGCTGCTGCTGCTGCTGCAGATGTGAAAGAGTGAAAGTAAAATCTCTGACATTATGAATGGAAGCAGAGGAGTCAGCCACTTCCTGATGTGGCTCACAGCGCACTCTTTGAAATTCAGTTTTCTCTGCTCGGGTCTGTGTTAATTTCCTGCTACATCGATTTAATATCCCCACCGGGATCAATAAAGCTTAAGCTTATCTTATCATTTTGATCAGCCACCTTGTGTCTGCTCTCTGTGCTTCAGTGTTGTTCTTCATTTTCTCCTGAGGCCGTCAGACGACGATATATGGGCATCTATCATTCATTCATTCACCCGCTGCTTATTATCTGCTCATAAATGACAAGAAACAGCAGAATATCTTGAATATGTAGATGGTGAAACTGGAGCTGAATGCTGAGACTGAGACTTTAGCTGATTTATAATGGGTTATTTTTTCCATCCACACTACTCGGTTTTTGACTTAGAATTTCATAAAATCTTCTCTGGATACACCTGTCATCAACAACACAGGAAACTGTTTTGATAATCTATTATTCTGTTTGTTTTTTTTGTAAATAATTAAGATACAATACAAGCTTCTGTGATTTTTCAGCTTCTTAAATGTGAATATTTTCTGTTTTCTTTGCTCCATATCACAAATAAATCATTAAAACTGAAGACCTTTGAGGACAAAATAATATAAAATGAATGAAAATGTTCCTCTTTATTCTATTATAACCATAAAAGGGCCAGAAAATGTCCTGTGTTTAAGTGCTTTCGCCCATTCTTCCAGAATAACTTCCGATACCTGGCAGTTATTTACAATTTACTGCATGTTCAAATACTGTATTAACAATTTTTTTTTCTCAATGTCCAAAAACAGGCCAAAATAAAAGGGAAATTTATGTATAGGCGCTTCCTGCAACAGCGGGAGTGAGATTACCGTAAGAACTACAATTAATTACGGTAATGCAAAATGTACTTGTACTTTTTTTTCGTGTACAGTGTCATTTCTTGGTGTACATTGTTAATATTTTAACATGCAGTACATTGTAAATAACTCCCAGATATTGAAAGTTATTCTTTAACAGGACATTTTCTGGCCCTTTTATGGTTAAAATAAGCAATTTTGAAGTTTAGATTCTGATGTTTTGGTTGTCAAACATCATAGTTCTGGTGGAGCTGTGGAGTCAAACAGCCTCAGGCGTCTAAACAACACAACACAGACCTCCTGTAGCTGATGCTCAGTATTCTAACAAACCACTGAAGGTCTTTTTTTGGCTGAATGGTTCAAAGTTTGTCGATAAACCAGAGAAATGTAAAGAAACTGAGTCGCTGCCTGCGGACGAACAAAGCCGAGCGTTGGCCTCGTTTGTGTCTTTGTGGTTCACCTCTGTCAACATCATCTCTGACACTCTGAGAACACACTTCATGTCCTTTAGTCTGTGTATCTGTTTGACTTGGTCCGGACTTTGCCTTGAAGCTCTTCGTCGTCCTTGTTGTTCTTGTTGCTGCCTGGAGAGGAGCTGGATTTACTTCAGCGCAGAGCAGAAATAAACCCAGCCGCCTCAAAGAGGCTCAACCAGTAAATATTATTATGGCGGCGTTTGAGTTTGTCAGCGGGAGACGACGGTCGTAGACTGACCGAATGGCTAATGTGACTTTTGATGAGCGCAGATTAAAAGAAACCCCCACAGCGTAAAAAAAAGTGCAGCATCCGACTGAGCGTGATTTACTTTATGACAGGAAACAAATAAATTGGTGTTTATGCCGATGACTGTCGAACATCCTGAGGTGTTCATAGAAGAAAACCTGGAGCGCTCGTTTGAAGACGCAGCTCACATCTGGACGCGGCTTTAACGAGACCTGAGAAGGTTTGAAGGTAGAGTTGGAGATCGTGGAAAAAAATTGTTAGAGCAGGCTACATTTTGGAATTCAAAGAATCCAAAGTTCCCCCCTCCAGAGCACAGGAAACACGCAATGAACACGGATTCAAGAGCACCGCGCAGCATCGCTAACTTTCGTTGACGCTAACTTTTTTCTATACTTGTTTAAATGGCGACGTGTTGATGAAAAACAACAAATTACTCGACATAAAGTTAGTCTACATGGTCCAGTTAAAACAGTTGTCACCACCATGGCAGCAGCTTTTCCCAAAAAACGTCTTTTGTTTGCGTCAAATTGGATTTAGCAAGCTAGCGTAAGCTCTCTGGCGTTGTCTTTGCTGTGTCGATGGCAGATTTAATTACTATATTTCTGTTACAATGCGTTCATTAATTGCTTACAACCGGGTTGTGAAGAGGATTTTAAGCAATAAGAACTAGCGCTGGGCACATTAGCGGCGGCAACATTAGCGCACGTGATGTCATGTTAACGTGACTCCCGATTGTTAAAATGAGTCTCTAAAGTAACGCTAAAATTTAAAAACAGAGGCACACATACGCAGTACACAGGTACGCTAGTTATTTGTAGCGCTGCTCTTTTCATTTAATAAACAACAGACTCCTCCAGTTCCCACTGTAGACGTGCTAACGGCGCTAAAGGAGCTAATTGGAGCTAACTGGTAAATGGTGCGGCGGCACGTTTGTCTTTTTTCTAGTCAGTTGTAATGGAAATGATGTTAGCATGCCCAGCACTAATAGAAACGCTCCAGAAAATAATCTCCTAGCCCACCAGAGAAGCCACAGTGAGAAGGGGATAAAGAGTTTTGAGGATTCTCACCACCCCCCCCCCCCCCCCCCCCCCCTTTGGTTCCACTTGAAGTGTTCCACATGCAGCGACATCTGTGTTACCACTGTATTGACGGCACAGATTGATCCTGCAGACCACCGTGAAAACACTCCACTCAAAGCAGACTTTGGAAAGAGGAAGGGAGAGCGCAGCGGAATCCATGAAAGATTTCATCTTCCCTTATTTCAGCTTATTTTCGTTCGTTAATGTCTCTGAGGAAACAGCGAATGAGGGCATATGAGGAGAAAAGCGTGTTTGTGGACTGTTTATTAAAGTTTGACCTAGAATTCTCCATATTATCAATGAATTAAAACAACATCACCTTCTTAGACACTGAGTCAGGGTTTGTTATGTGTTATTATTTAAAAATCCCCAACAGTGATAAAGCCTGTGTCACTTTTATGGTCAACAGACTCTTCATAAAAACCATTAGTGATGCATTTATTCACTATTTACCATTTTCCATAGGACGAATTGGCATACTTTGTAAAATAATGCACTGTTTTAAATGAAGAATACACTTAAAATCCTGATGATGCTGCTGGGTTTGGATTAATTCACATTCTGTGTCAGAGTTGGATTAAATTTGACCAGTTTTTCTTTTAATTTATTGAATTTTTTCATATCTTTTACTTTATAAAATGTGTTATAATTGACATAAACACAGTGATGAGCAGTGCAGGGCTTTTATTTTATTTGAAGGAAAATTTTTTCAATCCCAATGTCCTCTGTTTTTATCGGAATGTGTCTCAGATCCACTGTCTGATGATCAAATAACACATTTATCTCTAGAAATTAGTTAAAACTGTATTTCTTTTTGGTGGTGTTGATGAAAATCACAAAAAGCAAAAATTTTTATTTGCTATCATACTGTACTGTATGTAGTATGTCAATGAAAATCCAAAGAATATCTAGTTTAGCAGCTGTTGCCTGAATTTTCTTCTTCACTCGTTCATGTACGTATTTAAAAGGTTCGGTGAAAATGCGTGGAAAATTGGAAGTGGGAGGGGCTAAAATCTGACGCAAAAAAAGTGCTAGCAGGTCATCTCCTGTCGGGTTTAACGTACATGAACAAAACTTGGTAAACACGTACATTAGGTCGGGCCGGAAATAAAAGTCGATGACAAGTGTCCTGGGAATCCTACTGGAAGGCCGACATTTTGGATTAAACGCGAGTCTCGCTGGGTCTATATTTTGACAACAAACCTGTAATAACTGCGACAGTTTAGGCCCCAGTCACACAATCTGACAAAAATCTGTTTTGTGTTGCGTCTGCCGCAGGTGATGAAGACGTACCACATGTACCACACGGAGAGCATCAGCGCCGAGAGCAAGCTGAAGGACGCGGAGAAGCAGGAGGAGAAGCAGTTCAGCAAATCGGGCGACCTCAACGTGAACCTGCTGCGTCACGAGGACCGGCAGCCGAGACGCAGCACCGTCAGGAAGATCGAGAAGATGAAGGAGAAGGTGAGTGGAGAGGGCTTCTCTTTGACTTCTGATAGTTTAAAGTCTAAACTCCTGCTTCTCTGGAGCCAACGATCACACTCTCTTATGCAAATCTGGAGCTCGTGCAGAGTCTCGGAGCTCCGTGAATTTTTTATTCTGCATCTCCTCCTGGAACGTCTTCATGCAAATGAACCCTCCCATTATCTCTCAGGTGCAGGAAATCAAAAAGGTTGCGCGGAGCGACAGGCGGCAGGTTTATCCTCAGAGATGCTGCTTTGAGACTATTTATAACAATATTCCTCTTCACCGTGTCTCCTTCGAAGCTTTTATTTCATTACTCTGCCTGCAAACAGGTGGCAAGAGGAAAAAATATATAAATATGAAATATACTTTCTGTTAACCCACCTGAAATCGCTATGGTGACAGGAAATGTAAAATAAGGTGTAAATAGACTCTCTGTTAGACTCTCTATAGTAAAATATACATGTAATGTAAATGATTATGCTTTCTTTTGAAACAGCAGTAAGGACTTTATTGAACCCATTCATATGAGTTTTGTCATTGCATTTAATCCAATTGTGATGTTTTTTTGCAATAATTGTGCAGAAGTCACAAAAATAGACAATTTTTCTTTTCTTTTTGTTCATAAAAATAATAATAAAAAAATAATACACAACTCCTTATGTTTATATATGTCATATATTTAGGCGTTAAAATGTGTCTTTTGAGTCAAAGTAGTGATATAAAGTAGCAATAATTGTGCAAATGTCAAAAAATTAGACGTGTTGTAAGGGTTGAGTTAAAGCGGGGGTCTGCAACCTGTGGCTCTAGAGCCCCTCTGCAGGATACTTTTTGTTTTTATGAAGAAAGTCAGCTCACTGTCAAAGTGCATCAGGGCAAATGGATCATTTCCTGAATTTCAAAAATTCATTACAATTATTCCTTAAGAGATTTGCGAAATATTTTCAACAGATCCTTGTTCAGAGTGATGCTGACTATCTTTATGTAAATTTTCAAGTCATTCCGAGATACTTTTTTTTTCTTTTTTGAAGTAAGTCAGCTCACTGTCAAAGTTCATCAGGGCAAATGGATGATTTCCTGAATTTCAAAAATGAATTAAAATTATTCCTTAAGAGGTTTCCGAAATATTTTCAATGGATCCTTGTTCAGGGCGATGCTGACTATTGTTATAGAACATTTTGCTTAATTTTTGCAAATTAAGTTTTTTTTAAATGTTTTTCACACTTTTATAGTAAGACATAAATAAAAGTGTTTTGATTTTTTGTGCGTCACATGCAACGTCTACGTCGAATGCGATATTAAAAAAACACCTCCCTGAAAACCATTAAATTCAAGTAATGTCATTTTATTTCTTAAATTTCTTAAATGTGACAAACTGTAGTTCTTTAAATATAGTATATATGTATATAAAAATCTTAATTTTTAAAGGTCAAGTGACAAAAATGTCTATTTTCATTATAAAGAGAGTTAAAGGAAAGAGTGTTCTACTGTATCCAGCTCCAACACTCACTTTAAAAGCATCATAAAGATAAAAATGTGTAAAAATAAGCTTCTTTACCCTGCAGCTTCTGCGACTTAAAGCCGTTGAGAGACAGAATAATAACTCAGATACAAGTCTGACTGTGTCACCTCAGCATCCACAGAGAGAGGAGACTCCTCGTCGTCGTTCCTCTCCTCATCCCTTATTCCCAGAGCTGCATTTGCCTGAGCACACACTTAAATCCTCACCACTGCTTCATCTCTCCAGCACTTAGTTTATTTTTTTCCTTCCTCCCTTCATCTGCCTCTTGTCTCCTCTCCTCTCGTCTCCTCTCCTCTCGTCTCCTCTCCTCTTGTCTCCTCTCTCCTCCCCAGAGACAAGCCAAGTACTCGGAGAATAAGCTGAAATGCACAAAGGCCCGGAATGACTATCTGTTGAACCTGGCAGCAACAAACGCAGTGGTGGCAAAATATTACATCCACGACGTCTCTGATATGATCGACGTAAGTATGCAGCGCGCACACACACACACACACACGCACACACCCGTGCTTGTAATGTACATAATTCTCTCTCTTGTTGATTTAATTCCGCCGCTCTGTTACTTTTCTCGCCATCTGTCTCGTCTGTTCCACCGTTTGTTTCCAAGCTGCTCTGTTGGCCTCGGTGAACGTTGTTTACCACTGATTTTTGTACATTATTAATAAACACAACACTGACGACCGCTGATGTGAGAATTTAGTTAAAAACACTTGAACGGCTGAGCTTCAAAAATGTCGGTAATTACGCGACGATTTGTGCTACTGGAGGAATTCCAGCTGTTTCTGAAAGCGGAGAAGTTGCGCGTCAAAAACAACGTGTGGTTATTACGGTAATTTACGGTAATTTCACTGGCGCTGCTGCAGGAAGCCTGTCACCTGTACATAGTTTCCATTTTTTGGCCTGTTTTTGGACATTTAGACAAAAACGCAAATAAATGCTATTTAAAATATGTGTTATACTGTTCATATTTCACAAAATCTGGTGTTCATGTATACCTACAGTGTTTTTACCAAATAAGACATTTGTTTATTTCTACATTTTAAATGGTTAACTGTAAATAATTGCCAGATATTTAATGTTATTCTGGGAAAAATGTGCAAAAGCACTTTAATTTTAGTTACAGGACATTTTGTGGCCCTTTTATGGTTAAAATAAGCAAAAAAAAAAGGTCCAGACGGACATTTTGAGGCTTAGGTGTTAGAAAATGGGCAAAACAATAGGATATATTTCAATATCGGACAGTTATTTACAATTTACTGCATGTTAAAATAGTGTATTTACAATCTTTTGAGAAATATTGAAAAAAGACACTGATACTGGTGATTTTAGAACCAGGTCACATGACATATCCACACATCCACTAACTCAAACACATACCTACATGTATTCATGGATCAGAGGAGAGGAAGCAGCCTTTTCTAACACAAGAAAACCACAGTATTTCCTGTTTGAGTGAAGCAGACATCAGCAAAATCTATAGACATACTGTAGTTACACAGTATTTATAGTAGTATATAGATTATAAAGCAGTTGCAGTAAAGTAATGACTGATTCTGAAGTGGATTCTCTGTTCGTTAAGGCGTGAACACGGTTGACAGAAGCCTCTCTGGTTTCCATGGTGACAAACACACAGAAGATGAAGATTGAAGAAACCTTTGTTTACCTCATTTTTACAGTGTTAATACTGTAATAATAACGTGTGTCTGTTCCTTTCACTGGAGGCTTTTTATCTGCTGCCTCTTCAGGGACTGTTTATGTCGTTGGCTTTTTAGATTCCACTTTCACACACACAAAGACACACACACAGTCATTGGTGGTTTCTGAGTCTTCCTGTTAATCCATTTGATCGTCCAAAATTAATAGTTGGAGTTGATTTTCATTCAATTTTGAACACTCTGGCTTTAGGATGTTTTGGTTAAATAGAAGTGAACGCCTAATTGATTAGAAAAACAGCTCTAATGATGATGGCACAGTCAGCGTCCCAAGGTGAACACAGTGAAAAGATAGTTACAGGTAGGAACAAATACACAAAAATAGGAAAAAATTGTTATTTACAGGTTACAGTTTTTAGCCCCTCCCACTTCCAATTGTTGACGCCCATTCACCCAAACCACTTTCAGATGTAAATTGTCACATGGTTTGATGCAGTCGCAGAAATCTGCGAGTTTTGGACGTCTAAAAAATGGCAAAAAAGTCATACTTTAGTAAGTCGTCGTAAATTTGACAAAAAAGTCACACTTTAGTAAGTTGTCGTAAATGTGACAAAAAAGTCATAGTTTAGTAAGTTGTCGTAAATTAGACAAAAAAGTCATACTTTAGTAAGTGTCCAAAATTTGACAAAAAAGTCATATTTCGGTAAGTCGTCGTAAATTTGACAAAAAAGGTCACACTTTAGTAAGTTGTCGTAAATGTGACAAAAAGTCATACTTAAGTAAGTTGTCGTAAATTTGACAAAAAAGTCATACTTTAGTATGTCGTCCAAAATTTGACAAAAAAGTCATACTTTAGTAAGTTGTAGTAAATTTGTCAAAAAAGTCATACTTTAGTATGTCGTCCAAAATTTGACAAAAAAAGTCATACTTTAGTAAGTCGTGCAAAATTTGACAAAAAAGTCATACTTTAGTAAGTCGTCGAAAAATTTGACCAAAAAAGTCATACTTCGATATGTCGTCAAAAATTTGACAAAAAGTCATACTTTAGTAAGTGGTCGTAAATTTGACTAAAAAGTCATACTTCGGTAAGTCGTCCAAAATTTAACACAAATATCGTACTTGGGTAAGTCGTCTAGAATTTAACGAAAAAAGTCATACTTTAGTAAGTCATTGAAAATTTGACAAAAAAGTCATACTTTAGTAAGTTGTCGTAAATTTGACAAAAAAGTCATACTTTAGTAAGTTGTCGTAAATTTGACAAAAAAGTCATATTTCGGTAAGTCGTCGTAAATTTGACAAAAAAAGTCACACTTTAGTAAGTTGTCGTAAATTTGACAAAAAAGTCACACTTTAGTAAGTTGTCGTAAATTAGACAAAAAAGTCATACTTTAGTAAGTTGTCCAAAATTTGACAAAAAAGTCATATTTCGGTAAGTCGTCGTAAATTTGACAAAAAAGTCACACTTTAGTAAGTTGTCGTAAATGTGACAAAAAAGTCATACTTTAGTATGTCGTCCAAAATTTGACAAAAAAGTCATGCTTTAGTAAGTCATGCAAAATTTGACAAAAAAGTCCTACTTTAGTAAGTTGTCGTAAATTTGACAAAAAAGTCATACTTTAGTAAGTTGTCGAAAATTTGACAAAAAAGTCATCAATAGTAAGTTGTTGAATATTTTACAAAAAAGTCATACTTTAGTAAGTTGTCGTAAATTTGACAAAAAAGTCATACTTTAGTAAGTCGTCCAAAATTTGACAAAAAAGTCATACTTAGGTAAGTCGTCAAATTTGACAAAAAATCATACTTTAGTAAGTCGTCAAATTTGACAAAAAAGTCATACTTCGATATGTCGTCGAAAATTTGACAAAAAATCATACTTTAGTAAGTTGTCGTAAATTTGACGAAAAAGTCATACTTCGGTAAGTAGTCGAAAATTTGACAGGAAAGTCGTACTTAGATATGTTGTCGAAAATTTAACACAAATATACTTGGGTAAGTCGTCGAGAATTTGACGAAAAAAGTCATAGTTTAGTAAGTCATCCAAAATTTGACACAAAAGTCATACTTTAGTAAGTTGTCGTAAATTTGACAAAAAAGTCGTACTTTGATATGTCGTCGAAAATTTAACACAAATATCATACTTGGGTAAGTCGTCGAGAATTTGACGAAAAAAGTCATACTTTAGTAAGTCATCGAAAAATTTGATATGCGAAGGCCGTCAAAAATTTGATTTTCTTTTGGGGAAAATAATAAGAAGAAGACATTACTACTTTGACTGAGCTGCTGCTGCTGCTCCTTCTTCTTCTTCTACTGCTGATATGAATACACTCCCTCAGTTTGTTTGTTTTAAAAAAGACACTCATTTACTCCCTTTGGTCTTTTTGTGTGCACAGCCACTGTGACTGAGCGGTGCAATCAGTGCTCGAGCACCAAAATAGAGCGACTCCTTCCCTCGCTGCTAAAGAGGCACTAAACAGCATTTACTTAGTGATTCACTGAGCTGTCAGGAGCCTCCAGCCTCTCTCGCTCTCTCTCTCTGTGTTTCTCTGTCTCTAAACTTCCTCACCACCATCCTCTGCTTAATTAGGTTACTTCATACAGCTCACTGTGATAATTATCCCTCGCGTCCCACTGTGCTCGCTCCTGTAATTCTCTGAACTCTACGACTATTTTTGAAAGGTAACTTGTAGTCGGATCCTTTTTGGGGGAGTCGATGAAATAGGTCTGAACATGAACATGAAATAATCTGCTCAAAATAACTGACTTTTCAACTCACAGTTTGTGCTGAAATTCACCTTTTCTCAATTTTGTGTTGTAAGGCAGATTAACAGCAGCTGAAAAACATCGATAAATGTCATTTAAACTTTATTTTTCCACCAAAAGTTGAGTTTTTTTAATTTATTTGATGACCTGTTTCGTGTATTTGTACATTATCTTGTTAAAAATGCTATATATTATTGTGTATTATCTGTTATTATGACAGTATATTATATAAGATGGAGGGAAAAAAAGAAAATCAGCTTGAAAAAGCATTAAAAAAGAGACTTTTAACCGTATTTTTTGCTGATTTTCTTTCGCCATTCTATCTCCACCTTCACCCTAAGTGTCTTTATTTAATATATTCTCATCTCCACAGTGCTGTGACCTCGGCTACCACGCCAGCTTGGCTCGCACCTTCAGGACGTATCTGTCTGCCGAGTACAACCTGGAGACGTCGCGCCACGAGGGCCTGGACATCATCGAGAACGCCGTGGACAACCTGGACTCCCGCAGCGACAAGCACAAGATCATGGACATGCACAACCAGGTGTTCTGTCCTCCCATGCGCTTCGAATACCTGCCGCACATGGGAGACGAGGTGAGATGTTTTACAGATCTCATTACAAGATTACAGAGTTTGTTTCTGTTGGTTTCACTTTGACTCCTCCGCATGTGTCCTCTCTCTTCCTGCTCAGGTGTGCCAGGTGAGCGCCCAGCAGCCTGTGCAGACTGAGCTCCTGATGCGCTACCACCAACTGCAGTCCCGCTTAGCCACGCTGAAGATTGAAAATGAGGAGGTGAGGATTTACGACGTCTCTCTTTTGGCGATTTTTCCGTTACAATATAGTAACGTGGGCGGAGTCATCCCGGCACGGCTGCATGAAACTGCCATGACGTTGTTTTATATGCGACAAACACAAAAAAAGAAACTTTTCATTGGCCGCATGACGCGATTTGCATCATCAAGGTGAAAAGTGTAGTGCTGCGCGTGCAGTGGTATTTTGTCGAAAAATATGACAAAAAAGTCCTACTTTGGTATGTCGTCAAAAAAGTTTGCAAAAAAAAAAAAAAATCGTAGTTCGGTATGAAGTTTGACAAAAATTATACTTCGGTATGTCATCAAAATTTTACAAAAAATCATAACTTGGTAAGTCATCCAAAATTTGACAAAAAAAGTCATACTACAGAATTTTGTCAAAGAGTTTACAAAAAAGTCATAGTTTCGTATGTCGTTCAGAATTTGACAAAATAGCCATACTTTGGTAAGTCATCGAAAATTTGACGAAAAAAGCCGTACTACGGTATGTTGTCCAAAATTTCACGGAAAAAGTCATATTTCGGAATGTTGTGGAAAATTTGACAAAAAAAGGAATAGTTTCTTGTATGCTGTCGAAAATTTGACGAAAAAAGTCATACTTTGGTATGTCGTCGAAAAATTTGACAAAAAAGTCATACTTCGGTATGTTGTCGAAAATTTGAAAAAAAAGTTATAATTCAGTATGTTGTCGGAAATTTGACAAAAAAGTCATACTTCGGTAAGTCATCCAAAATTTTACAAAAAAAGTCATACTACAGAATGTTGTCAAAGATTTTACAAAAAAGTCATAGTTTCGTATGTCGTTCAGAATTTGACAAAATAGCCATACTTTGGTAAGTCATCGAAAATTTGACGAAAAAAGTCGTACTACGGTATGTTGTCCAAAATTTCACGAAAAAAGTCATATTTCAGAATGTTGTGGAAAATTTGACAAAAAAAGGAATAGTTTCTTGTATGCTGTCGAAAATTTGACGAAAAAAGTCATACTTCGGTATGTTGTCGAAAATTTGAAAAAAAAGTTATAATTCAGTATGTTGTCGGAAATTTGATAAAAAAGCCATACTTCGGTAAGTCATCCAAAATTTGACAAAAAAAGTCATACTACAAAATGTTGTCAAAGATTTTACAAAAAAGTCATAGTTTCGTATGTCGTTCGAAATTTGACAAAATAGCCATACTTTGGTAAGTCATCGGAAATTTGACCAAAAAAGTCGTACTACGGTATGTTGTCCAAAATTTCACGAAAAAGTCATATTTCAGAATGTTGTGGAAAATTCGACAAAAAAGTAATAGTTTCTTGTATGTTGTCGAAAATTTGACGAAAAAAGTCATACTTCGGTATGTCGTCGAAAAATTTGACAAAAAAGTCATACTTCGGTATGTTGTCAAAATGTTGACAAAAGAAGATATACTTCGGTATGTTGTCGAAAATTTGACAAAAAAAAGTCATAGTTTCGTATGTCGTCAAAAATTTGACACAAAAGGCATACTTCGGTAAGTTGTCAAAATTTTGACAAAATGTCATATTTCGGTATGTTGTCGAAGATTTGACAAAAAAGTTATAATTCGGAATGTTGTCAAAGATTTGACAAAAAAAGTCATAGTTTCGTATGTCGTAAAAAATTTGACAAACAAGTCATAATTTGGTACCAGCTACTATCGCTAATGGAAAAGCAAAATAACCGTGCCGAGCCGAGGTGAGTCGAGCTTCACCCCACCCCCCTAAAACAAAGCCCTGACCCTATGGACAGCACCATATGTTCTCATTGTTAAGTTCACTCCGTGACCTTTGCCCCAAGCTGAGAAGATATTTAGAGCAAATTGCGCTGAACGATGTGTGTTTTCCATGAAGCAATAAGTGAAATTGTGTCTTTTTCTTTATGTCGCTTTCTCATCAAGAGGCGCAGACACAAAAGGTGCAAATGGAGGTGATAATGACTGTGGTCTGTTAGACTCCAGCCTGTGCCAATGACTCTGCCTCCTCTTCTTCTTCTGTCTCTCTCTGTCTTCATGTTGTGGAGTGCATATAATAATGGACGAGCCGTGTCATTAGTGAAAATGAGGTTTATCAATCACGGCCCTAAACAAAAAGCCTCCCCGAGCAATTTCACACCTAATTTTCTGTCTCTCTTTGGGAGGATGTCTTCATCGCAGCTCTTCGTCTGATAGATTAGGCCCAGCCCCCTGGGATGTTTTTGGACTTGTGCTGCTTGGTACAATCGAAGGCCATTTATTATTGATGGCTCAGTCTGTCTTTGATATATATATTTATATATGTGTATGTATAGGTATATATATATGTGTAAAATATGTATATATATATATGTGTGTAAAATATGTATATGTATATATGTATATATGTATATACATATATACGTATATGTGTATACAGTATATCTATATGTAGATATGTATATATGTATATTTATGTTTATATATGTATATATATACATATATGTGTATATATGTATATATATATGTGTGTATATATATGTATATGTATATAGGTATATATGTTTATTGGTATGTTTAAATGTATATATACATATATACACATATATACATATATGTACATATATACGTATATGTACATATGTATGTATATATGTACATATATGTGTGTATATATATACGTATATGTAGACATGTATATGTATATTGGTGTATATGTATATTGGTATGTTTATATATGTATATATGTACATATATATACATATATGTACATATATGTGTACATATGTACGTATATATGTACATATATGTGTATATATGTGCATATGTACGTATGTGTATATGTGTACATATGTACATATATATGTATATATATCTATATACATAGATATATCTATGTATATAGATATGTGTATTTATATATTTATCTGTATATATATAATATATATATATATATATATATTATTAAAAAGACGCTGACGAAAGAGACAATTTGTGCTCCTCTTCATGGTTTCCTCCTCACCTGGTCCGTGCAGGTGAGAAAGACCCTGGACGCCACCATGCAGACCCTTCAGGACATGTTGACGGTGGAGGACTTCGACGTGTCGGACGCCTTCCAGCACAGCCGCTCCACCGAGTCCATCAAGTCCGTGGCCTCCGAGTCGTACATGAGCAAGATGAACGTCGCCAAGCGGCGGGCCAACCAGCAGGAGACTGAGATGTTCTACTTCTCAGTAAGTCCACGTGGAAGATGATTTTTGAGCAGTTTGAACTGGATTTGTGCTGCTCTTCACTCACTAACGTCCTCTTCTCTCTAGAAATTCAAAGAGTACCTGAACGGCAGCAACCTCATCATTAAGCTGCAGGCCAAGCATGACCTTCTGAAGCAGACTCTGGGCGAAGGTAAGAGGTCGTTTCTCTTCATCTAAGTCTCCGAAAGCTCCGTTTGTGTCTTTTTTAATGGGTTTTGTGCGCGACCCAGTGTTTCATCCTGTAATTATGACCCGCAGAAGCTCTATAAAGTCACCGCCTGCAGGTCTTGTCTTATTACGAGCAGAGGATGAGAGATATACGAGGCCACGGGCTGATTTTTGTGGGAGCGACGGGAAGGAAAGGAAAGGGAAAAAATGGACGACTGTCCGAAACCAAAAACAGAGCGTTTACCTCTTCCTCCTTTGTCCTCGTCTACACTGGTTAAATCATTATACGACGTGGCGTTGTAGATGTAGAGACGGTTTCCAGGACTGCGCTCGGTTCCTCCCGTCCCCAGAGATCTCCTCGTCACCTCAGCCGTGAACCGTTCACGCCCAATCAATCAGCTCAACCCGGGGCCCTAGCACCATTCCTGCAGCTGCTCCTGCATCAGGGGTTGAGCTAATAGAAATGGGGGGAAAACACACACAGCTGAGGCCCTGCAGCGTTCATGCATATTTTGTCTCGATATCGCACCTTGGATTCATTCGTCTATTAATTTATTCATCCATCCGCCCTCTTTAATTGAGCTTTGTTGTGCCCTCAGTATCTGGAAGCATCCTTGTTAATCCCCTCAGTTCTGACTGCGTGAAGCTCTTTAACGCTCACATAAGAATAGTTGTGCGTCTGGATAGGTGTGTGTGTGTGTGTGTGTGTGTGTGTGTGTGCGTGACATGTGGTGTCTCCAGGTACCACCTATGTTTAATTATTCAGGTGATCAATCAGGGCTTATTGAGTCGTGGTCATTAGCATTAGCTCGTTGCTTCACACACACACACACACACACACACACACACACACACACACACACACACACACACACACACACACACACACACACACACACACACACACACACACACACACACACACACACACAGATGAGCCTGCTGAGAGCAGCATCTGTATTAATGAAAACATAATCAAGGTTTTGGCACAAAGTCGAGACGCTGTGAGGTTATTTGTCATCACTGATCACCAGGCACCGCCAGGTTTTTCCCTTTGTTCGCTGACTTTGTTTCACGCTGATTCCTCTTAAAGAAAATCTATCTCCTCTGATATAAAGAGACTGTGGCAATGCTGTTCATAGACTATTCAGTTTTTCTCTTATTTCTAATCAGGAGGCGCTGTGTCTTCTTTGAATTGATTTCAATTGGAAACTTTTTATTCTGTAATCTGTAATAATCTGTAATTCTGTATTAGGACTTTATTCTTGAAAGATTACGATTTCATTGTCAAAAGATTGACTTTATTCTCGAAAGATTACGACTTTATTCTTTGAACATTACGACTTTATTCTCGAAATATTACGAATTTAATCTCATAATATTACAACTTTATTCTCAAAAGATTACTACTTTATTCTCATAATATTACGATTTATATTATCTGAAGATGACAACTTTATTCTCATAATATTTTACAATTTATATTCTCTAAAGATTACGACTTTATTCTCACAAGATTAGAACTTTATTCTCGAAAGATTACGACTTTATTCTCATAATATTATGATTTATATTCTCTGAAGATTACGACTTTATTTTCAGAAGATTAAGACTTTATTCTTGAAAGATAACGACTTTATTCTCATAATATTATGATTTATATTCTCTGAAGATTACGACTTTATTCTCATAAGATTACGACTTTATTCTCATAATGTTATTTATTTAGTTTAGTGTTGTACTCGCATGAACCAGGATGTTTTCTAACGCTATATAAATCCTTAGAAATCTGTATTTCTATTCACGATATCCATCTCTGAAACATGGGAAAGGAAAATGCCAGTGTGTTGTGTCTTTGTTGTGTGTATTTGTCACTAATGGACTCCTTATTGTCGTTTACTGCGTGTTTTACTGCTGAAGCTAAAACTCTCTCTCAAAATGAGACGAGACAACAATTCCTGACAAACAGTTTGTGTCTTCTTATGAGACGTCCTTAAGATTAGGCGAATTTTTTTAATTAATCAGGAGCGAGTGTCGCTAACTTTGCGGTGGTGACTGCATCGTCCTTATTGTGTGTGTGTGTGTGTGTGTGTGTGTGTGTGTGTGTGTGTGTGTGTGTGTGTGTGTGTGTGTGTGTGTGTGTGTGTGTGTGTGTGTGTGCGTGCGTGTGTTGATGGACGACCACAACAAAAGGCTCAGTGAGGCGGCACAGATATAACTCAGTGTCAACATAAGATGGACCCCTCCCTCACCAACACACACACACACACACTGCCTCCCCCTGTGACCCCCCACAGCCCCCCCACAGAGAGAGAGCGCCCCCCCCCCCAGCTTTGTCCAATAAATGGGGGTTCACACAGCTCACACAGCTCATTCATCTCCCCCCTCGATGGTCATGTTGTCTCTGTCTCATCGAGCCTCTCACTCGATGATGTGTATATATGTATATATGTATATGTATGTGAATGTATGTATATGAATGTATGTATATATGTGTGTGAATGTATGTATATATGTATATGTATAAACATGTGTGTATATATGTATGTATATGTGTGTATACCTATATATGTATATATGTGAAAGTATGTATGAATGTATGTATATATATGTGAATGTATGTATGTATGTATATATGTATGTATATCTATGTATATGTGTATATGCATATACATGTGTGTATATATGTATATGTGTGTGTATATATGTATGTATATTTATGTATATATATATGTATATATGTACGTATATGTGTGTATACGTATATATATACATATATATACACATACATATATTTTATGTATGTATATATATGTATATATATATATGTATATATGTATGTATATGTGTGTATACGTATATATATATACGTATATATGTATATGTATATATGTATATATATATATAGATATATATATAAAAAGATTATTATAACATGTCTCTCTTGTCTTTTTGATTTCTTTTTCCCACAGGAGAAAGAGCCGAGTGTGGAACGACAAGGTGATCACACAATCACACAATCACACAAAACACCTATAATTAAATGATGATAATAATATGAATATTATAAGTAGTAATATTTAAATAACTGTTATCTTGTGTAGAGTCGATTATTAATCGATCACTAAATTAATCGTGGACTATTTTGATCATCGTTTTTGGATTGTTTTAGCTTCTTAAATGTGAAGATTTTCTTCATTTCTTTGCTCCACGTAACAATGAAATCATTAAAAACTGAATCATTTTGGGGTTTTTTTTAAACGTTTTCTGACATTTTGGCTAAACGATTAATCGAGAAAATCCACGGTAACTTTCAGCAAGGATTGTTTTACTCCTCCTTTTAAACGTTAAAATAAATTTGTTCTTGGTTTTGCTAAATAAGCATTTTACTGACGACTTCAGTCAGATACGATAAACTTTATTTTATCACTCGTTACAGACACAAGGGTTAAAGGAAGGAAAACAGAAAAATAACTTTTTTCTCCCCCCCCCTCTGAACTCTGATTTCACGTTCCCACCTGCTCCTGAGACACACCTGGTTCCACAGATTCACATAACGCCGTTCCTTGTTGTTGTTGTTTGTTGTTGTTTGTCCCTCCGTTCTTCCTCAGGCCGCCTACTCTTCCCCCTAAACCACAGAAAATGCGGAAGCCTAGGCCACGCTCCGTTTATAACCATAAGCTGTTTAACGGCAATATGGAGACCTTCATCCAGGTACCCTCTCCTCCTGGTTGGTTGGTTGGTTGGTGGTTAGTTGGTGGTTATTTTGGTTGGTGTGTGACTGACTGAACGACCCCCTTGTGGAGCAGCAGGGAACAGCAGCCAGAACCTTTTTTGCTCTCTTTTTTCCGCTTTCTCGTTTTTGGCCCTTCTGCTGCCCTCGATCATGATATAACGCCTGTGTTTAACCTCTTATCCTAATCCTCGTGGTTGTGCCTGCACTGACAGACTTGAGTCCGCTTTCTTTCTCTTCACACTGTCGCTCTTTAACAGTGACTGAGAGACAGTAGACAGCAGGGAGGTCTGCGTTATACTGAGTCTATGTACAGCTTCTCTCACTAACCCTGTGCTTTCTCTGCTCTCTCTCTCTTTTTCCTCTGCGTCTCTTTGCTTTGCTGCTTTCTGTCCCAGAGGAAGAAGGAACGCTCGCTCCCGCATTCAGGTACTGCTGTTGTTAGAGTGACGATAGGTCAGGAGTTAGGAGGCAGGAGGCAGGAGTTAGGAGGCAGGAGTTAGGAGGCAGGCTTTATTCTCCAGAGATTACGACTTTATTCTCGAAAAATAACAACTTTATTCTCATTATATTACGACTTTATTCTCTGAAGATTACGTCTTTATTCTCATATAACGACTTTATTCTCGAAAGATTACGACTTTATTCTCGAAAGATTACGACTTTATTCTCATATTACGACTTTATTCTCATAATATTACAACTTTATTCTCTGAAGATTGCGACTTTATTCTCAAAAGGTTACAACTTTATTCTCATATCACGACTTTATTCTCATATTACAACTTTATTCTCATATTGCGACTTTATTCTCAAAAGGTAACAACTTTATTCTCATATTACGACTTTATTCTCATATTACGACTTTATTCTCATATTGCGACTTTATTCTCTGAAGATTACAACTTTATTCTCATTTTATGACTTTATTCTCATATTACGACTTTATTCTCATATTGCGACTTTATTCTCGAAAGATTACGACTTTATTCTCATATTGCGACTTTATTCTTGAAGGATTACGACTTTATTCTCAAAAGGTAACGACTTTATTCTCATATTACGACTTTATTCTCATATTACGACTTTATTCTCGAAAGATTTACGACTTTATTCTCAAAAGGTTACGACTTTATTCTCATATTACGACTTTATTCTCATAATATTCCAACTTTATTCTCTGAAGATTGCGACTTTATTCTCAAAAGGTTACAACTTTATTCTCATATTGCGACTTTATTCTCAAAAGGTAACAACTTTATTCTCATATTACGACTTTATTCTCATATTACGACTTTATTCTCATATTGCGTCTTTATTCTCTGAAGATTACAACTTTATTCTCATTTTACGACTATTCTCATATTACGACTTTATTCTCATATTGCGACTTTATTCTCGAAAGATTACGACTTTATTCTCATATTACGACTTTATTCTCATATTGCGACTTTATTCTTGAAGGATTACGACTTTATTCTCAAAAGGTAACGACTTTATTCTCATATTACGACTTTATTCTCATATTACGACTTTATTCTCATATTACGACTTTATTCTCGAAAGATTTACGACTTTATTCTCAAAAGGTTACGACTTTATTCTCATATTACGATTTTATTCTCATATTACGATTTTATTCTCATATTACGACTTTAATCTCATATTGCCACTTTATTCTCAAAAGATTACGACTTTATTCCAGAAATATTGTGACTTTATCCTCATAATGTTATTTATTTTGATTAATATTGTACTCACTTGAGTCAGAATGTTTCCTCAGACTATTTATACCCTTAGAAATCTGTATTTCTATTCAAATATCTATGAAACTTCCAGTGTGTTGTTTCTTTATTGTGTGAAAAACTTAAGTTAATGTATTCAGTGATTTAACTCACGCTGCTTCAGCCTCTCTGTGCATGCTTTTCTTTGTGTGTGTGTGTGTGTGTGTGTGTGTTAGGTGACGAGAACAGCTGCATTAATGCTTTTTTGTTTCTGCTGGTTTTTACTGTTCCTGTGAGATGAGGTCCACACACTGTAATGTGTCTCTGTGGTAAATGTGAAGTACATGCTACGTTTGTATGATTAATAGCAGTATGAATGTACGGAACCTCTAAGCTCTGTGTTACTTACGTTACGTTTTCACTCACTTCTTATATCTTTCACATGATCTTATTTACTCCAGGATTCAGGTCAACCGATCCCACTTGTTGTTGAAAGCTGTGTCCGATACATCAATTTATACGGTGAGTATAAAACACACACTCTGTTCTGTTGTTACTGCATTTGAATGAAAGAGGCTGGAGATAGAAGACAAATCATGAACTCTAATGAACTTTAATCCTTTTACAGTTTGAGTTTACAACAAAAATGGCTTCAAAATCAACAATATATCACTTAAATTTCTTTTTTAAAGTCATTAACCCTTAGTGCTCACATGGCACAGATCTGTGCCGCAGGTGCACCCATGCTAAATTTGCCATGTGGGAATAATACACAACTCCTTATATGGACATCCTGGGGCTGTGTGTTTATAGGTCACATATTCAGGCTTTAAAAAATGTCTTGTTTTCCGATTCATTTTTATATCATATATCATATATAATTTTATATCAGTTTTAGTCGTGATAATTGTGCAGAAGTGACCAAATTAGAGCGTTTCTCTTTTCTTTTTGTTCATAAAAACGAGCCAAGTGAACTTTGAACTGTGAAGTATTTCACAAATTCAGTCCCATTTAAAACACATTTTTAGCACTTTCTGCTCAGGTGTGTTTATATAGTTGGTGAAAATGAAAGATCGCCTATAGGTTGTGCTGAAAAATAGTACATAAGACCCTCTATATTACACCTTCTGTATATACTGTATAGCAGGGGTCACCAACCTTTTTGAGTCAGAGAGCTACCTTAAGGGTAAAAAATAATATGGAGGGCTACCATATAATATTTTTTTGTTTGTTTACCATTTAAATGATTAATATTATGCATTCAACTGCATACACATTCATTCCAGTGCTTACTCCTAACGATTACCAGTTTTTATAAACAATATCAAAGATATTTTACTGACAGATCATACGGATACATGCAAGTGAGGTGAAGTGAAGTGAGCTCGCGGGCACCGTATTGGCTGCCCGCGAGCTACCAGGTGCCCGCGGGCACCACGTTGGTGACCCCTGCTGTATAGTAATGTAAAAAAGCAGCAGTGTTCTCAGGGTCAAACCTGCATAAGTGACAGCACTTATTGCACGAGGGCATCTATTTCCACTTCGTACCGCTGCTCTCTGAGGAGCTCAGCAGGATTGACAAGCTCATAACAATATAGCGAGTGCACAGGGAGAATATTTTCAAAGTCCTGTTGGTCTTTGCTTACTCAGGTCAGCCCCCCCCCTCCCCCCTCTTCTCCCTCTTTATAACTCCACCCTGTCTACCTCCACATCTGTCTCCAGCTCATTGCTGTGAGCCTTCAGGCCTTTTCTCCCTGCTGGATCTGGACCTAATGTAACTCCAGAAAAACTGATTAGAAGCCGTCTAACTGAAACCATATGCCCCGCTGCCCGCACTGAGGGGCCCTCTCCTGGAAATAATACGCATCTCTCTTTGGACTAGATTACATTTCCTGCTCTGTGTTATATGCTGTGTTTCCAGTGGGCTTTCAGGAAGCTGCCAGAGATAATGGCGGCTCACTCTGAGTTTTTATGTGTTTTCTGGGTCAGGTTTGCAGCAGCAAGGTATTTTCCGTGTGCCGGGATCACAGGTGGAGGTGAACGACATCAAAAACTCCTTTGAGAGAGGTGAGTCGACGACTTCACTCTGAAACCACTGAGATCACACACACACTTACACTACTGTTCAACCATTTAGGGTAACTGTTATTCTCGAAAGATTACGACTTTATTCTCGAAAGATTGCGACTTAATTCTCGAAAGATTTCGACTTTATTCTCGAAAGATTTCAACTTTATTCTCGAAAGATTACGACTTTATCCTCGGAAGATTACAAATTTATTTTCGAAAGATTATGACTTTATTCTCGAAAGATTACAAATTTATTCTCGAAAGATTACGACTTTATTCTCCAAAGATTACGACTTTATTCTCCAAAGATTACGACTTTGCTCTTGAAAGATAACAACTTTATTCTCATAATATTACGACTTTATTCTCGAAAGATTACGACTTTATTCTCAAAATATTACACTTTATTCTCGAAAGATTACGACTTTATTCTCGAAAGATTACAACTTTATTCTTGAAAGATTACGACTTTATTCTCAAAATATTACACATTTAATTCTCCAAAGATTACGACTTTATTCTCCAAAGATTACGACTTTGCTCTTGAAAGATAACAACTTTATTCTCATAATATTACGACTTTATTCTCGAAAGATTACGACTTTATTCTCAAAATATTACACTTTATTCTCGAAAGATTACGACTTTATTCTCATAATATTACGACTTTATTCTCGAAAGATTACAACTTTACTCTTGAAAGATTACAACTTTACTCTTGAAATATTACGACTTTATTCTCGAAAGATACACCTTTATTCTCGAAAGATTACGACTTTATTCTCCAAAGATTACACCTTTATTCTTGAAAGATTACGACTCTATTCTTGAAAGATTACGACTTTATTCTTGAAAGATTACGACTTTATTCTCGAAAGATTGCGACTTTATTCTCCAAGGATTACGACTTTATTCTTGAAAGATTACGACTTTATTCTTGAATGATTACAAATTTATTCTCTAAAGATTGAGACTTTATTCTCGAAAGATTACGACTTTATTCTCATTATATTACAACTTTATTCTTGAAAGATTGCGACTTTATTCTCATTATATTACGACTTTATTCTCTAAAGATTGCAACTTTATTCTTGAAAGATTACGACTTTATCTTCTTTGGATGAATAAAAGTGTGACTTTTAATGGAAAACACAAAAATATTGTACAGGTGACCCCAAACCTTTGAACGTTAGTGTATTTATGTAAGTATTTATACTGTTTTACGTTTTCTTAGGTGAAGATCCCTTGATTGACGACCAGAATGATCACGACATAAACTCGGTGGCAGGGGTGCTGAAGCTGTACTTCAGAGGTCTGGAGAACCCTATCTTCCCAAAGGAGCGTTTCCTGGACTTCATATCTACCATCAGTGAGTCACGCACCACTGAAAACACTCAAAACAATCACGGCTGCTCAAACTGAAAAAGAGAAAACACACCATGGACGCAGTGGAAGAGAAAGGCATGCGGTTCAGCACATGGAAGCAATCTTTTACACCAAAGCTCGCTGCCTGACGCTGAGCCGAAAGTGGAGCGTGGACCACATCAGTTAGCGATGAACGAGCTCTGCACAGCGTTTATTTTACTCGCTGTGATCACTCGCTTCACCGCAGGGGTTTGATGAAAGGCAGTGAGAGAGGAATCTGTGTAAGTGTCAGGTTTTTAGAAGCCTCGCTCTGATCAATCACCAGAGTTAGAGTCTGATTTACATTCACCGTGTTTAAGAGTTGGTGCAGGCTCACGTATTAAAGTATGTGAGGATTTAAAAGCTACTTTATCACAGTGTAAAACAATCTGTGCGTGTGTGTGTGTGTGTGTGTGTGTGCAGAGCTGGAGTCTGGAGCTGAGCGAGCTCATCACATCCAGCAGATCGTCGTGGCTCTTCCTCGGACCGTCATCATCGTCATGAGATACTTGTTTGCCTTCCTCAACCAGTGAGTCAGTGATGAATGATAACAGTGTACAAACAAGAAGATGTAAATATACTACCGTTCAAAAAAAAAGTTTTCCATTAAAAGTCACACTTTTATTCATCAAAAAAATAAAGTCGCAATCTTTCCAGAATAAAGTTGTAATCTTTCCAGAATAAAGTTGTAATCTTTCCAGAATAAAGTTGTAATCTTTCGAGAATAAAGTCGTAATCTTTCCAGTATAAAGTCGTAATCTTTCCAGAATAAATTCGTAATCTTTCAAGAATAAATTCGTAATCTTTCAAAAATACAGTCGTAATCTTTCAAAAATACAGTCGTAGTCTTTCGAAAATAAAGTCGTAATCTTTCCAGAATAAAGTCGTAATCTTTCAAGGATGAAGTGGTAATATTATGAGGATAAAGTCTCAATCTTTTGAGAATAAAGTCGTAATCTTTCAAGAGTAAAGTTGCAATCTTTCAAGAATAACTAAGAAAACGTAAAATAGTAATACTTACAAATACACTACCGTTCAAAAGTTTGGGGTCACCTATACGATTTCAGCTGTGCTAACATCATTGCACAAGGGTTTTCAAGTGTTTTCTAATCATCCAATAGTCTTCTAACACCATTAGCAAACACAATGTACCATTAGAACACTGGATATAATGGGCCTCTATACACCTATGTACATATTCCATTAAAAACCAGACGTTTGCAGCTAGAATAGTCGTTTACCACATAAACAATGTATAGAGTGTATTTCTGATTCATTTAATGTTATATTCATTGAAAAAATAGCTTTTCCTTAAAAAATAAGGACATTTCTAAGCGAGCACAAACTTTTGAACGGTAGTGTACATTTGGGGTAAAATTGGTCCGAGACAAAATAGCTGCAATATAAAAAGATATTTATTCCTCTGTCTACAAGTTACGTGAAACTCTAACGTCTCACTGGAGTCTTAAACCTGTCCCGTGATCATGTACGTTATTATTAATGCTGCGTTTTACCGAGTTCATCTGCAGAACAAAGAGTTTGATTTCACTCTCGCTCTCTCTCTGTTGTACTGTAGCTGCTCCTAGCTGTGGCTTGAACGCTTTCTGATAATATACTGAGATTTACTACGACTTCCTCTCGCAGCGCCGAATGATTTGGTAACATTAGAGTAGTTTGTGGCATGGACTGGAGTTAATTTGCTGGAGTGGAGTGGGGGGGGGGGGGGTTTGATCCAAGAGCTTTCTCAGTAATTCCTGTTCTATAACCGCACAGAGAAGGACGTACTACTTGTAGATTTGAGATATATACAATACAAAAGTGCAAAAATGTCTCTCATTCCACATAGTAAATGGTAAGAAAAATGCGCTATTTCCCCCCCCCTCTCAGTGTGTCCCAGTACAGCGACGAGAACATGATGGATCCGTACAATCTGGCGATCTGCTTTGGTCCGACCTTGATGCCCATCCCCGACGGCCAGGATCCCGTCGCGTGTCAGGCACATGTGAACGAGGTCATCAAGACCATCATCGTCCACAACGAAGTCATCTTTCCGAGTCTGCGCGAGCTGGACGGTCCAGTGTACGAGAAGTGCATGACCGGGGGGGAGGAGTACTGGTGAGTGCTGAGGTTTTACCCTGAGACAGGTCACCAGGCCATCACAGGGCCAACACTGTCATCTACGGTCGAGTTTTGTGGATCGTCGGAGGAAAGTGTGCTGTACATTTCTTGCTGAATGGATGCTAGTGGCACAATGGAGTCCATTGTGTGGTCTAAAACAACTCTTTCACCCCAGATGGGACTCGAACCCATAATCCCTGGCTTAGGAGGCCAGTGCCTTATCCATTAGGCCACTGGGGCTATGTGGGTGTTGTTTAGTGTGTTTCTACTACGTGACCTCGGCACGGTTAAGTTTTGTTTCCGTTTACCTGCTGTGGCCAAGTTCAAAGCCGAGATCGGTTAAAAAGATGTAACAGTCTCCAAAAACGTGGGTCAATCCCCAACAATTACAAGGGAAATTAATAAAATCTCAGTGTTTAACAATGGAGTCTGGTGTATTTAGCGACAGCACTGCTAGCTTCACAAACCCTGCTGCTGTATTTAAATCTTTTTAATTAACTGATTCTAATGATTCAGTTACACTGAAAACAGCTGCTTTACAAGTCACTCGTCACTATTAACGTTAATTACGTACTATACTAACCTAAACCGCGCCGCGGCATTGCAAGGTTAGCTTAGCTTGGACCATTATAGGGGAATTGTGACCTCTTATCACGTGCTCTTGCCCTCAGGATACGAGGCAACCATGCTGGAGGCACAGTGGAGTCCATTGTGTGGCCCTAAAACAACTCACTCACCCCAGATGGGACTTGAACCCACAATACCTGGCTTAGGAGGCCAGTGCCTTATCCATTAGGCCACTGGGGCTGTGCAGGCACATGTCGGATCAGTATCTGTCTGACCTGCTTCAATTATTGTGTAGCATGTTTCCACCACCTCACCTCAGTTAAGTTGTGTTTCCGCTAGCATTTTTTTAGTACCTGCTCTGGTAAAGTTAAAGCCGAACAATGCCAAACTGTAGATCAGTTAAAAAGACTTAACAATCTCCAAAAACGTGGAGTTAATCTCCAAAAATTACCAGGGAATTGTCCAAAATCTCAATATTTAACAACGGAGTCTGGTGGTTTTGGCGACAGCACTGCTAGCATCACAAACCCTGCCGCTCTTGCCCTCACGATACGAGGTAACCGTGCTAGAGGCACAATTGAGTCCATTGTGTGGCCCTAAAACAACTCACTCACTCACCCCAGATGGGACTTGAACCCACAATCCCTGGCTTAGGAGGCCAGTGCCTTATCCATTAGGCCACTGGGGCTGTGTGGGTGTTGTTTAGTGTGTTTTTACTACCTGACCTCGGCACGGTTAAGTTTTGTTTCTGCTAGCATAGTACCTGGTACGAGGTACTTTATTTTAGTACCTGCTGTGGCCAAGTTCAAAGCCGAACAATGCCGAACTGTAGATTGGTTAAAAAGACTTAACAGTCTCCAAAAACGTGGGGGTTAATCTCCAACAATCACCAGGGAAATGAATAAAATCTCAGTATTTAACACTGGAGTCTGGTGTGTTTAGCGACAGCATTGCTAGCATCACGAACCCTGCCGCTGTTTTTAAATCTGTTAAATGAACTGATTCTAATGATTCAGTTACACTGAAAACAGCTGCTTTACAAGTCACTCGTCACTATTGACGTTAAGTACGAACTATTTTTGTCGAGGTAAACCAACCTAAACCGCGCCGCGGCGAGGTTAGCTCAGCTTGGACCATTATAGAGAAATTGTGACCTCTTATCACGTGCTCTTGCCCTCAGGATATGAGGCAACCGTGCTAGAGGCACAATGGAGTCCATTGTGTGGCCCTAAAACAACTCATTCACCTCAGATGGGACTCGAACCCACAATCCCTGGCTTAGGAGGCCAGTGCCTTATCCATTAGGCCACTGGGGCTGTGTGGGCATATGCTAGACCAGTATCTGTGTGACCTGCTTCAATCATTGTGTAGCATGTTTCCACCACCTCACCCCGATTAAGTTGTGTTTCCGCTAGCATAGTACCTGGTACTAGGTACTTTATTTTAGTACCTGCTCTGCCGAAGTTCATTTTTGTTGTGGAAAACCAACCTAAACCACGCTGGGCCATGGCGAGGTTAGCTTAGCTTAGACCATAGTGGAAAAGGGCCATTATAGGGGAATTGTGACCTTTTATCACCTGCTTAAACATCCTTATTGTTCATCGTCATGCTCCGAAATCTATAACACGTCTCTACCTGACACTTCTTCTCATGTTGTCCTGCAGCGACAGTCCTCACAGTGAACCAGGAACTATCGACGAGGCCGACAATGGCACTGAACCGCACACCAGTGATGAAGGTCTGTACATCGCAGTTGTCACGTTATCTAATTCTGTGGCCTGGTTCTCCGAGTGCATTGATTTCCTGAGAGTTGTGAACGTATGTAACTGACACACTCCTGTAACTCATGACATCCTTTTTTATTATCAACTAAAACTGCAGATGGAACAATAATAACACATAAAATGTTATATTTTTAGGGATTTTTACCAACGTTTACATTTCTTGGATACAGATATTCAGGCTCCTTTTCTGAGTATCTGCTAGCTTAACC
Source organism: Microchirus variegatus (assembly GCF_963457635.1). Taxonomy (NCBI): domain Eukaryota; kingdom Metazoa; phylum Chordata; class Actinopteri; order Pleuronectiformes; family Soleidae; genus Microchirus; species Microchirus variegatus. The sequence goes on from NC_139808.1 coordinate 25,266,250, forward strand.
TCTATGGCACCACCATTTATAATACTCTGTATTAAATCGAATCAGATTCCCATTAGCATCATGCAGCTGTGCATTGAGTTTAGTGCTTTCGTGTCAGGAAATGTTAGCGCGCTAACACACTAAGCTGAAGATGATGATGATGATAAATCATGGTTAGAAAGAGGCATTTCATCACAGATTTAGCGCGAGCACATGAAAAACAGTTTGGTTTAGACGCTGCTGATGCTGCTCCATCATGTTACGAA
>NC_139808.1:25266694-25391694 GCF_963457635.1 Microchirus variegatus
GAGACTTCTACTGACTGCAATGATTGGTAGACGGCGGTAGGTGACGCCACATGCCAAAACATGATTTCAAAAACATAAACATGATTTGCAGTCTGCAAAATATTTTTTTTTATGTAAATATTTTGGCTGTATTGTTGTTATGAATATTTATGAACATTATTCCTGAGTCTCTGTGACATAGGAGGATTTTATGGCCAGTTGCTTTAGATATATTACACAATGCACCTTTAAATATTGAGATTTTTTACATTTCCTTTGCTAAATGTTGGAGATTAATGCACATTTTCAGGATTTTTACGTCTTTTTAATCGATCTACAGTTTGGCATTGTTCGGTTTGACTTAAGCTCATGCCTCTTCCTGTGACGGCACTCTGACCAATCAGTGGCCACGCATAGCTCGCTTGGAACCTTGCCAAAGCAGGTACTAAAAAAAAGTACCACATATCATGGAAAAGCAATGCACAGCATGGGGCTCATGCTGTGCTGAGGCGAGTCAAGTTGCACTAAAAGCGTCATATATGAGTTTTCAGTTTTTGATAGTAACCTATATTATCAAGAACTATTGTGCCATGGATGTTTTATAATATAGGTAAAACAGATGGAAATATGATAGCACCCTCGTGGTTGACATAGAGCTCCAGACGTCATGTGAAGTATGGAAACAGCTGGAGAGGACGTTATTACAGACCTGCAAAATATTCTCACATCTGATAAACTCGACCTCCTCCTCCTACTCCAGAGAATGCATCGACGATAAAAGCGTGGAAATTAAACGAGGTATTAAAGCTAGTAAACGGTGCATTCTGTACCTGATGTGACGTGATTTTACTACACGAGGGGGGAATCTCTTGTACCTGTGGGTTAAGGATCTGGTAAAAATGTTCTCCTGTTTGCCTGTTGAGATGAGTTGCCGGGTATTTATGTTGTCTTTAGGATTTGAGCAGCGTTAGGTTCCTCCCAAAATTACTCGTTGCACGACTGCATTGCATGATGACGGCGCTAACGGTGCCAACGTTAACGCACGTTAGTGCATGACACGTTTCGGTGACAACTGACTGTGAAAAGGATGCACGTGACGTCATGTTTACGTGACTTGCGATTGTTAAAATTAGTCTGTAAAGTAACGCTAAACAGACCGCTCCAGTTCGACTGTAGACGCGCTAAAGGAGCCAACGCAGCTAACAGAGCTAACTGGTAAACGGTGCGTGGACTCCGGTCAATTTTTCCGGTCAGTCGTCGTGGAAACCCATCATGTGTTAACGTTGACGCCGTTAGCGTGCCCAGCACTACATAAATTTTTAGCGATGGGCCCGTTAGCGCATGGCGCGTTTCCGTGACTCCCGTTTGTTAAAATGTGTCTCTAAAGTAACGCTAAACTTTAAAAACAGAGGCACACATACCTAGTACACAGGTACGCTGGTTATTTGTAGCGATGCAGACCGCTCCAGTTCGACTGTAGGCATGCTAACGACGCTAAAGGAGCTAACGGGGCTAAATGGTAAATGGTGCCAGGACACGCGCCTCTTTTTCCGGTCAGTTGTCATGGAAATGCATCATGCCTTAACGTTGATGCTGTTAACATTTTTATTTGTTGATTGTGTGTAGTTAGCACCACACACTTATGCAATTAAAGACAATTATAGCATCATCATGAGTGTATCGGGGAGGTTTGGTAGCTCTGCTGTAGCTGTCGGCCTGAGAGCAGCAGCTGGGACCTGCAGTAAATGTCAGGGCCAGGCTGCGGCTGGGTGACAGACACACCTCAAGGACACAGAGGCCTGGTGTGGAATAACAAACTCCTCATCACCAATTCACCGCCCAGCGTCAGGTCCGTCCATACACGCGGTCGAACTCAACGTTCTGTCTGTTTGCTGCTGCTCGGCTCGAGCTGGAATGAAAGTGTTTGTTTTTTGAAAGACAAATTGCAAAAATATCCTCGTTATTTCCGTGAGAAACGGCAGCGAAGTGCAGTTTATGTGTGGTGGATTACACAATGCAAGGACACAGAGAGTTCTTTCACTTCCTTTTGTGTGTTTACCAAAAAAATTAACCAAAATATGATTTTTATTGCATGCAAAGGTCTTTAAATGTCATATTTAAATCCAGTAAGTGGTCAGTGTAAATACCTGGGTGTCTTACCTGATGAATTCCTCTCTTTTAAGCCACATGTGAAGAAGCTGAGGCTAAAATTGGGTTTTATCTTTTGTACGTGAATGCTTCTGCGTCCCTGAGCTTTATTACAAACTGTAAAAGTATCGACACACAGTCGTGACTTCTACTCTTGGGTCTGGATGTTCCTGCTCTGACCACGTGAAGGATCCGTCATTGGTGCACTTTCATTATATCAGGCGATACTCAGACTACTGCCCACCTACATCTGAACCTTGATCAGTTTTCTCAACCCTGGAAAGGACGATGTCCTCAAATGTCTTCTTTTTGTCTGAAAAAAGCAAAAAAAAATTATTCAGTTTTTCATGATTTCTTTGTCGTAGGGAGCAAAGAAAGCAGAAAATATTCACATTTAAGAAGCTGAGAAGTCAGAAAACTCCTTAAAAACACTCAAACCGAGCCCTAAAGTTCACTGTGCTGATCTGTACTTTTTCCGTTCACATGACAATTTCTGAATTTGGTAAATTTGTCCATTCTGCACCTTTTGCATGGAATAATGTTGCAGAAAAACTGAGATAATTTCAATGAACGCTTTTGAAATCCAAACTGAGAGTTCTTAAAGACTGACTCACCATGTGCTTGTATTTAATCTGGATTATTTGCGTTTTAATTGTGTAAATGTATCACTGTTGAGATGTTGGCTACACTCTTAGAAATAAGGGTTCCAATAGGGTTCTGTTCGGTAAAGGACTGAGGTTCTACCTGGAACCATTTGCTTCTGAAACCCTTTCCTTGAAGAAAGAGGTTCTTCATCTCAATGGGATTTTCCTTCTTAAATCTCATCTTCCTCTCTCTCTCTCTCTCTCTCTCTCTCTCTCTCTCTCTCTCTCTCTCTCTCTCTCTCTCTCTCTCTCTCTCTCTCTCTCTCTCTCTCTCTTTCAGGACATAGAGAAGACGATGACCACGGCGCTCCACGAGCTCCGTGAGCTGGAGCGACAGAACGCGGCCAAGCAGGCTCCCGACGTGGTCTTGGACACGCTGGAGCCCATGAAGAACCCGGTGTGCTCGGAGCCCGGCAGCCCGCTGCACACCATCATGATCCGCGACCCGGACGCGGCCATGCGCCGCAGCAGCAGCTCCACCACGGAGATGATGACCACCTTCAAGCCGGCCCTCTCCGCGCGCCTGGCCGGCTCGCAGCTCCGCCCGCCTCCCATGCGACCGGTGCGTCCCCCACCGACGGCGCACCGCTCCAGCAGCTCCAGCTCTTCGGGGGTGGGCAGCCCCGCCGTCACTCCCACGGAGAAGATGTTCCCGAACACGGCGACTGCGTCTAATGTGAATTCGCCCGGCGATGCTGGGGATAAATCTGGTACCATGTAGCAAAGGTGGAATCTGCCAGGTGATGACTGATGTGTAAGAAAAGGCAGATATAAATACTTTCCCTCCTTGTTTTCTTTCTGCCTGACTTAATTCATATTCAGGAAGCTCCTGAAGCGACGTTACCATGGCGATAGCGGCGGGGAGGGAAGCTGTAGAGGTGGCGACCGCGGTGAAATCGCAGCCTCTCTTTGAAACTTTGATTTAAAGCTCCCATAGACAGGAAGTTCCAATTAACGCTGTTTATTTTTGATGCGTATCTGCGCCATTACCTCGTTTATGAAGCCCTAAAGTTCGGAAAGTGCTAATAGGTCATCTCCTGTCGGGTTTAACGTACGTGAACGAAACTTGGTACACGCGTTCATTAGGTTGGGCCGTAAATAAAAGTCCATGACAAGTGTCCTGTGAATCCTACAGGAAGGCCGCCATTTTGGATTGCCGCCTTTTTGGCTAATTTGCACCAATGCTACATCTAAAATCTATTGTGTCCTAGAGTTTTTGTCCGATCACCTTCAAACTTGGTGAGGTCGCTGTGGACCAGTTGAGGAACGGAATGAGTATGAGTAGGAGCGTTTTTAAATATATATATATATATATTTCGCATGGCGCTTGATATACGGGGCGACAAAGTTGCCGAAAATGTGTAATTTTTCGCAGCAAACAACGGAACTCTTATAACTATACGATGGAAGGTCTGATCCGACCCAAACTTGCTATTAGTGATAATGGGTAGTTGCTGAAGACGACTATGAAAAAACGGTCCAGTTCAGCCACTGCTGAGAACGCTGGGTACTAGCCCGGTACTAGCACATCTGGTTTGCGTACATTGAACCGCAGAAGAAGAGGAACGTCCGTTATGGAGGTGTTTCACTTCTGACTCAAAGGTCGTAAAATGGACTGTGGCGGGGAGTCGTGACAAAGCCATTTTTAAACATTGTTTTGGAAAATGAGTCGCACTGCATCCACCGCTCCAGAGGGGGGAGCTGCGCTTTTGAGAGCTAGCGTGCTAATTACGTCACTTCCAGGTATTGGCCAATTCACAAGATGGTTGGGAAAGCTCTCGTTGGCTGGCCAAACACAACACAGTTCTGTCTTCTGGGGGTGAGATTTCGGTCTGAAACAGCGCGGCTGAGGAGAGCTTCAGTGAGGAGAGATTTATATCGGCTCGTTTGCAGCAACTAGGAGGTTTTTGACCATAAAAACAAGCTAATGTATGTAAGTAGACCTCCATAACTCACATATATGCGATAGGACCACTCTATGGGAGCTTTAAGAGCCTTTCAGTTTACCTCACTTTCAACTAAACTCTGTTTCAGAGACACGCGTTGAATGCAAGTGAAGCAATACTTGTGTTTCTGACCCCAGCACTCGCTGTGTTGACCGATTCAGGCTGAAATAGCATATTTATTTATCGCCAAAGGTTCTCAAGGCCTTTTTACTTCTCTGTACAAAAAAAACCGAAACTAAACTTACTTGAATTTTTTGCCACCACGCGCACTTCTGTTTGTACTATAACTCAGTGTTCAAGCAACGTTAAAAACGTTATAGTATATATATATATATACATATATATATATACGTCTGCATGCAGGGTTTGGCCTGAAAACAAAAGGAAATTAAAGATCTGTAATCGTTGAAGGGGGGAAATGTTATCTTAGTTTGTGGAGTAAAGAAAAATACGATGTTTGAGTAAGAAAAAGTAAAACATCAGGTCCTTACAGTGTTTATTTTTAAATATGCCGTGTGTGTGTTCATGTCTGAAGTCATCCTGTTGACTCTGTGGCGTCTTCACCGAGTCAAATGTGTGAGATTCCATGTTTTTTTGTTTTTCAAATGCAAACAACAAGTGAATTTCCCGTGTTAATCCTGTACATAATCTATAGCTAGTCCAATTTTTCTAAGTGTTAATCTGTACAGGCTAAATACAGAAAAGACAAAAACGGTGTAATGATCACAAATCACAGCCACCAAACATTTAACTTTTTGCGTAGAAAGCGTTTGGTCAGTGAACTGTAGAGAAACTGGTGGATGTTGAAGTGATTAAAAAAAGAAAAAAAAAAAGGCTGAATTAATTCTTCCTTCCCGTTGAGGATTAATCTGGGTGTTTTTATCGTTGCGTAAGAAACCGCGAACGTTTCCCCTCCGACAGTTCCTCTTTCAAAACTACGATGAGACTGCAAACCTTCTTCCTTGCGGTCTTCAGCTCCTGTAATCTCTCGACGTCCATTTGCGAGACCCTGTAATCTGCATCCCAAACTACCCTAATCTGTGCATGCCCTGCGCTGTAACGTCTGAACCCATTATTATTGTTATTAATAATAATCTATGGCTGTGTGGTCGTCGATGCCTTGCCTTGGTAAAGTAAAAAAAAAGAAATGCACAATAATTTTCAGTATTGGGAACTTTTAATATAATTAAATCAACCGTCTGTGGAATGATGATTTAAGCCACTTACGTAGCAGTTGCTAAAAAATCAAGTTAGCGGACTAACTAACAAATGTGCTGTTAACAGATTATATTCTGCCTTTGCTCATGGTGTTAATTTTGATTTGTGGTGGTGGAGTCGGTGGAGGGGAGAAAATATCCAAGATGGGAGGATTTCTGTCTGGCTTTAAGGTCACACGGTGCAGCGACACCATCTGGTGGCCGCAGCCGGTATTGCTCGGGACGCCCGCTTGTGACGCAGGGCTTTGATTGGCTCATTCTTACAGTTAATCCTCGATATGTTTACTAAAAATATGAAGAAAGCACACAATGATCATTATATATATACATATATATATAAATAAATAATTCGTTTTTTTTATTTATAGAGGAGTGGGGATAAATTTGGGGCAGGGGCATTTTGAGTGCCTTTTGTGCACGGCATTGATTTTTATTGTACTTTTTTTATATTTACTTTTTTTTTAAAACTGCAATGTACTGTTATTAGTTGTTTAAAAAAAAAGGTTTTTTTATGTTGTTGTTTTTTTCATCTTTACTTTGTACTGACTAAGAGTTCATGAACTGCTCATGGAAAACTACTGTATACACACAGATCTACTGGGGAAGTTTCAGTAGTCGTCATCTCAGAATATTTCTTTTCCCCCCTCTTTTTTTGTTTGTTTGTTTGTTTGTTTTTCTCTGTGAACTAACTGCCTGTGCTGTGGTTGAGCTGTATCTCCCTGTCATTTATCTCCTCCTCCTCTCTCTCTAAGAAGCATTTATCGATCATCTCGATCATAAGCAGTGGCAGTGACTGACGGAAACCTGGATTCTATGGTGCACTCTCCTCGTCCCCCCCCCCCCCTACATGTGATGTTACATGGACCTTCTTCTTCTCTGGAATGTATGCTGTAAACACTGTTCGTCTGCTAACTCGAGGAGAGGCGAGGTCGATGTTGTATAGGAATATTAAAAGAAAAGAATGTTGCAGTGAGAGAGATGTTGCTGTCATGTTGAGTGACTGAGTCGCTGTTTACCTTCTCTTTAATCGTTCGTCTAGTGATCGCGTCTTTTGATGAGTGTCTGGTTGGTTGAAGCCCTGTGATGTAATGTACGCCATACCACTGACTGGATGTTGATGTCGAACACCTCCATGTCCAAATAATAAAAAAAAGACATTATTGCTCTGTTATGTGGACTTTCGGATTTATTTTACCCCATATTTTTAACGCTAAATGATCATAAAAGCTGTGTTTTAACTAGTGCTGGAGGCGTTGACGGCGTCAACGTTAGCGCACGTTAGCGCACGTTAACGCACTACGCGTCTCCATGACGACTGACCGTAAAAAGACGCGCATGACGTCAAGACCGCTCCAGTTTGACTGCAGGCGTGCTAAAGGCGCTAAAGGAGCCAACGCAGCTAACGGAGCTAATTGGTAAACGGTACCTGGACTCCGGTGCCACAGCACGTAAACATGACGTCACACGCGCGTCAACGCATTAGCGTGACCAGCACTACATACGTTTCTTAAGTTATCAACCGCCGTTAACGGCGTCGACATTAGCGCATGGCGTGTTTCCATGACGACTGACCGGATAAAGACACGTGTGACGTCATGTTTACATGACTCAACGATTGTTAAAATGAGTCTCTAAAGTAACGCAAAACTTTAAAAACAGAGGCACACATACGCAGTACACAGGTACGCTGGTTATTTGTTGCGCTGCTCTTTTCCTTTAATAAACAGACCGCTCCAGTTCGACTGTAGGCACGCTAACCGGCGCTTAACGAGCTAATGCAGCTAATGGAGCTAACTGGTAAATGGTGCCTGGACTCATGGAAACGCGTCATGCGTTAACGTGTGTTAAAGTGCGTTAACTAGTGCCCAGCACTAGTTTTAACCGTTAAGTTTGCTTTGGGAATAACACAACTCCTTATATGGACATCCTGGGGGTGTGTGTTTATAGGTCACATATTCAGGCTTTAGAAAATGTGTTATTTTCCGTCTTCTTATGTGTTGTGTAGTCAAAGTTATGATTCATTTTATATCGCATTTTCAGTCGCAAAAATTGTGCCTAAGTCACAAAATTGCGAGCGTTTTTCTTATCTTTTTGTTCATAAAAACGAGCCAAGTGAACTTTGAACTGTGACCTTTTTCACAAATTCAATCCGATTTTAAGACATTTTTAGTATCACTGCTATAAATATGATATAAAATGTTATATGATATATGATATAAAAATGAATCGGAAAACAAGACATTGTTTAAAGCCTGAATATGTGACCTATAAACACACACCCCCAGGATGTCCATATAAGGACATATTGTGTATTATTCCCACGGCAAATTTACCATGGGTGCACCTGCAGCACAGATCTTTGCTGTGTGTTGAGTCAAAGTTATCAAATTACCTTGGTTATGTCATGGAAAAAGTATATAAGACTCTATATTGCTTATTGTCTTATAACCTCTGTATATACTGTGTTTTAACATAGTAATGGGAAAAAAGCAGCCAAAATGCTCTGTGTTCTAAGGGTTAAACTAAGCCACGGTAATGTATTACTCAGTATTAGCTCGTCACGAATTTGCATAATAGCTATTTGGTCATGTCATAAAATATTTGTGACTTTTTCCCTTTTGTATAAATGGAACAAATGCAGGAAACCTTTTTTAATTTGCCCTCATCCATAATGAGACAATTATTGTTTAGGTAACAACAAAGCAATCTAAAAGTAATTTACAGTCAGCGAAATAAACTGCACTTGGTAAAATAAAAGATAAATAAAACATACAGCCACATTACAACAGTGCAGTGCAGGATATGAATGTGTTGTACTTTTAATTGAGCAGATACAAAAGTAAATACTTCAGTTTTCTAATCAAAATCATAAGGGAAAACTCAACATTATACAGTAGATGAGAGTGTGTGTAATTCCACATGTGGCCACATGATGGAGAAACAGCAGCAGGAACAGATTCCCTGGCCTTAAATTCTCCATATTCCATTTGTAGTCGTTGACTCTATCACTCTCTAAGGATTTGGAATTTACTGTTGACTGCAGAGAGAAGCCGTTTTTTTTTTAGCATAAATGACGTGATTACCTCTCCCTAAACGCTCTGAAATGAGCTTTGTCCTCGGCTGGTTTGAGTCGGAGAGTGTTTAACGTCCACAGTTTGAATTTACAGAGCTCAAGTGAATTAGATTCACCTGGAAAATCTCACAAAAAAAACCCACAAGATCACAAGATTAGTGGGGTTGGAATTTAAAGTGTTGTGTGCATCTCTGACCTGTAATGTTAAATAAATCTAACTATGAGCTGAGAAAAATAAAATGTCTTTAAAATCAAAACAATATATTTAATGCAACTTAAAACAAGACGAAAAGATTTGATATATTAACCCTTAGTGCTGGTGCACCCAGGGGAATTTGCTGTGGGAATGATACATAACTCCTTATATGGACATCCTGGGGGTGTGTCTTTATAGGTCACATATTCAGGCTTTAATTTTTTTATTTTTTTTTCTGTGATTTAAAGTAGCAATAAATGTGCAAAAGTCGCAAAATTAGAGCTTTTTTTTATTTTATTTTTGATTAAAAAAAATGAGCCAAATGAACTCTGAGCTGTGACGTATTTCCCAAATTTCACAAATTCAATCTGATTTTCGATCATTTCGAGTACTTTTTGCTCAGGTTTGTTTATATAGTTGAAGAACATTATTATTTTATTTTACATCAGATTGCCTAAGATGTGCTGAAAATAAGGATATAAGACACTCTATCTTATTCTTATAACCTCTGTATGTTTAATGCTTAGAACACGGAGCATTTTGGCTGCTTTTAACTACGGTGGCCCTGAGGTGCAAAACACAAACTAAAATCACAAAACACAAATGCAAATCAAAAAACACAAATGCAAATCAAAACACACAAATGCAAACCAAAAAACACAAATGCAAATCACAAAACACAAATGCAAATCAAAAAACACAAATGCAAATCAAAAAACACAAATGCAAATCAAAAAACACAAATGCAAATCACAAAACACAAATGCAAATCAAAAAACACAAAGGCAAATCAAAAAACACAAATGCAAATCACAAAACACAAATGCAAATCAAAAAACACAAATGCAAATCACAAAACACAAATGCAAATCAAAAAACACAAATGCAAATCAAAAAACACAAATGGCCCTTGAGTTTATGTATTGTGATTTGCATTTGTGTTTTGCACCTCATGGCCACCGTATTTTTCCATTAATTTTCATCAACTATACAAAACCTGAGCAAAAAGTACTCAAAATGTTTGAAAAAAAAAAATTTGATTGAATTTTTGAAATTTTGAAATTCCGGACAAAAGATATGATAAACACAGAATTTAACACGTTTGGTTACCATTTAATTACGGTGATTAACAGACTATTTTTCCTATTGCTTCATTTATTTAAATAAGAAATGTTCTGTCAAAATCTAAATAATCTAAATATCTAAAAGTCAGTGTGTTTTCCTGTCTTCATACATTCTGTCTCAGCCGCTCTATTTAAAGCACTAATGTATGGTAATCGTTCACATAATATGGACGGAGACACTCGGTATAAATAAATAAAACATGGATTGTTTACGTTGTTTTACGCTGATGACAGGAATTAATGATTGACGGCGAGTCGCCGGTGCTCTGGGGGCATTTCATTCGAGTCTGGTATGATAATTTTGTTTTGTTACGTCGAGAGTCTCGCAAAGAAACGACTCTTCATTGAAGAATTTGCTCAAATTAATTATAACGAGTGACAAAAGACAATTAGGCCACAGGAGAGAGCTTATGCAACTTATTTATCAGACAGTCAGTCCGTCATCGATGAAGGGTTCCTTATGTTCGCGCCTCTGGAAGCAACTGTTGTTTTAACAGAATCAAATCTTCTTATACTTTTCCATACTTCATCCAAAGTTTTGTCGTCCTTTTTGTTTTTGTGGTCCAAAGTCAGCAAGGGTTTGAGTTTTTAAAATCACACAGACGCAACTTTTCTGTCTGTCTGTCTGTGACAGGCATATCTCTCTGACCGTTAGTCAGATCCGCCTAAGACTTTGGATATGGGTTGAGCATGGCCCGAAGGTGTGCATCCTTGATTTTCAAATTTTTTGGAGGAATTTTAATTTTCACTGATTTATCATGCTACCACCAGGCAGGCAGCAGCTCATCAGCAGCAGCTGCGCTGTGTGGAGCAGGGAGGTGGGAGGCTATCCTCATGGTAGGTGAGACATTTTCATATAGTTGACTACAGAACATGGTGTTATACTGAAAAGATGAGGTGTCCATTCACCAAAACGCAAGCACATATTTAATTTGCATTAGCATGTTGAAAATATTTGCAAACCTCTTAAGGAATAATTTTAATGAATTTTTTAAATTCAGAAAATGATCCATTTGCCCTGATGCACTTTGACAGAGAGCTGACTTTCTTCAAAAAAACAAAAAGTATCTCGGAATTAATTGAAATTCACCATCATAGTAGTCGGCCTCGCCCTGAACAAGGATCCGTTGAAAATATTTGCCCATGTCTTAAGGAATAATTTTAATGAATTTTTGAAATTCAGAAAATGATCCATTTGCTCTAATGCACTTTGACAGTGAGCTGACTTTCTTCTAAAAAACAAAAAGTATCTCGGGAATGACTTGAAATTTAACACCGTGCAATCTCATTAAGCACAACACAAATGTTTTCATTTTCAATTAGCATTAGCGTAGCTAGATGTTGTGACTGTCAGCCACGCCAGCCAACAAAACATTTGCGTTGTGCCTGATGGCACAGTGTTTGTATTATGTTAGCTTTTACGTTCCTTATCATGCATTACCATAACTGAAAAATCTTTAGCTCTCACTATTGGAATACATACTTCCTATGGGCACTGCACTAGGAAAGGAGAATTCAAGGATGTGTTGACTCAGTACATGATAATGATGCAAATTGGGAGGTTGACGGCAAATCCATCTTCTGACTCATCGATACTAATGTGTCGGGGGGGGGGTGTTGTTTTTGTCACAGTGATTAGCAAACACTTAGAACACAGAGCATTTAGGCTGATTTTATCCATTACTATGTACCAACTTAAGTGTTTACGCGGCACGGATTGCGCTGCAGGTGCATCCATGAATTCTGGTTTAATCTTAGATTTTGGACTTCTTTCTTTCCTTCTTTCTTTCTTAGTCTAAATATTTGCTTCATTTCAGTAACGTCACATCAACACTTCAAAACACCCCAATATCCCGCTAGCTTCTCAGGTTTTGACGGAAAGCTCGACCAAATCAAGACGTCGCCGCAAGGAAGGAAAGTATGGAAAAGACGAGAAACACGAAATTAGAGACTTTTAATTTTTCCACATTTTGCCTGAATCAATATGTCAAAGAGTGATCAGTGGTGATCTGTAGAAACCCCACAAATCCCCTAATTTCTGCTCATTTTCAAACTCCTGTATTTTTTCGTCAATCGGTAAAAGTCTACCTGGTGGTTTCATTTTTCTTTTTTCTTGCACAAACGCATGTTCTAGTACACAGGGACAAAGAAATCCATACACAACAATACACATAACTCCTGAATGAATGTCCATTAAACCTTGGGGATCTCAGTGTAGCATGTTTATATTCACTATGTTAGGCGATGGATGGATGGATGGATGGATGGATGGATGCAACAATCACTCCTGAAACGCTTGTGTTCATTTGTTGTAAATGAAAAAAAAAGGTGAATTAAATAATGCAGTTAGAGTTAACTTTCCGTCTAATTGTTGATAACTTCATCGATTCACTGTAGTTAATGTATAGCTATAGTCATTTCTTCACGAAATAGCCCATTACAGTGAATCTATAGACATGTAGTCACTGTTTTAACACACGCTGAATAAATACCCGTAAAAGACTCACAGTCGTTGGGATGTAACATGATTGTATGTATAACACGAGGTAAGAATGGGCCTCATTAGACAGAAAATATGCCGGAGATAACGGCGATGAATCAAAGCTCGGCGCAGACCTTTGATGACGCGTACGTCACAGTGTCGACGTGTCGGGGCGTCGAGGCGCACGGAAAGGTCACGCAGCAGTCGTTTCTCAGAGAAATAAATTAGTTAAGATTGATACTGTGTGTGTGTGTGTGTGTGTGTGTGTGTGTGTGTGTGTGTGTGTGTGTGTGTGTGTGTGTGTGTGTGTGTGGGGGGGGGTGTGTGTGTGTGTGTGTGTGTTTTACTCATCTTCAGAGAGGATCAATGCCAAAATAACAAAGCAAAACTTGTTTGTTGTAGAGTAGTACACCATGTTTGTATCTGGTTCTATCTTCTGCGTTATCTGCCTGTATCAGTGGTCTGTTGTGGTCTCACTGAAACAATGAAAAAAATGAAGGGATGATCAATAATATAATGTACTTTCAACGCTAGATAAATCAAATACTTGGAAAAACGGAAAATACAAGAAGAGATTGACGTGATCGATTGGAACGATGCCTGGAACATTAAATGAATCATAAATACACTCTAAACATTGTTAATGTGGTAAACGACTATTCTAGCTGCAAACATCTGGTTTTTAATGGAATATGTACATAGGTGTATAGAGGCCCATTTCCAGTGTTCTAATGGTACATTGTGTTTGCTAATGGCGTTAGAAGGCTATTGACGAAAGGGCAAAATTATTATTTTGAAATATAAATCATTATTTCTAATCTTGTAAATGTCTTGACTATATTTTCTATTCGTTTTGCAACTCTTTTGGTGAATAAATGTGTGACTTTTAATGGAAAACACAACAAAAATGATAGATGTGACCCCAAACTTTTGAACGGTAGTGTAAGTTTAAAGGTGCATTATGTAATAAATCTAAATCAACTGGCCATAAAATCCTCCTAATATGTCACAGAGACTCAGGAATAATGTTCATATAACAAACTGAACTCACCAACAACAACAGTACAGACAAAATATTTGCATTAAAAAAAATCTTTTGCAGACTGCAAATCATGTTTATGTTTTGAAATCATGTTTTGGCATGTAGCGCCACCTACCGCCGTCTACCAATCATTGCAGTCAGTAGAGTCTCAGCTGCCGAGCGACCACGGGTTGCCAGTTACGTCAGAAAACGAAACATAAAAGACCTCGGTATTTTGAATTTGAGTGCAGTAACTGTTTTTGGCCACATTCTTACATATGGCGCCTTTAAGTTACCTCAGTATAAATGGTAAATGAGAACATAAGCTGTCTGCTAAGATTCCGGATATTTATACTTAAAGGTGAAGTAAGTAGTTTATAGTGCCATCTAGAGGAGAGGCTGAAATTTACAACAAAGAACTGCTCCTCTGCTCACCCCCTCCCTTCCCTGAGCGTTACGGTATCCTCAGCTGGTCAAATGTCGTCCTTGTCATCTTTCTCCGTGTCAGCAGATGAGGTTCGTGAGGTGAGGGAGAGGGCGAGCTACCGCGGCCGTAGCAGACGAAGCGGAGAGAGTGGAGGCGGGACTTCCGCTACAAGTATAGCGACGCTTGATTTGTTCTCTCGCGTTTGTCCTTACAGGCTCCCGTAGAAACATGGCGTCGTGGCAATGCAGTAGCGGCCCGCGACCATGTAGTTTTACATGACTTTTTGAAACACTACTAAAATCAAACAAAGAATATCATACAGCGACTAGACAATGCAGGAGCACATAATATGTATAAAAAAGTGGATTTTGGGTCATATAAACCCATAAATACTACACAGTGTCCCTTTAAATGTTTGGATGAGAAAAGTACTTTATATCACCGTCTGTATGGGAATGTCCAAAGATTCAAACTTGTGGTAGGATGTTATAAAAATGTAAAAAAATTATTAAAAAAATCCCTTGAAAACACTGCAGGCGATCGTTAGTTTCACCCAGTTCCAAAGTCTGTCTGTCTTTTTAATTAATTAAAAAATGAAAGAAATATGAACTTCATGACAACTTAAGTCTTACTAAATGTACACAGTGTACCACGGGATAATCTTTAAACACACACAGCTCTGCACTCTGAGATGAGAGCATTCACAGAATTCCACATTGAAACAGATCCAGCTGTTATAAACATAAATACCTGCTGAGTGGATTTAATCCTCACCATAATTCAGAATCTCACAGGCGTTCAGCGCATCATGTCATCTCGTTAATGGAAGCATATCATTTCTGCTTGGCTGAGCGTCCTGTAATCACACACTCATACTTTCCGAACCCGTGAAGAGTGCAGCAGTCGCTTCCATCTCCTGCCGAGATCATGTGAGCAGACTTTGCACGAGATGTCCGGCTTTTGTGAGTTCAGAGCCAGAATAATCTGAGATATAAAACTCAGTAAATTCAAATTAAGTCTTAAAACCTTAAAACCCTTTAACGCCGAGTAGTTTGCGATACCGTACTTCCAATACATGCAAATAAAGACAGGTACTTTTAATTCTCAAAAAATATAATAAAATATGAGTCTGAACTTGCAGTTTGGGGCCCCCCTGGTGGCTGTGGTGCCCTATGCAGTTGCATAGTCCGCATAATAGCAAGAAACGGCTCTGGTTTCTGAAAGCTGAGAAGTTGCAGGTCAAATTACATGTGGTTATTACGGTAATTTAACTCGTGCTGTTGCAGGAAGCCAGAGAATCGGCGTCTTTCAAAATTGAGAGCAGTCTGCATTACCGTACTGACACAGCAGTTTGTGCTATCGGAAAATTTCTGACTGTTTCTAAAAGCTGCGAATTTGCAGGTCAAATTACATGTGGTTATTACGGTAATTTAACATTTACTGTAACATTATGTTTTGATATGTTTTCGCCGGAGTTTGTCTGTCCGTCTGTTAGCATTAGCAACATAACTCGAAAAGTCACGGACGGATTTGGATTAAATTTTCAAGAAATGTCCGCAAATGGGACCAGGAATAAGTGATTGAATTTTGGGCGTGATCCGTAGACGCTATCAGTATTTTTATCGCTATTTTGTAGGCACTTCGCTGCTTTGGCCGAGGTCTGCGCTCTCCGAGTGCTTTTCTAGTTTTGAATGTGTAATACTGTTCAAAATCTGGTGTTTGTGTAAAACTACAGTGTATTTTTTAAATGCAACTTTTTTGTTTTTCTTTATTTAATTTTTAATTCACTATTTTAACATGCCAGATATTGAAATTTATTCTGGAAAACTGGGCAAAAAACACTTACTCACATAGGACATTTACTGGCCCTTTTATAGCTAAAATAAGCACAGACTGACTTTTTTTTGGAGGGAGCACTCAATGATGTTTAATGTTGAATTATTTAATGATTTGAATGATAAAAATCATAGGCGGCCACACGGTTGGAGTAGTGGTTCACGCTCTTGCCTTTGCAGCACGAAGACCCGGGTTTGAGGCCTTTCTGCATGTTCTCCCCGTTCTCCGGCTTCCTCCCAATATGCAATACAGGGAATAGGTAAATTGGAAGCTCTAAATTGACCGTAGGTGTGAGTGAGTCAGCTGAGATTGGCACAGTCCCCCCCACCCCCCCCCCCCGTGACCCTCCTGTGGAAGATAAAGTGGTAGAAAATGGACGGACGGATGGAAAAAAATCACAAGGAAGTGACTGCTTTTTGTGACATTTCTGTGATAAATGCCAAACCAAATGTGGTCTCATCCTGCTGCAGGTGAATCTTCGTCTCCGTACGGCATAGTAATGCAATGCAGCAGCATGTAGAGACGGACAGAGTCATTAATGCTTGGGAAACACTGGGAAATGATTTAACAGAGACCAGAGGCTCTGGGGGTGGCATTGTCCAAACCACCAGCAAAAAAAAAAAAAAAAAAAAAATCTAATTATCCCACAAAATGCCTCTAGACATTCATGTGAGTGAATAATCACATTCAAGCAGACATGTGACGCGGGTCCAACACAAACACATTTGCATGATAACGTATTATTGACTTGTTTCCACCTTTTCGACTTCTGCGGTTTATGAACGCTCGTAAAGAACAGGCAACATGCGTCCGTATCATTATTACTTTTTTTTAAAAATGGATAAATCTAAAGATAAATCTTCTTATGTAACTGAATCCTTTGCGAGGCAGTGACCGAGTGTCTCCTCTGACCGCCCTTCATCCCACACTGGTCTTCCAATGCCCAGACTAATCTATTTCTAATTAAGTTATCTGTGTTTAAATAAGGCACTGGTTTGTTTTCATTAATAACATTAATCACATTTTGAGTAATACAAGCTTTGTTTTATAAAAAACGCTATTATAAACACAAACGCTTATGTTCCCTCCGTCGGTTCCATATTTTTTAAAACCTAAGTGAAAACACGGCATGTCGGTGATGTTTAGGTTCTCTTGGTGGCCTTTTTTTTTTTTTTACTCCAACAGGCTGGAAATTCTCCTTTCACTGATCAGCACAGGCTGAACTGTGGATGTGGTCTATAGCAGCACTCAGTGCCTCTTTAATGACACATGAACAGCGATGTTGAGGACTGTAATTGCCGCAGGCCACAAGCTGTCAGCCGGCGCGCGTCAGCTCTTTGGAAATCAAATGAAATCAGAAATGTCTGTGCACAGATGCAGCATCTTAGACCTGATACATCAGTGCTGTGATCATTTCATCTCTGCTCTCATTAACTGTCACATGCACTTTGTACCCTCGTCCGAAACATGCTCCGATTTGTGTTGCGCCGAAGCTGAAAAACACAAATGGACGGTAAAACTCCGCCATTAGCAGAAGCCATTTTAACCATGTACAGTATGTCATGCAGGGACACTGAGGTGAAGAACTGGCAACTTCTGATTGTTTATAATAAGTTGGTCTGTGAAATCTGTCGTTTTTTCAAACTTTGTCTTGTAATTACCACAATTTTTTAAACTCAGACTACCCCTCCTCGACAGCTCACCATCATCATCTCATCAAAGGTGCATTATAAATGCATTAAAAAAAATAATATTTTGCAGACTGCAAATCATGTTTATGTTTTGAAATCATGTTTTGGCATGTGGCGCCACCTACCGCCGTCTACCAATCATTGCAGTCAGTAGAGTCTCAGCTGCCGAGCAACCACGGGTTGCCAATTGCGTCAGAAAACGAAACCTAAAAGACCTCGGTATTTTGAATTTGAATGTAGTAACCGTTTTTGGCCACATTCTTACATATGGCACCTTTAAGTGCAGTAGTGCAGATTAACCCTTTAAGGTACCACTCAACCATTTGGTCGACCACGCTAAGTCACTATATCTCATTGAAAAATGCATCAAGCTGAACTCACTAACACTAAATTATTGTGACTTGTTCTGAATGTTGCACTTGAATGTATTATGCAAACCGGGTTTATTATGAACAGACATCTCAACCGTTTGGTAGAGGCCTGTATCTAAAATACTGTAGGGTCCAATTAAAAAAAAAAAAAAAAAAAAATATATATATTTATATATTGATTGTTGTTTTTGTTATCATAAGTAAATAAAATAAAATTTAAAAAAATTAAAAGAACCCCATTATTGCACTATATAAAGGCAACTGAGTGTTTAGTTTGCTCAGTGATGAGTTTGAGACCTCTGATATGGAGATATTTTGATGCCTGACTGCTATCAGATTAATATGAGACATCGTAGCCACTTTTAAAATCAGCTTTTTAAAGCTCTTACTCTCCTTTTTTCGGGGTAAATGTGGCCAAAGGTCGATCGGAAGCAGGTAAAAGAAACCTTTTAAAATTTTAATAAAGCTTACAATTGGCTTATATTTTTCCAGGTTGCTAAACATTATGATTATTCCACTTCGGCCAAAATGTGGAGAGATTCTGCAGTAAGTATACCAATAATAACTACGACTAAAAAAAAGTTAAAGCAGGTATTTTCCAATGGTAAGCTTAATTGGGACTGGTTATAGCAAAATGTTCTACTCTATCTTGCTAGTTTGCGTGCTAGTTAGCTTGCGAGTTACCAATCCGATATCTATCTATCTATCTATCTATCTATCTATCTATCTATCTATCTATCTATCTATCTATCTATCTATCTATCTATCTATCTATCTATCTATCTATCTATCTATCTAAACTTTATTTGAAACAGTCCAAAAACTGACAAAAACAACACATACAATCAGCAGTATTCAAATCAGTGGTGCTTAAATAAGGGACAATACAATAAAGAAGAAGAAGAAGAAGAAGAACACAAACTAAAGATAAACATTTTTTTTTTTTATATAAGGGCTCTCTATTTTTAACAGACTTTATTGTTTTTTTTATAACACATAATACAGAGCAGCATATCCGCTAGCTAGCTACGTCGGCGGAAGTCGACAGTGACATAACATCCGGTATAGTCTCGAGCGGGAATACGCCGGGGGCTTCAGTCACTACAAACACGAATCTTTGGGATTTTGTTATAAAGCAATAACGCGTTGTTTTGATCAGTCAACATGGCCTTTCAGGTCGAAGCGGACTTACCAGCTGGTCTCGAGTGTCTGAAAGTAAGCGTTATATCATGCTAACGAACTGACTGAAACCCGGTTTGAGTTGTGTGTTGTTGCTAACGTAGTAGCTGTGCGTTCACGTAACCCGAACACGTAAACGAAAGTATTGGCTAAAACATACAAGTGACATATGCCTAATGTGTAATGTGTGTAAACGCATTTACCTTATGACATATCTTCTCGTTATTGAGTGAGTGCACGACAGTTTGAGAGGAGAAGGTTTAAAGGAAAGAGAAGACGCCGTGGTTATGTCACCTGCAAATCAAAACAAAGAACGTCCTCTTGAGTGGAACGAGTGTCGTAGCCTACAGACGTTTAGCTTCATTTTTCATTTGTCAAATATTGTTCTACTTCTATGAATATTTTTGAAAAGTTGAACAACTGTGTCAGTCATCTCAGTTTAACCGGAACATTGTTTGTCATTGTTTATAGTCTGTGTATTTGCTGTCAGGCTTCCAACCTAGTAATGTAGACAGATAACATCATTTTAAGGGGAACCTCATTTTGCTATTTCATGATTTGCATAAATAGTTGACACTTGTTTTCGTAGTAATTTGAGAAGTGACTTCTTCTTTTTCTCGCCTACAGAATTTCGACAGTCTGCTTCGGTGCCCAATCTGCTTCGATCACTTGGATATTTCAATGATGACAAAATGCTCTCACAACTGTAAGTGACGATAGTAAAATGATTTGATTATGCAAACGGCTTGGTTCAAATATTGATACAATGCATAGTGTGTTAAGGCAAATTATAGCATCAAAACAATACAGTTTGTATAAGATAATGTGATGATGTGATCACACAAAGGCAAACTTAAGACAAAAGTTAACATTTATTCATTCAAAACAAATAAAATCTTACTTACTGTACAAAAAATTACTTGCATAAATAAAAGCTTAGACTAGCTGCCTTTTTCTCCCAGAAGATACAACAATAAACTGTACACAAACAACACAAACTGGTGTTTTGTGTGGTTTTTCGAAATAGACATTTATTTTTGAAGTTTATGAATTGTGGATGGTTAGAATCGCAATTACTATGTGAATCTATTTTTTTCCCCCCACCCCTAATATAAAAGCTGGCCCTGTCAGAATTATTGGCATGCTGAATTTCTAGCACGTAATTCAAAATATCCTCAGAAATAAAAACGACCAAGGCTTCTGAGCAAAAGAGAAAAATAATAATAATAATAATTCATTTTAGACACTCTATATGTCCCTGTGATGGACTGGCGAACTGTCCTGGGTGTCACCCTGCCTATCGCCCTATGTCAGCTGAGGTTGGCACAGCTCATGTGAAGAATAAAGCGGTAGAAAATGGTTCTCCAGTTGCGTCCCATGGTCCAAAAACGTGCACAGGTTAATTGGACACAAGTTGACCATAGATGAGAGTGAATAGTTGTTCATGTCTGTGTGATTGTGATTGTCTGGGGTATACCTTGCCTTTGGCCCTATGTCAGCTGGGATTGGCTCCACAGGCTGCACGACCGTCATGAGGAGGAATGAGTGATAGAATATTACTGCATACTCGAGCCAATTCATCAATTTTTTTTACCGCTTTATCCTCCACATGAGGGTCATGGGGGGAGCTGTACCAGTCTCCGCTGACATAGGGCGATAGACGGGGTATACACCCTGGACAGTTCGTGTCCATCGCAGGGCCACATATAGAGACAAACCATTCACTCTCATATTCACACCTACAGTCAATTTAGAGTGTCCAATTTACCTAATCCAAATATTGCTTGTTTTTGGACTGTGGGAGGAAGCCAGAGAACCTGGAGAAAACCCACACACACATGGGGAGAACATGCAAACTCCATGCAGAAAGGCCCCTTTTCTTGTGACCCTCATGTGGAGGATAAAGTGGTAGATGATGGCTTTTATTTGTTGGTGCCTTTCTGGGCACTCAAGGTCACCTTTATATACAAATTCAAACATAAAATTATAATAATAAAAGACAATAAAATAAGAACTGGCATGATATTAATAATGCAAAAGAATCCTCTCGGGCCTATCAGCCAGCAGCTCCTCTCCGCCTCTGATTGCATTCTATTCATTCCAGTCTTTTTTTGTAATGTGAGATTTCAGCTCACCAAACGTTTTAAAAATAAGTTTTAGGGTCAGGAGTCCAGATCCAGTTTGAAACAGTTAACGCCTTAATTTTCATGGCTTTGTGCTTCTGGGTGTGTGCTTTTCATCATGGGAAGACCTCAAACTTGGCATTCTGACACGAGGGAACACATTTCACTTAAAATTCCCTTGGCAGTCTTCTGATTTCATCGTCCTTTTAACACATTTCAATGGAACCCCTAACATCATGATTGAACCTTTAAAAGAGCTCGATTTTTGGAGCTTCTCTTCATCACAATTTGTCATTCCTATAAATAAAGTGACACAGTACTTCCCCAAAGAGCTGTACTTCACTTTACTCTCTACATAGCACAGTATTAATATAGTATTCTCTTCAAAAAGAGATTAAAATTAAAATTATAATGGCTTAAATTATAATGTCTTGTTTTGTTGACATGATTCCATCAAGTAATACAGTTTGGCTCAGTTCACTACGTCCACAATTCCCACTGTCAAATGTTGTAAAGGTACCAAAATATCAAAATAACAGTATTTGGCACCCCTCCATTGAGGCACCAAATACAATGGTCCGACTCCTCCAGGGTGGAGTTTGAAAAATCTGTGTTGTTTTTCCATGCAAACGGCAGCTTTCTCTCAAACAAAGCCAAAGGGTCTTTTTTTTCACGCCGCCACGTGCCAAAAAGGAAGAGCACAAAACTCTCGATGTCCTTGAGTAACTGTGTCACCTCATTCTTCTTCCTGATGGAATTTGTTGGCAGGCTACACCGAGTTGTGCCGGTATGACGTCATGCTGTTTACTTAAGTGACGCAGCTATCACACACACACACACACACACACCCACCCTGCGGTGGGAATTGTCAGATCTGGTTCCACACCGCACAGTGGCGAGCTGAACTACACTTTACGACTCACCACGGTGGTTTAAGTGTGGAACTTTATTACCTGAGTAAAGAGACGAGTGCAGGCCTGATAATCCAAGATCCTGCTGCTGCCTCCATGATACTAATCTTTGAGTTCAAGTTGAATCAGATTAATCTCAAATGGATGCAAATATTCATTCGTCAGTTCATGTCTAAGGCTCAGTGTAGACTTAGTGTGTCTCATCTTTAGCTCTTTGTGTTATACTGTATATGAGAGCACTATGCACATGTGTGAATTAAATGGGAGAATTGTTTTAGAAATCCGCATAGAAACTTCTTGTTCAACGTATTGAATTGCTTTTCCATTTCCTTTTTTACAGTTTGCTCTTTATGCATCAGAAAATTTCTCTCCTACAAGTTACAGTGTCCAGTTTGCAACTCAGTAAGTGAATTACGAATATAACTTTAATCCATAACGACACTATTTGCATACTCATTAGAGACCATAACCTCAGTATGGTTGTCACACCCTGTGCAATTAACTAACCAATTTGATTAAATATTGCTTCTTCCTATTCACAGGATTTAACCGAACAAGATCTAAGAAACAACCGCGTATTGGATGAACTAGTCGCTAACTTTCAAGCTGCAAGGTAAGAACACAATGTAGTTTATTACAGGTAAAGGCAGTAAATGTCTGATAAGTATCAGGCCTCTGTGCACCTGTTCTTTTTCACTTATAAGTACAATTATTTGACTCAATAATAAAAATGCTATATATATATATATTGCAGTCGGACTAAGCTGTAAAACATTTTTTATCAATATTGCCCTCATTTGTGCTCATAAATAAGCCGGAAAAACACAGGTATGTGAAAGTGTGTTATCGCTGAGATCCCCGGCTTTATTGGCTCTGTTACTTATCAAGTGCTAACAAGTGATTAAGACTATTTTATAAAGCTTTTTTTATTATGTTTACTTTTAATCATTTTGCTTGTACAGTAAAGACTCGACGCATAGTGGAAATGGCAACTCAGGAAATAAGACACGATCCCATAAAGAGCCCTGTAGCATGAACAGTGGCGTACCACCACCGTTCAAGCACCTGCCCCCCCCCCCCGCGTATCACTGTATCATCATGTTTTCTAAGAATCGAAGACAACATTTGTCTTCAGTTCTTAGAAAACATGATGCTTGTTTGTTTAAAGTCACTATAGCAGTTATATTTAATATGACTGCTATAGTGACTTTAAACAATCCCATTGTTATTGTCAGGATTACGTGACGTCCACGAGGTAAACCATTTCAGTTTGTTTCAATTTACCACACACGTAATAATTATCCTCTGGTAATCTGACTGGGATTTATGGATTTTGTGTAAATAAAATGGGGATTGAATTGAAGGTTTTCCATGTATTGCTCTCGTGTGACTGTGGAGTAGCTTTAGGGCGGATATTTTTTCATTACAGTAGGATGGAGATGGCAGTTTCCAGAGGAAATTTCTTTGTACTGTACTTTAAGTTCAAGGTTTGCTTCATTGACATTTATCACAATGAAGGAAAAGCACTCTCTGGTATTGATTATCCTGTTAACAGTAGCACTCTAGCGACGTGGATGGAGCGACGTGTACAGTCGTGATTGCTTGCCGTGTCTTGAGCAGCCTGATGGATGTTAAGCCTCTTTGACACTGAAATAAACGAGTGTACCCAGCGTTTGTGAAACACGGTGAACCCAGTTAAAACGGGCAATTAACTCCATTCCCATCGGCAGTGGTTGATCTTCTCTGAAGAGTTGTTTTCCACCACCTCTGCATCCATAAAAACAAAGAAATCATTAAAAACCGAATCGTTTTGGTTTGTGGACAACACAAGACATTCGAGAACATCGTCATTTCCTGGTTTGACATTAGCATTATCTGACATTTTATGGACCAAAAGATTAATTGATTAATCGTGAATATAATCCACAGATTAATCGATTATGAAAAGAATCGTCATATGCAGCTCTACCCAAACATTTATGGCTAACAGCCAGAATGCGCATTTGACAAATTTTGCCAAATGCTCACATTTGCACCATGTTTTGCTTCAGGTTTGGTCAGAATAAACCCAATTTATATGAAAAATACACGGTTAGCATCATTTAAATCATCGTCAGACAGATAACGATGATTTAAATAGTGCTTTTCTAGTCTTGATGGCCATTCAAAGTGGCTTTACGCTACGGTTTTGTCATTCATACACTGGGACGCATCGGCGCTGGGAATCAAACCTAAATTCTTCCATTTCAAAGACAACTAGATCTACCACTGAGTGTGTGTCTGCCAACCTTCATGCTTCCTCTGTGGCACAGTGACTGTATAAAGATAACAACAACAAGTATGTTACTCCTCTTATATCCGAAATAACGGATACCTAACGACCAGGTAAACAGAGTTTTGGGTGGTCTGCGTCGGAAGGTACAGTTTTGTAAAGAATGAAAGAGAATGAAAAACAACTCTACTGAATGAGCTCTGTTCTCTGGTGTTTTTCTCTTCGTTAGAGACTATTGTGTCAGAACCCCCCCCCCCCCAAAGAAAGCCTTCAAATCAAATCAGAATTGCTTCTTCAGTGTCTGGGTGGATGTTGATATAATTTCAGACGTAAGGTCAACGTCAAACCGAGACCTTCTGATTGCCATCACTGTTGTAAATAGCATCTGCTTCTGCCTGTGTCTTTTAATTTCCTGTTGTCTACCAGTGCGTGTGTGTGTGTGTGAGTGAAAAAAATGGGATTCATAAAGTGTTGTTACGTTACAATAGACTTGTACCAAACAGTTGAGTTTTATGAGTTTCTTTTACGTGAAATTAAAATGAAACGGTGTTTATAGACGTCACAGCGCGGTGATTACAGACGGCTCTACATTGCACTCGTAGTTAATTCTGTTCAAACAGAGGCTTAAAACTGTGTACATTTACTACGTAGTGTTGGTTCATCTTTCGGTTGCTAGTACAGTCGTAGTCAAAACAATCTCTGTTCATTCCCTCGTAAGGTCCTTCAATGGTTAATGTCGTTTTGTAAAAACTTGACTTTTGAAGCTCCCATAGACCGTAAGTTCCAATTAACGCTGTTTTTTGTGCCATTACCTCCTCCTGCTCCGGGCACTAGTCCAAGCACATCTGGTTGCGTACATTGAACCGTAGAAGAAGAAGAATAACGTTCCGTTGTGGAGGTGTTTCACTTGGGACAGTGTCTTCTGACTCTGGGTCCGACTCCGGGTCAAAGTCGTAAAAGGGACTGCGACTGCGGAGTCGTGACGAAACCATTTTTAAACATTGTTAAAACAATGTTTTGATAATGAGGAGCAGTGTATCCACCGCTCCAGAAGGGGGAGCTGGGCTTCTGAGAGCTGACGTGCTAATTACATCACTTCCAGGCACTGGCCAATCACAAGACAGTTGGGAAAGCTTTTGTTGGCCGACCAATCACAACACAGTCTTTCTGGGGGGGCTGCTGTTGAGAGCTTCAGTGAGGAGAGATTTCTATCGACTCGTTTGCAGCAACTAGGAGGTTTTTGACCATAAAAACAAGTTAATGTATGTAAGTAGACCTCCAAACCTCATATATGTGCAATAGGACCTCCTCTATGGCTGCTTTAAAGACCCGGCGGGTTCAAGCCCTGGTTGGAACAAGCACATTTCTGCATGGAGTTTGCATGCTCTCCCCATGTGTGTGTGAGGTTTTTATGGGTTCTCCTACTTCTTCTATCGGCACAGTTTGGCACAGCTCACCCCCACGACCCTCATGTGGTGGATAAATCGGTAGAAAATGGATGTATACATGGACTTTTAAAGAGTGACCTCACCTGACATTCTTATTGTGGCGTCACGCCGCATTTGTTGATGTGTAAAAAAACATCGGTTTGTAGTCAAACGCAAACGTCTATTCCACTTGAATTCTCTTGTAAACTCCCAACAAAGACCAGGTCCATTAATTATGAATGGTGGCGACTCTCCTTCCTGCTGCTGAATAATGGATTGCGGATACAGTCCGATTGAACAGTTGTTTGTGTTTGGGAAAAATCACATCCCTTTTCCTCTGAAACCGCCTTTCATGCCGTGCCAGCCAAAGCACATTTACAATTCAACGTGTGAAGAAATTGATTCTTAGTCTTATTTTTTCATTATAATTTCTTTTAAATATGATCGCCGACACAGTAGGTGACACAGTTGCCACATCGTGTTGCCATTGTTCTTAAACGAACTATTTACCAAGTACATTTTACTTGGCGTACTAAATAAGTTCAGCACCCGATGTGTTTATTTTGCCGGCGTATCGATGGCAACCGCCAGTCAACTACAGAAGCATTAAGAAGCAGCAGTATTATTCTACTGAAGTGATGGACCAAAATGGGTTTGCTCAAATGAGGCGGAAAATATTCCGGCTAATAAAAATGTATGTGTGTTAGAGGTCAGCCGATATGGATTCTTCTGTGGCTGCTGCTGATCATGCAAATCCTCGCAGCTGATGGATGATCTATGATAACATTATTATTTTGTCCATGTTTTTGGATGAGTTTCCTTCTTGAGTTTTTTGGATGAGTTTTTGATTTTTTTTTACAGTTTAATAATAACGTCTCAAAATCACTCTGCACTTCTTTATTTTAAATAAAAATAGAAATATAATACATAAATGAAACATGAAATTCATGGAATAGGTAATGAAAAACTATCTTTGTCAAATGAACTTTTGCACTTTATCACGTGCCTGGGAAGAAGAAGAAGAAGAAGAGCAAATACATGGATTTGCTCTTCTTATAAGCACAAATAAGTTTTAAATATGGAAAGGAGAACATCACACACCTCATTTGTTCCACTTTTATTACCAACTAATGGCCTTGCAGCAGTTTGTTTGTCCTCCACGTTTCCAGGATTGAGGCCAAAGCGTTTACTTTCTTTTTTCTCATTCAGTAGAAGAAGACGACAACCGTAATAAGTGAGCAGGTGTATTTTAATGCCAAAGCGCTCGATTTACTACCGCGCTGTATTTGTTGGCACAAGCTAGTTTTCTTCTTTTTAATGGGCTCAAGATGTTTTTATTAAGAGGTTTGATCTGTTCAGTTATTTCACTACTTGTATACATCTATGTTGTCGACCAGTTTCATGCAACTCTATATATAATTTATATATGTATGTGTATATATGTGTATGTATATGTACATATTTGTTTATGTGCATATATATGTGTATGTATATATATATTTGTGTATGTGTATATGTATGTGTATATACATGTACATATGTGCATATATCTGTACATATGTGCATATATGTGTATGTATATGTGTGCATATATGTGTGCATATATGTGTGCATTTGTTTATATATGTGTGCATATGTGCCCCTATATGTGTATATATATGCATATATTTATACATACATATTTATTTATTTATATATATATATATATATATATATATATATATATATATATATATATATATATATATATATATATATATATATATATATACGTATGTATGTATATATATTTATATATATATATATATATATATACGTATGTATACGTATGTATACTTAAAATCAACATAAAATGACTGCCTGGATGTGAGATTCATAAGCTGAGGGCAGAGTTTCATTCACAATTTCTTTCTTCCCCTCTCTTTTCTTTGAAGGCGGCAGCTGTCAAAAGTACACTTTGACTCCCCTCCAATATCGCCCAAAACCCCGGCCTCAGCTGTCAAATGTAAAACACCCAGATCCAAGGGCCAGAAGTGTAGCACCTCCGATCTGAGTCACTTTTTCCAAAAGAGGACCAAAACATCGCCGGCTTCACAAAACCAACACGAGGCATCCGTCTCTCGGTGCTCGGAGCAGGGAAAAATGTGCACAGCACGCACCCGCTCTGCTAATGACTCTGACCTACATTTAGCACATACTTCAGCTCCACTGGCTGTGAAGGAAGAGCCCATGGATGTCCAGGTCCAGGGGCTGGTGTCGGTCAAACAGGAAGACGCAGTCTCACGTAGAAGTATCAGCACGGGCGTTGAGATGCCGCGCTCTTCGGCGCCATCCCATGATGCACAGCCTGTAATTAAAGGTGAAAAATATTCTCCTCGGCACACAGCATGATCCATCCTCTGTTCAAATGAATATTTAAATCACAGCGTCAAGCTCCTTAGGCACTTTAACGTGACGCATGAAGTGGTGGTAGTGAGTCGAAGTTGAGTTTGAATTTTAAATATTCAACACACTTAGACGAAGTGTATTATACCTACAGTGGGTTTGCTGGTTTTCAATCCCGTGTTTTCATCCCCGCTCCACCAGTAATGTCTGGTGTGGACCTTTTCTCAGAGAACAAATAATGAAATTGTGGGATTCACTCGAGATGTTTCCTCGTCACTTGAAGTGATTCTCTTGATTTCGTCCGTCTCTCGATTTGGTGCAGTTTGATTGTGATGTGTGTGTTTTGACCTGTATGACCACATCTTTGGAACAAGCTGCTAATAATCAAGTCTTCTTGTGTGATCTTGTGCAGTGGAGTGCCCCGTGTGTTCGGTCGGTGTGTCACAGCAGTTTATCAACAAGCATCTGGACACGTGTCTTTCCAGTGGAGAGAAGAAGGAAAGCTTGAGAAGGTAAAAAACTAACAAACAAACAAACACCTGTTTGGAAATAGAACTCCTGACATTTGCACTGACCTACTGTGTCCAAATCCACTCTGTGTGTTAATTTATAATCTAATTTATGTATTTTTTTTATTGCTGCTGGTCTCTTTAAAAGACATATTGCACATAGTCTTAAGTGCTAGTGCATTAAGGCCATGCTCCATGCCCTCACACACGGTTGGATAATGAGTATTCTTTATCATCCAAATTAACCCTTTAACACCGAGTGTATCTCAGACAACACGTTTGCATTATCGTAATTACGTAACAGTTTGTGCTATCGCAAAAATTCCAACGGTTTCTGAAAGCCGAGAAGTTGCGCGTCAAAGTCAACGTGAGGTTATTACAGTAATTTCACTCGCTCTATTGCAGGAAGCTGGCGAATCAGCGTCTTTGTGGCCTGTTTTTGCACATTGAGACTCAAAAATATAGGCTTCATATTTCAAATTTAACATGCAAAATGCTAAAAGTTGTTTTTTTTCCTGAATAAAACTTTTTTTTTTTTTTTCATTTTAAATTTTAACTATTTTAAACTGGCAGGTATTGAAGGTTGTTCTGGAAAATGGGGTGAATCTGCGTCATTGTCACCAGAGGGGAAATAATTGGTGCATAGTTTGCATTTTTTGGCCTGTTCACTCAAACAAATATTATTTTAAATGTGTCTTATACGGTTCATATGTCAAATTTAATACGTCAAATCTAAAACTAGTGTTTTTTCTGAATAAAACTTTTCATTTTTCTTACTCACAGGACATTTTTTGGTTAAATTAAGCCCAAAAGCCCAGATGGACATTTTGAGGGGGAGGTGTTAAAGGGTTAAATGGCACCATATCTCATTTTGTGCACTCAAGCTCAATCGGGTTCCTTTAAGGTCCTGAGACTCGAGGTCTTCCATCTCCTCATAATGTGGTCAAATGCGACACTGAGACCAGTTCTCTGCGTTGGTGACATCAACTGTAGTAAAAGGACAGACTGATGTTGGCTCCACACAGTCTGATGTCTTTCTGTTTTTGGCTTAGAACCGAAAACATCTAAAGTGCACAGTATTTTATGTACACAACTTTTTAACCAAAGGTCTTCAAAATACATTCTTATCATTTTGCTTGTCTGTTCATTCCACTACCTTTTATTTTTAAAAATGTGTGTTTTTGTTGGATAAAGTAGGGGAGGATGATCACGCAATCAAGCCACAATCAGCCAATGTTTCTCTTAAATGTCTGAATGCCTATAATTATTACAAATCTTTCTGTGACATAATTTGAGTTCACTGTGAGTGGCCTCTGAAACTTTTTGTTTTGATTAATAATCGCTCAGGTGAAATTATGAGGTTTGTGATTTGAGAGGGCATAATATTTGTTCAACAGTGGAAAAAAAAAATCCAATCTGGTGCAGATCTCAATGTCATAATGATGAATTGCAGATGTTTTAATACCCTTAAATGTAGCCCAGTCTGCAAACAAACAAACAAACGAGAACATTGATATGAAAGACAAATCGTACAGTACGGTCGATATGGTCACATTCGCGTCGCTGTCCTCTGCTGTTACCGTTAAAGGTGAAGTAAGTAGTTTATTGTGCCATCTAGAGGAGAGGCTGAAATTTACAACAAAGAACTGCTCCTCTGCTCACCCCCTCCCTTCCCTGAGCGCTACGGTATCCTCAGCCGGTCAAATGTCGTCCTCGTCGTCTTTCTCCGTGTCATCAGATGAGGTTTGTGAGGCAAGGGAGAGGGCGAGCTACCGCGGCCGTAGCAGAAAAAGCGGAGAGAGTGGAGGCGGGACTTCCGCTACAAGTAAAGCGACGCTTGATTTGTTCTCTCGCGTTTGTCCTTACAGGCTCCAGTAGAAACATGGCGTCTCGCTGCTAACAGTGGCAATGCAACCGCGGCCCGCGACCATGTTATTTCACATGACTTTTTGAAACACAACGAAAATGAAACAAAAACTATTATACAGCGACTCGACAATGCAGGAGCACATAATATGTATAAAAAAGTTAATTTTGGGTTATATAAACCCATAAATATTACACAGTGTCCCTTTAAGCACACGATCAACTATCAAAAAACAAATTACCGTGATAAACTTTTAACTCAAGTCTCGTCTGTTGCAGCTCGCTCAGTAAGGCGAGGCGTCCAATGGGCAAACTGGTCTACAACCTCCTCTCCACAGTGGAGCTGAAGCGGCGGCTGAAGGAGAGCTTCCTCTCAGTGCAGGGCTCTCGAGATCAGATGATCAAAAGATACAAGGAGTTTGTCCACGTTTACAATGCTCAGTGTGATGCTCTAATCCCTAAATCAGGTAAGGACACTTTATTATAACCACCAAGTTGAGTAATTACGTTGACAAATGTTTACACAAGCCTGAAAATGAACAACCTGACCATTAACGTTGAATTTGAAGTTATTTTTCCACTCTTAACAAATGGACATAATACAGAGAGTAGAGTGAAAATGACAGAGTGTCTCACAGGTGAACCAGGGTCTCAGAGGCTCGTGGAAGGAGATACGGTATAAGTAAGGAAATGGGGTAAAACAATTAGTCAATATTAGGGTCAGTAGTGTGTAAAATGTGTGAAAAGCTGATAAAATTAAAATAGCGGAGCTCCAGGGTTTGGGCGCGGGAGATGGTGGTCTTTGCGGCCGAAGTCCCGGTGTTGAGCTCCATAAAGTAGAGAAAAAATGACAAAATGTCGACCCATACCATGAGTTGAGTAATTAAATCGACAAATCGTTAGCCTAATAGCATAATTGCCTAAGTCATTATTTTGGTAATTGTGATATCTGCCTAATACCATCATACAATCCTACCAATGTGCTTGCTAAAAAAATATTTTTTTCTTGTTTTCCGAAAACGTTCAAATATGACTTGGGCAGCTATGCTATTAGGCTAATGAAATGTTTACAAAAGCCTGGAAATGAACAACCTGACCATTAACGTTTAGATCTCTCCACTCGCACTGATTGAGCTCTGAATTAAAATTTGAGGACAAATGTTATTTTTCCACTCTTTTCCACTCAAATGGACATAATACAGTCAGTCATTTACGTTCATCGTTATCCCGTTAATATACACTAGTGCTGCGACTGACAGTTATTTTCAGTGATTCATCTTTCGTTTACTTTCTTGATAAGTCGAGTAAAGGTTTTGTCCCTAAAATGTCAGAAAATGTTAAAGTGTTTCTCAAACCTGGAAATTGTGATGTTCTCGAACGTCTCGTTCATCATCAGTTTTGATGATTTCTTTATGTGGAGCAAAGAAACCAGAAAATATTCACAGTTGTGAACTAGAATCAACCCTAAATTGTTTATTTATCGATTAACAATGGATTAATTGATTAAATTAATTGACTAAATGATTCTATCCTTCGTCAACAGCTGAAGATATTGCCAAAGAGGTGGAGGCCAATGAGAAGAGCAGGAACCAACTACAGGGGAAAGCCAAACCTGTAAGCACTAACTTTATCTTTCTTTAAATTAAGAGTTCCCTCCTGTATTTATAGTTCGTGGCTGTGGTGGTGTTACTGCATTTTTACTGTCCATATATTGCATTTAGTTGAGAAATATTACTGTAACATGCAGTTGAAAGTTAGCTTTTTTTTGTCATTGACAAAATTATTTCATTCAAACTTCTTGCAGGTCATGGTTTTCACGAAGAAGCAGACGGAAAAGGAAATTGAGGAGATACACTCAAATTATAGTAAGTGATTTTTGTTTTGGGGATGTTTTCACTACACTTTTTCACACACACACACACACACACACACACACACACACACACACACACACACACACACACACACACACACACACACACACACACACACACACACACACACACCATATATGTACATGTTGGATGAGACTGTGTCCTTAACAGTTGACATTTATATACAAATACTTTATTTAAACCTAGCAAAGATATCCTGCCATAAATGTATTCCTATAGTTCAATATTCCTCGACAGAGCAGGTTAATTTTCTGATTGAACACAGTAAAAAAAGTGTTGAATCGTCAAATAAAGTGCGTGTGTGTCCGACTTCCTGTCCACAGTAAATACAGTTGGATGGATCTCACTCGTGCGGCAGGATTGTGCTTGTATTCAGGCTTCGAGGCTTTTGTTCATATTCACACGGAAGCGTCACGAAACCTAATCAAACAGACATTATTATTATTATTTCCCTTTCTTTCCCCGTCTCGGTTCATTCTGTCCCTGTGATTATGTCTGGAATGTGTTGCTGCACAACTTCCACTCTTGGCATATTTACTACAGAAGACGGGAGATATTTCCTGAAACTATGCAGAGTTTACGGGGGGAAACGGCAAAGAAAAAGATCGTTTACGTTTCGTGCCGTTTCCGTCTGGACGCGGCCACGGTCTCGCCCTATTGTTTATCGCTCATCTTCGCCGTGGTGTGTGATGAGGAACAGCATGTGGCGAGAAGGGGAGGGGCTTAGTGAGTGAGTGAGAGAGTAGAGCAAGAAGCCGGTTCAGAGATGCTTTTCTGAGAAGAGAAAACATTGCACGTCCATCGCGATGACGATGCAATGCAAACGATGCAAATGGTGTATTTGTCTTAGTGCTGTGCACTGTCAATCCTCTGGACTCTCACTGTGTCCAAAACTTAAGTTTTGTTCTTCTGTAAAATGCCTGAATGCTGTTGTGTGTACAAGCACAGATCAGAAAATGCATTAAAACCCATCAGTCGGAGAGAGAAACACAAAATGGCTGTTTTTTGAGAGATAAACCATTTTGCTCCAAATACTATCAATTTGTTGTTTTTCTCGCACTTGAGTTGAATTGGCCACTTTTGGAAAGACTGAAATGTTTTGTAAATGTTACTTTCTCCCTTTATGGCGCCACATATTTCACAGCACGAGAGAAACTAATATTGAAAATTGTGTTTTTTTTTGTGAGATAGAAGAAGACTCCTCTATTGATTTATTCTGTTATGTACTCTTATGTGCAGCTGCAAAGCATAGTTGGTTCATTCCTTTGTTCCGACTACGGCAAGCCAGTATTAACCAAAGCTATGATAATGTTTTATCTCAGTTTGGTTACAACATTTTAGCTTTTTTGTTTTTGTCGTAATGTAACTAGTGCGTAGCGGCGCCAATGTTGACGCACATTAACGCATGACACGTTTCCATGACTATTGACCAGAAAAAAACCTGTATGACGTCGTGTTTACACCAGAATCCAGGCACCATTTACCAGTTAGCTCCCTGTTAGCTGCGTTGGCTCCTTTAGAGCTGATGTGTGCCTCTGTTTTTAAAGTTTAGCGTTACTTTAGAGACTCATTTTAACAACCGGGAGTCACCTAAACATGACATCACGCGCGTCTTTTTCCAGACAGTCGTCATGGAAACGTGACATGCATTAATGTGCGCTAACATTGACACCGTTACCCGCCAATAACGTGTTAACGCGGCCAGCACCAAATGTAACCCTGGGAATGTTAATGGTGGTTAATGGCGTTAAAACCGTCAACGTTACAGCACATTAATGCATGACTTGTTTCCATGGCGAATGACCAGAAATAGACTTGCTTGACGCCATGTTTACGTCCTGGCACCGTTCACCAGTTAGCTCCGTTAGCTCCTTTGTGCCTCTGTTTTTAAAGTTTAGCGTTACTTTAGAGACTCATTTTAACAACCGGGAGTCACGTAAACATGACGTCACGCGCGTCTTTTTCCAGACAGTCGTCATGGAAACGTGACATGCATTAATGTGCGCTAACATTGACACCGTTACCCGCCATTAACGTGTTAACGCGGCCAGCACCAAATGTAACCCTGGGAATGTTAATGGTGGTTAATGGCGTTAAAACCGTCAACGTTACCGCACATTAATGCATGACTCGTTTCCATGGCGAATGACTGGAAATAGACGTGCGTGACGCCATGTCGCCACGCCCTTGCACTGTTCACCAGTTAGCTCCGTTAGCTCCTTTGTGCCTCTGTTTTTAAAGTTTAGCGTTACTTTAGAGACTCATTTTAACAATCGGGAGTCACAGAAACATGACGTCGTGTGCATATTTTTTCGTTCCGTAGTCATGGAAACGCACCATGCGCTAATGTCGACGCTAATGAGCTGCCCCGCACTAAATGTAACCTAGTCCTTTATGAACTACCTACATTATTATTTTAAGGTGCTTTCCAAACACTTGTACTCCGGATCTTATTATGATCTCTGTTTTACCACAACACTGTTTCTACATTTCTTTTGAGATGAGAAATCCCACGTCTGCTTTTGAAATACTGCGGAAAATCTTGCTCGATAAGTTCAATTTCTTTCAATAAACCTCAGTCAAACAACTCTCGTAATCCATAGATCAATGCAGTTTCCAAGCTTCACCTCAAACACGTCTCACAAAGAAATACAAAAGAAATTTGTCACACGTCGGGCATCTTAATCATAACCTGTGATAACTTACAAAGGCAACCCATGGCCCTCCAGGCAAATCTCTGGATTTATGTTCTACACTTGTGTGCACTTTAGTTCATTAGGAAAGTCCACTTCGCAGAGACCTGAGTCCTGCTAGTGCGGCAATCCATCACGCAAACTGCATGATGTTATTTTGTCAGTGCTGATTAATAGTTGCATTCCAGTGTAGTAAAGGAATGGAGGAGTTTCTGGAAAACGAAATGGGCAATAGTTACACCGACCATATGCTTTTTTTTGGTGTCTTCTACACCGTTTATGATTTGCATATTCGGTTCTGCAAAAACCATAACCTCAATCCCAACACATCCCAACCTAGAAGCCCCTGATTTGGAGCCTGCCTCATATTCCTGCCACAGCACATTAGCATGAGCAGAGTAATGCAGAAGTGCTGCATCGTCAGTGAGACGTTTAGTAGCAAGAGGTTAAAATTAATGTAGAAACCGGGTGACGGTTTTATTCCCCGGTGTAAATGATACCAAGGGCTTTTCCGCTATGACGTCTAGAGTCAGTCGTCGATTTAAGTTTGTGAGGTTTTCTTTATTTTTTCCACTCGTAGATATACAGATGCACAGAAATCTGGACGGGATCTGTGTTTTTTTTGCCTCAAGGTTGAGCAAGAACAGCAGCATTAGGTAAAAATATGGAAAGTCATGTTGACAGGGGTTGAACGAGATGGAAAAAAAAAAGCAGCTAACTTTAAAAAGTGTCTCCCCAGAGGAGTGATCTATAAATAGCTGCGCCGCTGTGATAACCTCTTGATTTATCGGAGAAAGGATGTGGATGACTCACTTTGCCGCGATGGGGAATGGAGAATGAGCAGACAGGAAGGTGAAAATGATTCACCCGGCTTTTGC
Source organism: Microchirus variegatus (assembly GCF_963457635.1). Classification (NCBI taxonomy): domain Eukaryota; kingdom Metazoa; phylum Chordata; class Actinopteri; order Pleuronectiformes; family Soleidae; genus Microchirus; species Microchirus variegatus. Next base: position 25,302,988 of record NC_139808.1, read on the forward strand.
ATGTGGCTCTGATGTAAATACGGTCACGGTTTAGTGGTAAGGACAATCCTGGACAATCCCTTTGTGAGACCAACTGTTGCCTTTGGAAAGCAGACCGTCGTGCCGTTGATGATTCACAATCCAGCTGGGATGCTAATTTAGCTCTGCTAGTGCTTCTGGTCATTAGTGATCTTTGATTTAAGAGGGTCATTAATGTTTGATTCATGAGGTTTTCCCGGCTCGTCACAGCTGTCATACGTCATCCTCCTCATCTCTCCTACAGTTTATTTCATGGTTTCATCTCTGTCACCTACCATTAGATTTGTTGTTTGTAATTTGAAAAAGTAAGGGAAACATGGATAATTTAACCCGTAGTGCTCACACGGCACGGATCTGTGCCGCAGGTGCACCCGTGGTAATTTGCCGTGGGAATAATACACAACTCCTTATATGGACATCCTGCGGGTGTGTTGAATATGTATTTGTGACCTATAAACACACACCCCCAGGATCTCCATATAAGGAGTTGTGTATTGTGCTATGAGCCATAAGCACATTTGCAAACAATTTTTCATGTTTAATAAAACATTATAATAGATATTGTTTTTTTAAATCATATTTATTTTTGACTCATAACTCAATAAAACGGTTTATTCGATGTTGTTTGCAAATGTGTATGTGCGTGGTTTTGCTGCCACCGCCGCTGTCTGTGATTCATCTTTTACTTAAGATATTAAGTTGTACAAATGTGACTTTATATACAGACGATATTCAGCGTCAACAATAACCATGAATTATTATTTCTCTTAACCATAAAATAAAGAGAGAAATTAATATTTTCTAAAAGTAATTTTAAGGCGACACAAGAAAAAAAAAACACACAATATTGTGCAGCACAGCCAAGCTGGTGTACACTCATATTTTTCAGTAATATCAATTGTTCAGAAGAACATACCTGAGTTACAGCAATGATGACATGAACATTAATTTTATGTCAATTAAATCTTAATGGAGAATAATGAATAAATAATAAACACCTGTTGCCCATTACATATTTTTACTCAAACAAATATGCATGTCCACACGGTCCGGAGGAAAATTGGGAGGGCAGTCTATTTACAATAATTGCAGCCGTTGAAACCACTCAGCCAAACGGCACAGACTCTGTGGGCTCCATCAGTTTCCAGCAGCCCGGGGGATGGATGTGAAGGCACATTTCTCCTTTGCAGTGCTGATTAAGTTCAGTAGTAGTGTTCGTTGTTATCCTCGTTGTAATCTTCGCCGGAGAGGAGTGTCGTGGCAGAATCGACATCACTTTTTTTTTGTTCACCTTAGTTTCATCTTGATTCATCTGCAGCAGCCTCAGAGCTGCACAAAAGGAGATTACACGCCTTTGCCTGCATAGCAACTTTAACTTGTGGATCTTGGATGTTTTTTTTGTTTTGTTTTTTTTTAGCCTTGGATCCAGCAAGGATTTGATGTATGCGACCCCCCCTGTCAGCAGGTGCAAGCCACCACTCCAATGACGCAGACACGCGATGCTTGAACTGAGACACCAAAGCAGACTCTGTCTCACTCGGAGTTTCTTTGAGATGTTTTGACAGAAGAGTTTCTGTTACGGGGTAAAACAGAGAAATGGATACGCCTTATTCTCCGCATAACGCTCTGGTGGCACATTATAATGCTCCAGCTATCATCAATCAAGTCAAGGGTGCGTGCGTCTGATAGCTTCGTCTGATAGGATGGCAGATATCCCCAATCTTTGCTCAAATAGTCGCTGGAACAAGTTCTGAAGTTGTTGCCTTGCGTTTTCAGGGCTTGTGTCGCACTCGCGCTGAAACGAAAGTGCAAAACCAGACGATGAGCAGATGCGATCGCATGGTTCGTGTTTTGAAGCTGATAAATCAAAGCGGCGAGAGTCCCATTCGAGGTGGTCGCCGTGATTGCTAGCATTATCGTATACGCGAGCCATAACTTTTCCATTGTAGTGTGGAAAGCCTGTGAGCTGTGTTTTTTTTTTTGTCTTTGTGTCTTTGCTTTGGTCCGGGTAACACCACTCTGTATTTCCTGGTTGCGTTTGTGATGACAGGTGACCGGTACATACCATTCCGTTGTAAATGTCGTCCATGAATTTGTTGTCAGAGACAGTTTTACCAACTTACACCAACTGTGTGCGCATTTTGGCGTTTTGACTTGACTCGGCATGGCACAGCACAGTTAAAGGTGAAGTAAGTAGTTTATAGTGCCATCTAGAAGAGAGGCTGAAATTTACAACAAAGAACTGCTCCTCTGCTCACCCCCTCTGTTCCCTGAGCGCTACGGTATCCTCAGCCGGTCAAATGTCGTCCTCGTTGTCTTTCTCCGTGTCAGCAGATGAGGTTCGTGAGGCGAGGGAGAGGGCGAGCTACCGCGGCCGTAGCAGACGAAGCGGAGAGAGTGGAGGCGGGACTTCCGCTACAAGTAAAGCGACACTTGATTTTTTCTCTCGCGTTTGTCCTTACAGGCTCCGGTAGAAACATGGCGTCTCGCTGCCAACAGTGGCAATGCAACAGCGGCCCGCGAGCATGTTATTTTACATGACTTTTTGAAACACTACGAAAATGAAACAAAAACTATTATACAACGACTAGACAATGCAGGAGCACATAATATGTATAAAAGAGTGGATTTTGGGTTATATAAACCCATAAATACTACAGTGTCCCTTTAAGTTGCGTTTCTACGAGCATAGTACCTGGTACAAGGTACTTTTTTTTAGTACTGGGGAGGTTCCAAGCAAGCTGAGACGATACTATAAGCAACGCCGTCAGACTGCCGGCCACTGATTGGTCAGAGTTCCATCACAGGAAGAGACGTCCGACACAACAATGAAGCCGAACAATTCCGCACTGTAGAACGATTCCTAAAAAATGTGGGTTAATCTCCAACAATTACCGAGGACATTTCTAATGTCTCAATTTTTAACAGAGGAGTCTGGTGTATTTTGTGAAATACACTTGCATCACAAACCCTTCTGCTGTATTTCAGTTCAGTGATTCAGTTACACTGTAAAACGAAGTCACGGCAGTTTCATGCAGCAGTGCACTCTGCCCACTTTGAGTAGGTACTATTTTCGTAGTGGAAAACCAACCTAAACTGCACCGTACCGAGGCGAGGCGAGCTGAGACCATCGGTGGAAAAGGGGCTTTTGTATTTCCTTGATGAGTGGTGTCTGTGTACATCCCTGTGATGGACTGGCGACCCTTTTGGAGGGTTCCACCAAGTACCCTTTTAAAACCCTTTATTCAGGGAAGGGGTTTTTAAAGGGTTCTCAGGATCAAAATGGTTCTTACTGGAACCATTAGTGTTACCAAGAACCCTTTCCCAAAGAAAGGATTTTTCAGAAGCAAATGGTTCCTGGTAGAACCTCAGACCTTGTAGAAGGACAGTTTTGGAACCCTTATTTCTATGGCAGCCTGGATTGGCACCAGCAGCCCCCCTGGTGACTTTCATGTTCAAGGACACAGCGATAGAAGATGCAAAAATAATGGAAGACGCCACAAATTCTTGTTTACCGGCTCCTAAAACCATCACATTCAACGAGGCAGATGGGAAACATGTCCTCAGCTCTCCTCTTTGAGATTAGGGTCTTGTTTGCTCCACACGTCTCTCTCATCAAACTGGACTCGCCTGGTGACAATAGCTAGCTATTGATTGCTGCTCCGATGGCGACGGGGCCTCCGCTCTCTGCGGGGTGCTCAGCTTCTGTTCGTTGTCGATGTTGACTTGTGATATGATGTTCTACGAGTTTGCACCACATCTCGTTGTCACTCGTCTTAAAGTTTCCACACACAACTTTTTGGACAGCTGCATTATCTGCATGGTTCTCTCTTGGTGTTTCTCCTCAGTTTATCGTTGGTGGTTTTTGCAGAGATTGTTAGAGATTTGTTGCTGTTAAAATTTACTGTTCCCTGTCTATAATTAAAATTTAAACTCTCTCTGTTTTCTTACCATTTTCTGTTGATGCTAGAGATGGTTTTGGGTATAAATTCCCTTCTAAAGTGCTAGTGCTTCTAAATATTCAGAACCACTGTCAGGTCACATTCAATTTCACTCAACATGTCTGCATTCTAAAATGCATTTGTATTATTTTTATACTTCTGCTACTGCGGTAGCATAGTTCAAAAGCTGAATATTAACACCTACTTTTAACACCCAGTGTCTAATTTTATGTGGATTGCGGAGACTATTTTAGGGCTGAAACAATAACTAGATTCATCGATTATTAACTATCAACCATTTTGATGATTTTTAAGGAATTAAAGCACGTTTTTAGATTTTTCAGCTTCATAAATGTGAATATTTTCTCGTTTCTTTGCTCAATGTAACAAAGAAATCGTTGAAACTGAATAATTTTTTTGTTTTTTGGACCAAATAAGACAATTGATCATCCTTTAAAGGTTTGAGAAATGCTGGTCGGCATTTTCTGGACCAATCGATTACTTGATTAATCGAGAAAACAAGCGACAGATTAATCGATTATGAAAATAATCGTTAGTTAAAGCCTGAGGCTTTTCATTTATTCGGTTTTTCCACCTGCTCATGTTAGAATAACGGAAAAGGTGAATCATGTAAATAAAACATCTCACTCACACTCACTTTCTCATCACCAAGTACAGCAGCTTTACCAAAAATTGAAAATGTATTTTGTATTTCTGTAATTTAATTATTACACTAAATTCAGATTACCTTAAAAGGTTTCAGCTAATGTAGTTTCAGATCACTGCTCTCTGAACTGCTTGTGGTAATTAAATCATACCGCAGAGCTAATGTTAATTGCATTTTTACTTATTCCCCCCCTCAGTTCTGTCACCATTCTCCAATCGAATCCACTACTGTATCTGCTGTGTCGATCTCATCTTGGTGATATTTCACATAAGATACTGGGGCTCATGAATAAAAATTATGTCTGTTCACCCTTTCTATTTTTGGACATCCTCTTTCCAGGTGAAAATAAGTATCTGATTTGTCTCATGTTGTATTGTTTTTGATGTTTTTGTGTCACAAAATGAGTATTTGCTATAAATATTAATACACAGTCAACAACAGTTCAAAGGTTTGAGGTCAGCTATACAATTTGTGTTGTGTTTTCCATTATAAGTCAGACTTTTATTCATCAAAAGAGTTGCAAAATGAATAGAAAATATAGTCAAGACACTGACGAGATTAGAAATAATGATTTTGCCCTTTCATCAAAGAACCAGCAAAGCTATTTTCAGCTGTGCTAACATCATTACACAAGGGTTTTCAAGGGTTTTCTAATCATCCAATAGCCTTTTAACACCATTAGCAAACACAATGTACCATTAGAACACTGGAAATGGGCCTCTATACATCTATGTACATATTCCATTAAAAACCAGACGTTTGCAGCTAGAATAGTCGTTTGCCACATTAACAATGTATAGAGTGTATTTCTGATTAATAAAATGTTATATTAATTGAAAAAAAAGTGCTTTTCCTTCAAAAATGAGGACATTTCTATGTGACCCCAAACTTTTGAACGGTAGTGCACATAAAGGTGATCGACGAGTTCATCTTTCAGATACTGTTGCATAATGTTATGGCATCCTGGGCGTTAGATCACCATCACTTTTTCTTAACCCTGTTATGCCATATTATGCTACTTTATCCACAGGGAAGCAGCACAGCAACGACTTTTCCCGCCTCGTTGCCCAGGTCCGGGGTCGCCTAGAAACCACCAGGCAGCTGCGGATCAAAAAGGAAGTCATTGTGGAGGAAGAAGATGTAGAAAAGACACTCTCTGCAGGTACTTGAACACTCATTACTTTCACCGGGGGAATAAAATCTACCCACGCCACGGGAGATATCATAGTCTCCTTAGAGCGCTTTTTGCAAAAGTTACCTGTTACCAGCCGTAACCAGCTGTGACAAGTTCACCTTGTGCCTTTTACAAAGCAGTGCTCCCCCCGTCGTTAAAGCATCACAAAGTAAATGCTTTGAGAAAAATGACATTTGCGCGACTGCGCTTTTTGCGACTACCTGCTGGTTTGTATGTGTGGGTGGAAGATGTTTTTTTTTATTTATTACATTCTTTAAATGAATAACACCATGTTTGGTGCACTCCAGCAATGTGTGCATCAGACTGGAGTGGGAAAAAGATATGGCAATAACCTGTTGTGGATAAACGGCGTGTTGGTGAGTGAGCGATTTGGAAGCAAATGAGATGCAAAGGAGAAGAGGAAGTGCAGAATCACAAATATGTGTCAGACGTGGGAAACGCACAGTGATTTTTAATTTTTTTTTTAATATATATTTGCGGTTGAATGATTTAAAGCTCTCATAGACCGGAAGTTCCATTTAACGCTGTTTTGTGTGTATCTGTGCCATTACCTCGTTTATGAAGCCCGCTATTCAGCCACTGCTGAGAACGCTGGGTTTTATTGTATTCTCTGGCTCTGCAAGCGCTCTGGAAAAGCCTGGAATCGTGACGTAAGGATCCCGTCTCCTGAAAAGCAGATCCTCCTGCTCCGGGGCACTAGTCCGGGTACATGTGTTTGTTTACATTGAACTGCAGAAGAAGAACGTCCGTTGTGGAGGTGTTTCACTTAGAATGTCGTCAAAAGCCATTTTTAAACATTGTTAAAACATTGTTTTGATAATGAGTAGCAGTGCATCTACCGTTCCAGAGGGGGAGCTGCACTGCTGAGAGCTGACGTGCTAATTGCGTCACTTCCAGGTAGGGCTGGGCGATATATAGAAAATTTATCGTTATCGAAATTTATGACGATAATCAACGTCATTTTGGCGTTAAGGATATATTCGATAATTAAAAAAAAATTAAAAACGTGGCCCTGCGAATGGACTGGTGAACTGTCCAGGGTGTACCCCGCCTATTGCCCAATGTCAGCTGAGATAGGCACAGCACCCCCTGTGACCCTCTGCTGGAGGATAAAGCGGTAGATGATGGATGGATAATACAATTGTTTTTGGCTGTGTGTAAGGCAGGATGATGTCTGATATGTGTCAGTACTGACACATGCTTGTATCAGGCAAATGGGCAATTATGCAAATTAGGTGATGACGTCATTTACCAACTTCAAACTTATCGTTCATTTATCGTTATTGAGGTGAGCTGCTCAATTTATCGTGATATTGATTTGAGGCCATATCGCCCAGCCCTACTTTCAGGTATCTGGCCAATCACAAGACAGTTGGGAAAGCTCTCGTTGGCTGGCCAATCACAACACTGTCTTCTGGGGTTGAGATTTCGGTTTGAACAGCGGCTGAGGAGAGCTTCAGTGAGGAGAGATTTATATCGGCTCGTTTGCAGCAACAAGGAGGTTTTTGACCATAAAAACAAGTTAATGTATGTAAGTAGACCTCCATAACTAGCATATATGTGCCATAGGGCCACTCTATGGGAGCTTTAAATGTGACTTTTACTCGCAAAATAAATAAATTAAAGGGATTGATCTGAATGTGCTCAATATGAAAATATGTCCAGGAGACTGGGCTATTTTATTTTCTGCATCCACATTTTGACAGATCATTTCTACACTGATTGCTTCTCCTTGTCGGGTGTCGTTGACATTATTATTATTGTCATCATATATATTTTCATTCCCTCAGATCAAGATTCAGGATCGAGGAGCTGCCTATACATGAAAGCAGAAGACACAGTCGAGGAAGAGGAGCAATCAGCGAGAGGAATGGAGTTGCCGCCCAGTCCCACTAACAGTGACGTGTCCATCAGCAGGTGAGATGTAGATAATGGTGCATTTAGAGTAGGTTACGCCCTTGATGACTTTGATGTCATAAACTGTTCAAACAAAAGGTAAAGGTTGTACAAAAGGCTGGCTGTCATCCAAATACCTCTTTTTTAAAAAAGTTCAAGTAGTTATTTGAAATATTTTGTTACCAACAACAACTGTCACTCCCTCTTTAGCTCCCTCTACACAAAGTTAGGTTAGATTCACTGAGATATGGAAACGTGCGATTGTTTCGGAGCGTGGATGGTGCCACGTTGTCTGCCATAATCTTTGTTTTTCTACACCACAAATAAATGTTGTTTGCACAACAACATTTAAAGGAAAACTCTTGGCAAACAGCACCACTCCCTCTTCTGGGAGAGTAATAATGCCCCTCCAAGTCTGTGAAAAGATTTACAACCTGTCAACTCGGGTTGTTTACCTGTATAAGCAGGTCGCATGATGTTGTTGATCGTTGCGAGTCCAAATGCGTTATACCAATGTGTGAATGCATTAATGTTGTATGAAATCCTCTCAAAGCTGCGGTATTATCACACATACATCATTTTATAATATCTTGTCTAATATCTTGAACACAATGCAAAAGACAGGCTTGTGTTGATTTACAGTATACATACATATTTAAAGTATTACTTTTTTGGGGGGCACTGCTGTTATTTTCAGATGTTACCAATGTTATATATTTTATTCAAGTGCTTCGGTCTTGGTCGATATCTTTCACCAACTGATGATTCAGGAGCTGTTGTCTAGTTTTAGATTTTACATATAAAAGAACTGGTTTTCAAGCTACTGTGTTGGTGGTAACTGTATCTGTATTCACACACAAACTGGTTAGGGTCAATTATGTGGCCCAACCAGGGATCAAAATTAATACCGTCCCGTCGTCCCGGGGACGTCATTAATTGTCATCGGGACGATCAATATCCTCTCTTGGGACGACCACGGGACGAAAGAGAATTTTGACTGACTAAATTTTTCTGTTTAAGTTTTCAACACTTTCTGTGAACCAGAACGGGTTTCGCGGTCAGTGAGAAATACTTATGTGAAAAGGTAAATGTCTGCGCGCTCATGTTTGTGTTGTTCAGTGAGACACAGAGACTGCTCCTCTCTCACTCTGCGCCGCTCGAGCTGCTGCGCTGCTGTCTGCTTTGCGCGCCCGCACTGCATGTAAACATTTCATTAATGTTGACATGTTTGTTTCAATCACTGAATGAAGCCCCGCCAGGCTTAGCCTTGCTTGTTTATTTATTTAAAATAGATTTTTTTATACACCACGGCTTTTTCTATACCGGGGAACAAGAGCGCATGCGCCCCCATGTAATCAGCGCAGCGCACGCATGTCCAGGTGCCGATTGAAATCCAAGTCACACTATCAAGTGCGTCATTATTACGGTTACATCGTTCTTGTCAATAAAGATGTTATATTTAGGGATACACCAATAATTCGGCGGTCGAAACAGAGCGAGTTCACTGTGGAACAACACCTATTAAACGCTGGAAAGTCTCCAAACCAGTATGCGCAGAGAGAGAGAGAGCGAGAGAGATCTGCGCTCTTGGTCATTAGTTAATTTACTTATTTTTGTGTAGGTAATATGTTGTGAAATATGTTTAAACTTAAATAAACTACATCTACAAGTAGTTTCGTCTGGTTGTATTAGCTCGTCCTGTTATTGACGTCATGCTGTCATCACCTGACAGTCTGGCTGATTTAAAGCCTCCAGATGCAGCGGATGCAGCGCACACCAGATGCGTGCGTCATTGATATCATGCGCAAATACAGATATTCGAATATTTGTGTTTTTTCAAACATCATTTTTGAGTAATTTTGACAGCCCTAAACAGCCACAGTTCTGTGACCGAGTGTGTTGGTTGTCATCTACAACACAACAAATCTAGTCTGGAAGTAAATAAATGATTTATTATCAACATAATGTATTTTGTTTTTATTATATTATCAGTAAGTAACCACTCAAAATGTAAAAAAAGATTTTCGGGACGATTCAGGACGATTCGGGACGGTTCAAAATGTTACACAGAGATACAGTAATTATACAATATAGTATATAATAAAACAACACATACAGAGTTGGCCCAACAGTTCAGTGTTGTTTTACGTGGCAGTTCTAACAATACTGGTCCTTAAAATCTTTATGTCCATCATGTAGCAAAAAGACCTGGGTTCATGACCCTGCATGGACTGGCAACCTGTCCAGGGCGTATACCCTTTCACCCTATGTTAGCTGGGATTGACTCCATTGGCCCCTTGACCCTCACGTGCACTTAAAAACCAGCAGATCCATCTGGGAAAACGTTATAAATCCATCCACATGAGGGTCACCAGCGGCGCTGTGCCAATTTCAGCTGACATAGGGCGATAGGCGGGGTCACACCAGTTCACTAGTCCATCACAGGGCCACACAGAGACAACCATCCACTCTCTCATTCACACCGACAGTCAATTTAGAGTGTCAAATTTACCTAATCACTGAATATGTATGTCTTTGGACTGTGAGAGGAAACCAGAGAACATGCAGACTCCATGCATCATGGCCCTTGTTCCAACCAGATTTCAAACCCGGGTCGACTTCGGCTGCACAGAACCTTAAACCTTGCAACGGAACGAGTGCAAACCACTACACCCAACCGCGTTATAAACCATCAAATGCTGATAATCCAATTCTTTTGTAGACAAAGGTGTGTGTATTTAAGTCATAGATTACCAGTTTGTCTAAGTTTGTTCACAGTTTTTAACATAATTATTAAAAACAAAAAAAAGTCCTTTAAACAAACCCGAGCAGCCACAGCAGCCCCTGAGACTCGTATACCAACCACTTGTTTCTGTGCTGTCAACACAGTCATTTCAAGAATCAGGCAACCGATTTATTTATTTCTTTTGTTTTGTTTTGTTAGTTTGTTTTTTAAAAGTAGCATTAATTAAACCCTGCAGAGTGGATGTAGCCTGAGAGACTCTCTACAATTTCTACTTGTGTAATCTATCGGTCGGTGGATAAAAATAAAATTTTCGGCGTCAGCCATCGCCAGCTAATGTGGAATGTAGTTGCCCACGGCACGGTGCAGCTGTGGCACGGGAAAAACACTCATGAATGTGACAGCTGGATGTTAAATGAAACAAATTAATGCATGTTATATTATAGTGTGAAATATAAATGTTTGTCTAGAGTTTATTAATAGTAAATAGTGGCACTTAAGTGTTACCATACATCTAAAAGTTAAGCGTTACCATATTTCTATAGCATAATCCTTTTTAAAAAAAATCTATAATCTGGGACAAAAACCTGTATGCAATAACAAACCTGCCATGGTTCAGCATCGTTTTCTTGGGTTGAGACCTCAAAAATATAACTATGAAAGTAGTTTACTTATATTAGCATTAGCATACATTATTACAGCACTCTTTACACCCATAGACATACAATATGTATTTCTATTCAAGATAACGGACCATTTCATGACATGATCATCCACTTTATAGTCGTGTAATAGTAATATAGTATAGTGGTATAACTTCTTGGGCAACCCTGCTATTTATCATCAGTGAGCATTTAAGTGAGTGTGCATTTAATTAATTAATTAGAATAATTAGATTATTTATTTATTTACCCATTAGCCTTTTGTTTTTGCATTTAATTTAGTATAGCTTGCACATTTTGCAACCCATATGCAGGCAATTGATGTGCTATTTTGTAACTTTTACCCCACTTTGATTGTGAATCTCTGGCTTGTTGTTTTATAATACATCGAATAATGACAGAAGATATTTTCTCTGATCTTCCAGACTCATTGTGCACTATTTTTTGTGTTTATTAGACAGAGGATGCAGCTAGTCACTGGTCAATGGTTTACCCAAGTCTTTATCTCTGATTTGCAGTGATGACAAAGGATAAACCCACCAGGAATTGTGGTTCAGAGAAACTTTGGATGTCATGCACAAAAAAACCAACACACATAATTGGTGGTTGCTAGGTAGCGATTGCTGCTAGCCTGTGTTCACCATAGTGGGTCGTAATCAGAGTACAGAAGTGGTGCTAACAGAATGACAATTTTTTTGAATCTGTATTCTTGTAGCCTTTTTAATTGTGCAACACCACTGGAGCATAAATGCACATGAGAAATGCGACCCCACGTTATGGTACATGCTCCAAATCAATTTATCACCGCAACCTGTTCTGCATGTTATGCCAAAATTCCTGCCATATGAAAACAATTGTACCTACATTTTTAACACATTGGACCTTTGATGATGAATTCTGGTTTCAATCTTAGGCTGCAGAGTCCAAATTCTCCGTTTCTAATAAACAAAGGTCGAAAAATCACGGGGGTACATGCATATGTTTCACATAGGTGGCAAACCGCAGAGCAGACCTCGATCACTTTGACTGCACAAAAGTAAAAATCACATATATGTAGCCTGACTCCTAATGAAGTGTTTGCCTGAGGCAACCTCGTGCAACCATAGCCTCCTGCTGAGAAGCCGAGAGATGAGTGTCCATTTTGGTATTGAACAGTGTGGAGAATCCAATACGCCTAACCCTTTGAAGTAACGTACACAGCCTCGTAGGTGGCATGGCTCTGCCGCTGACACGCGTGGTTCCCGCGTGTGATGTGCCATGCAGTTAAAACACCTGCGACGTGTCACTCTAACGTTTATCAAAGCGTCGCAGTGTGTTCAGAAATGCTGGAATTTATGGCAATTACTCGAGCAAATGTAATACAGTTACAAAAAGCTAATAGTAAGACTTTCCCCTCATGCATCGCCCTTTAGTGTATAATGTATAATAATGAGTGTTTTAAAGTTTTAAAGGGCGAAGATCGACACAAACATTAATGATTAGAGCTGTGCTTAAGGCTGGAAGATTGTGCATCTTAGTATTTCGCACAAAAATTAAGTAAACAAAGAAGAGCCGAAGCGGATTAAACTGCCTTAAACTTGGGGTTAAACTGATCTTTTGACCAGTGGGAATGGAGTAAAAGTTGTAAGTTGATCTTTGTTACTGATATATTTCTCCCCTTTTCTCCTGCAACAGTTCCATTTCTGACATCTTTGGTCCAGAGCCTGTCATAAAACACCAGTAAGTGAATCCTATTTGTCTACTTATTTGTTTGTTTGTTATTGTGCCGCATGTCACAAAAAGCACCATATACACAAAAATGCATGCTTAAAAGCAAATGCAATTCCTATTTTTGCATATCTAAAACAGCTCATCTAAAGGTAACTTGAACTAGCTTATTTTGGTCGAGTGAAAATCAACGATATTGGACTAATAATAACAGTCATTATTTGTTATAATACAACATTCTGAAGTCCAGATTGAGGCGCACACACTCTTAGTATTCGTTGTATTTCGAGCATGCGTTCACAAGGCTGCCTGTGCTTCGCCTCACACTCAGGGGAAAATAAGGACTCCACTTTATATCTGTAGTCATAATGTGCTCCACAGATGCCTCCACGTACCGACTTTAGATGAGTCTCTGCATGTATGAGATCCATTTCCAGGGCCGTTTTATGCCACCGAGGCTCACGATCATATTCCACTGTTGGTTTAAGCAGCCTCTGTTTGAAGTGAAAGGACCATCCTGCTCTGTTTTTTTTTGTTCAAACAGAAGAACAGTAGCTGTGTCACATTATGAATTCACAGCGTCTCTGAAAAGTGACTTGATTCTTATGATGGGTCCAGAATATTAACTCAACTAAATGAATGAATTTCCCCTTTTTTATGTTTTCTTAATTTTCCTCCTAGCAAGTTCTCATAATCGACTTCAAACGTTCAAATTACAGCGCTGCTTATCGAGTTTAGCAAATGGTGGACGGTCTCCTCCTTGGTGGTTTGTGTCTGTTGAGATTTTGGCAATTCAATAAAATAGTCACACACACACACACACACACACACACACACACACACACACACACACACACACATGGGTCCTCGCCCCTCAGAACATTCAAATAAACAACTGCTCTAGCCCCGAGCTCATTCACTCATGAGTCACGCATTTAAACAGAATCCCTTTAGTAACAATGCATTTCTGCGCTGGCTTCACAACGCTTACGGTTCCAGCTGTCCGTTTTATCTGTTTCGATGAACAGCGCAGATAAAGAGTCGGCAAAATCTAATTTTGAATCCATGACAGATTGTAGTTTTACGCTGCCCAAGCGCGCTAATCTGCTGTACGTTATTGCTTTAATAAAACGTTATAGTTACACATAAGGACAGTGCACAAACAGAACAGTTTTACTGTCGCAAACTAAACTTACAGCATCTAAAGTTGTACTGCGCCGGTACTCAGACTTCAGAATAACCTCATCAATTCAGTGAAAGGCAAAATGTGTCTCTGTACCAGACACGGCAAGGTTTCCCGTCATCCTTCTGCCTTTGTAAGACTCCAGCATAGACGACGGTTTGGACTGGTGATTGCCTTTGTCCCGATCTGCACTCCTGTGCAGATGACATCTTTGATATCTCAAAGATATCCTCCTACCATCCCCATGTGGACTTGTGCGACTCGCATTCCATTGCTGGAATTTTGTTTTTCCAAGCCCCAAGAGTCAAGGTGAAGAGACATAAGGCTGTGCCACTGGCTGGAGGGTGATATACATCTGTGGTAGAGTCGACTGAAGGTGTAAGTGCTTCCACATGGGAGACTTTGTGGTTTTTAGGGCTCCCCTTTGGCTTCTTTGCCAGTATATTTCAGATATACGCACATAACGTGTCCATGAAGAGAGACCTCCACCTCCACCGGTCTGTGTCAGAGGTGCTTCTTGGAGTAATAAGGCTGTAACTTAAGACTCCATGCTGAGCTGAGAAGCTGCAGGGATCACATGGTACTAAAGAATATTTGTGTGGCCGTAGATAATCCATGAGGGCTTATTCAGAGACACTGAGCTCTCGGTCCAGATGTGTTCCTCTGAAAACAGGAAGGCTTGCTTTAGAAGAGGGCTGGGAAACACCAGAGGCTTCACAACATTTTAAGAAAGAAAGAATTAACTTTTGGTGGTTTTTGTTGTTGACGTTAGTTAGGGCTGTGACGATTCGTCAACGATCGACAATGTCAAAGTCAAAGGCAAGTTTGTTTGTTTATTAGCACTATTCATACAACTCACTCAAGTGCTTTAGAAGGGCATAGAAATACATTAAGATGGTAAAATTAAAATACTCTTAAAAATCTTGTGAGATAATTGTGTGATTTGCCGATGCAAAGTGCATTTCAAGGACAAGAATGAATAACTAAGATGATTATCCAAGTTAAAACAGAATTATTTTGTCATTTTGTTGTCAGCATGTTTAAATCAAACTAGGTTGAATGAAGCTGTTTCCACTGAGTGGAGTGGTTCAGTTTAGTACAGTACAGTACAGATTTTAATAGTACCTAAATAACCAGCTCCAAATAGTCTAGCTCCAGGACAGTCAGCTGATATCATACTGTACCGTGCTGTGCTGTACTGTTCTGTACTCTACTGTGCTGTACCGTACTTTACTGTACTGTGCTGTACTGTATCGTACCATGCTGTACTGTACTGTACTAAACTGTGCTGTACCGTATCATACTGTGCCGTACTGTATCGCACCATACTGTACTATACTGTACCATACTGTGCTGTACCGTATCATACTGTACCGTACTGCGATGTACCGTATCATGCGCTGTACCGTACTGCGCTGTACCGTACTGTACTGCGCTGTACCGTACTGTACTGTACAGTACCATACTGTGCTGTACTGTACCAAACCAAACGGTAAACGGGGCTTAACTGCAGTGCAATACAGGAAGTGCAGGGGGCAGTGGGCCTATTTTTTCCAATTTACACCGACTGCATTCTGAACCAATGAATGAAGAATACAAAAAATAAATATCTAGTGTTACTAAAGCCTCATGCTTGTTATCCCACTTGTTAAATGGCTTCTTACTAATAACAACACAAAGTATTGATTTGAAAGTTACTGTATAAGTTGTAGTATACTAGTATACTGTGGAGTGGAATACTGAGAGTCGTGTGGGACTAAATCAGCGTCATCTGAACTCATTTGACAAAGGTCTAAATTTAAGACAGAAACTGATATTCACAACTATTCCAGCATCTCCTACTCTCCGACGCCTCACCCAGACATTTGTGACTCTCACTGTTCTCTTACTAAGTTAAGGTTATTTTCTATGGTTGACTTGTTTGAATCAACCTTTTGGGTAATGGACCAAAATTGGGTGCTTGTGCATGTCATGACTCATGACTCCAAATCACCCAGAGTGACCTGGAGGCAACAGTTGTGATTTTTTGGCCTGAGCAGATAAAGATGTGTGCTGATGTTAACACAATATAGAAGATTAATAGTAAGCCTTCGGCCTCCCAACAGCCTGAGTGTTTTTTTTATCTGTGTGACTTATTCTGTTGATGTCTGAAGTTTGGGGTCGAAATGATAATGGCAGGATAATAAAAAAAAGAGTGTGAATGCACTCAAGATAAACACGCTCCCTACTCTATTTGGTTGATTGCTGTCTGCAGAATTGATGGTATCACCGCTTCAATGGCTCTCGCAGGCAGATCTGCATCGGAGAATTGATTTCTGTGTTGTGAAATTATAATGCAGGTGCATGTAGATGTGTTTGTGGACAGGGAACAGAGAAGAAAGATGCCAGTTTTTACGTCTACTGTAAATGAATTACAACAAAGCAGAGTATTTATGGCCTTTGATGCTCGCTGCTGATCATTCTACTGCATCATGATCAGTGTATCATTTATTTCTCCCAAGTTTTTGGTTTTGATTTATAATATTATATATAATATTGATTGTACAAACTAAGCACCAACAAAAAAGGCTCACTGTAAAAACCTGATACATGCTGCACCTGCTCAGGTTAAATTTAGCTTCAAAATATTGGATAAATACTATGGAATAAGATATCTGTCTATTTTCAAACAACACTTTTCACGAGACAAAAATAGAAAATATATTGTATTTTATTGTTTGAAAAAATACACTTGCGCTCCCTTACTTGTTCTTTTCACTCCCTCTCTTCTTCTTTTCCCTCCCTCACTTCTTCTTTGCGCTCCCTTACTTGTTCTTTTTGCTCCCTCACTTGATTTTTGCACTCCCTCACTTGTTCTTTGCACTCCCTCACTTGATCTTTGCACTCCCTCACTTGATCTTTGCACTCCCTCACTTGTTCTTTTCGATCCCTCACTTGTTCTTTTCGATCCTTCACTTGTTCTTTTCAGTACCTCACTTGTTCTTTGCACTCTCTCACTTGTTCTTTGCGCTCTCTCACTTGTTCTTTGCGCTCTCTCACTTGTTCTTTGTGCTCCCTCACTTGTTCTTTGCACTCTCTCACTTGTTCTTTGCACTCCCTCACTTGTTCTTTTTTTGCTCCCTCACTTATTCTTTGCGCTCCCTCACTTGTTCTTTTCACTCTCTCACTTGTTCTTATTGCTCCCTCACTTGATTTTTGCACTCCCTCACTTGTTCTTTGTACTCCCTCACTTGTTCTTTGCGCTCCCCGATTTGTTATTTGCACTCCCTCACTTGTTCTTTTCGCTCCCTTACTTGTTCTATTCACTCCCTCTTCTTCTTTTCACTCCCTCACTTCTTCTTTGTGCTCCCTCACTTGTTCTTTGCACTCCCTCACTTGTTCTTTTCGATCCCTCACTTGTTCTTTTCAGTCCCTGACTTGATCTTTGCACTCCCTTACTTGTTCTTTGCACTCCCTCACTTGTTCTTTGCACTCCCTCACTTGTTCTTTGCCCTCTCTCACTTGTTCTTTGCGCTCTCTGATTTGTTCTTTGCACTCTCTCACTTGTTCTTTGCACTCTCTCACTTGTTCTTTGCACTCCCTCACTTGTTCTTTTTTTGCTCCCTCACTTATTCTTTGCGCTCCCTCACTTGTTCTTTTCACTCTCTCACTTGTTCTTTTTGCTCCCTCACTTGATTTTTGTGCTCCCTCACTTGTTCTTTGCACTCCCTCACTTGTTCTTTTTTCGCTCCCTCACTTATTCTTTGCACTCCCTCACTTGTTCTTTGAACTCCCTCACTTGTTCTTTTCGATCCCTCACTTGTTCTTTTCAGTCCCTGACTTGATCTTTGCACTCCCTTACTTGTTCTTTGCACTCCCTCACTTGTTCTTTGCACTCCCTCACTTGTTCTTTGCCCTCTCTCACTTGTTCTTTGCGCTCTCTGATTTGTTCTTTGCACTCTCTCACTTGTTCTTTGCACTCTCTCACTTGTTCTTTGCGCTCTCTGATTTGTCCTACTCGGCCTTAGGAAGCTGCCTGCTGATATGCTACTCAATAGACTGGATCTCAGTAGCCAATTAGCAGGCAGCTTCCTAAGGCCCGCCCACAAACAAAGAACAAACCTGGGAGCGCAAAGAACAAGTGTATTTTGCGTCTTAAAAAGTGTTCGGGAAAAGTGTTGTTTGAAAGTATTGACACAAATCTAATTCCATATAAATACTAAAACTTTCCTGTTACCAAGCGTTCTCTTCAGCAGATTGTTCACAGAATAGTTGTAATATTGATGTTACTTTTCTCTATTTTCCAGAACACTAAAACAAAATCTAAAACCACACATTTTCTTTCACAGAGACACACCGAGTACCTCAGTCCAAAATCGAATGTCCAGCTTCAGTGGGGATAACTCGGGTTCATCGCCCGCTCGGGGAAAACGACGGCGTAAAACATAGGATCGCTGAGCTGAGGGAGGAAAGACGGAGACCCGACTTCATACCAATAGACTATTATTTTTCTGCAGACTTCTGCATTTCTCTGTGATTTTTTTTGAAATTGCAATGTTCATGATGTGTTTGTTATGAATAAATTGAGTATTTTATCAGCTTACACTGTGTGCTAAAGATTGATCTTTAAATAATTAGAAAGTAGAATCCAGTTTTTAAATGTCTTTGTTTTCTAATCGATCCCTTTCGTCTTGGCCAGCTCGGACTATGAAGTCGCACACGTCTTTCCTCTCTCATCAGCAATTCCAGTGCATCCAATTAATCAGTAGCTTTCCAAATTGCCGCTCCCACAAAGAATAACCTGGATTAAATTAATTCAATGAATCCAGACCTTGTGGAAAAGCCAGTGTCGCCACTTCACGACTGTGTGCGAGATCACTTCAGAATGACAAGTGGTGTTTACGTATACGTGTATGGATCACTTTTGGGAGCTGACCTTGATTGAAAACAGAGCTCGCCTGAAGTCAGAGACACAGTGTTCGTGTCTCAGGTGTCTTCTTTCTGATATGGGCTGCTCATTATTCTGCACATCTCCGGTTCCACTGCATCCTTCTTTCCTATACAATGATCCCGTTAGTCCTTTTCTCGATGTAACTCTTGCTTGAAACCACAGGAGAGTGGACCGAGTGGCTCCTGATCCCTGCCTTAGTTTGGGAAACAGTGAGGCGGGCAGTGAAATCATTGATTCCATATATGTATTCCACTGTGTCCACAAGAACCACAGTCACCTTTTTTTTTTTTTTGTCTGCGTCTGGGCTGTTGTAGAGGGTACTGGTCAATTGGCTGACGTGGGATGAAACTGACTTAAAACCCTCATAAATCTACGCTAAACACATGATGTCTGACAAGGACTGCACACACGGCAGCCAGACTCAGAAGCACGACTTGAACACACAGTGAAAGTCCAAAGGTCTGCTCACCAGGAAGCAGTCAAACGTATGCAGGCCGACAAATCTGAACGGGCTCGAGTTAAAAGAGTGAAAGCTGAGTCGATAGAATTAAAACTAAGCTCAGAAACTGAAAACTACACTAGGAATAATGCTTTCACAGAGACTAATAGCGCTTTTCCAATACAAAGTTCCAGTACGGCTCGAGTCAACACGTCGCAACTTGGCTTTTCCATTAGCGATAGCGATAGTACCTGGTACTAAAATGTGAGAATGTGAGAGAATCAAACCAAACGATGCCGAACTCTAGATCAGTTAAAAAGACCTAGAAATCCTGAAAATGTGTGTTAATCTCCCAACATTTAGCAAAGGAAACATCTAAAATCTCATCATTTATCAGAGAAATCTGATGTATTTAGTGAAGGCACTACAGACGGAGTCTGTGCTCCGGTCATGCAGGAAGTACTGAACGATTCTGTGAACGAATCTTTTTAATCAAGTGATTCTAATGATTCAGTTACACTGAAAACAACTGTCACTAGCTTGTTGCGTTAAGTTCGTACTATTTAGACTTCAAACATAACCGTTTGAAAGTCTGAGACCTATTTTCTTTCCTCAGCAACAACAAATGCTGTTTTCTGATTGGCTGCTATTCAAGACGGCTGTATGAATGAACTACGCTGACCAATCTGAATCATCGATTCACAGATGCACTAATTTATGTGCGGTACGTTTTATCATTTCTCAGTGTATGAAATGTCGTGTGGCGTGAAGTACGATGCGATGCTACACGTGCGTTTGTTGGTATTCCCATGCTTCGATGCTAGCCGTGATTAGTTTGAACACGGTAGAATAAAGGTGCTCAATTAAGCACTAAAATGCGCTAGCTAGAACCCTGAAATGAAGTCTCATTTTCATGCAGTCGCAGTTTCATGCAGCGGTGCTGTGATGACTCCGCCCACGTTGAGGAAGCACTATAGTCATGGAAAACCATACCAAAACCAAGCCGAGACGAGCCGAACCGCGGAAAAGCGCCGTAAGATGAGCTAGCACATGACAGCAGGAGCATTTGGACTAAAACACACAAGGGAGGTTGGGCTGATATTCACTCATATTAAATAATATCATAAATTAAATATATATGTATCTATAGCAGCTGGGCATAAAATCCTCCTAATATGTCACAGAGACTCAGGAATAATGTTCATATAACAAACTGAACTCACCAACAACAACAGTACAGACAAAATATTTGCACTAGAAAAATATTTTGCAGACTGCAAATCATGTTTATGTTTTGAAATCATGTTTTGACATGTGGCGCCACCTACCGCCGTCTACCAATCATTGCAGTCGGTAGAGTCTCAGCGGGTTGCCAGTTACGTCAGAAATTGAAACCTAAAAGACCTCGGTATTTTGAATTTGAAAGTAGTGACTGTTTTTGGCCACATTCTTACATATGGCACCTATAAGAATTAAGACGGGATTAAAAACAAAACGCAGACCTTGAAATTTAAAACAAATTCACTATGAAATACTCGTGTGCCTCAAGTTTTTGGAGATGATGGACCACTAACACCTCCAGGACAATGAAGAGGTCCGGTCCATCACATCATGTATGACATCATGCTCCACCAGCTGCCACTAGGCCGACATTAAAGCACCACCGCCGGGTGGTGGAATCATCACAGGACGCCGTCGATACTCGACTCCTGGATCTGGACTCGAGATGGACCTCACGTCGCCTGCAGTGCAGCTCCCATCTGCTTAACCTTCTGCCATCTGAAAGAAGAAGGAGACGCATGGACTCATCGCAGCGTGGAATTCCAGGAAGCGGAACGGCCTTCTCTTTCCAGCGCGGTGAGTGTGAAGCTACTGAACACTGGTGCTGCCACTCATTATCCTCCTGCAGTAACTGAGCCTTAATCCCTACGCTTAATTAATGTGCAATACTCTGTACTGGGTGGGCAGCACTTTTTAAATTAACACCTATCTACTTTCACACCATTTTTATACCCTATATTCTACTTTTATTTAGACTTTAAATGATGCTGTTTTTTTGTTAAAAGTGTGGGGTGAACTCTATAAGTAAGGTGTAAATCTCCAACTCCTGCAAAGCCCTTTAATAATTTCCTAATTTTAACCCTTAGAATATAGCATTTTAGCTTCTTTACATTACAATGTTAAAACGTACAGTGTAGAGGTTATAAGAATGTGCAATGTAGAGTGTCTTATATCCTTTTTTCAGACAATCTGATGAAAATAATATGAACACAAAATACTCAAAACACATCACAGTTCAGAGTTCATTTGGCTAGAGAGCTGCGACTAATGATTATTTTCATAATCCGTTAATTTGTGGATTATTCTCTCGGTCAATCCGAGTAATCGCTGGGTCCATAAAATCTCTTAAAATGTCAGTCGGTCGTTCCTCTCGTCTTGGTTTGTCCAGATACCAACAATTCCGTTTTGTGTTTTTCATGGAGCAAATAAACCGGAAAATATTCATTACGTTTGAGAAGCTGAAAAATCCTTAATACACTCAAACCGATTAACCGATTATCAAAATAGTATGAAAGAAAAGAAAAGATGTCTCATTTAATTTGTGACTTCTGCACAATTATTGCTGCGACTAAAAATGCGATATATAATGAATCATAACTTTGACTCAACAACACATAAGAAGCACATTTTTTTAAAGCCTGTATATGTGACCTATAATGACTACAGATGATACTCGGTATTGGCCGATACGAGTACCGATACCAATGTGTTTTTGTGAATTTTCATTCTTCTCTTTAAAGGTGAAGTAAGTAGTTTATAGTGCCATCTAGAGGAGAGGCTGAAATTTACAACAAAGAACTGCTCCTCTGCTCACCCCCTCCCTTCCCTGAGCGATACGGTGTCCTCAGCTGGTCAAATGTCGTCCTCGTCGTCTTTCTCCGTGTCAGCAGATGAGGTTAGTGAGGCGAGGGAGAGGGCGAGCTACCGCGGCCGTAGCAGACAAGCGGAGAGAGAGGAGGCGGGGCTTCCGCTAAAAGTAAAGAGACGCTTGATTTGTTCTCTCGCGTTTGTCCTTACAGGCTCCGGTAGAAACATGGCGTCTCGCTGCTAACAGTGGCAATGCAACAGTGGCAATGCAACCGCGGCCCGTGACCATGTTATTTTACATGACTTTTTGAAACACTACGAAAATGAAACACAAACTATTATACAGCGACTAGACAATGCAGGAGCACATAATATGTATAAAAAAGTGGATTTTGGGTTATATAAACCCATAAATACTACAGTGTCCCTTTAAAAAAAAAAAAAAAATCATACTACACCTGCATGACTGTAATATGATTATCATTGTGGTGAGGCCTGGCTCAGGTTAAACCCTTTTAAAAACATGAATGCAGTGGGTCCTTCTTTTCCTTCGTGTTCTTTAGCGTCGCGCGGCTTCAAATGTAGCTGGAGGTAAAATTTGCAACACTCGTGCCACCCCTCGAAAAAAGCTTCTTTGCATGTGTTGCATGTCACAGTCTTACTGGTGGGAGCATCCATCCAGTGTGAAATACTGCCAAACCGCCGACATGATGCGCTAACGTTAGCTCCTTAGCTAACGTCAGCTGATCAATTCTTCTTCGTGCCTCTAAAACAGCAGCTGCCGGTGGCAACACAGCGCACGAAGAAGAACTGTGTCAGAGCTAATGGCGCTAACCAGTAAACGGATTCCTATTTCTAATAAGCTACGTGGTGTGGTTTGGATCGGTGCCTGGACTCCAGGACTCGCCGATACCGATGCCGGCGTTTTCGGCATTAATCGGAGGCCTTTCCGATGATACTGGTATCGGAATCGAAACAACTCTAATAACAGCATACCACCAGGATGTCCATATAAGGAGTTGTGTATTATTCCTCCTGCATATTACCATGGGTGCACCTGTGGCACAGAGCTGTGCCACGTGAGCACTAAGAAAGAAAAAACCTGTAAAGGCGGTTCTATTCTTCCTGCTCTTTTGATAGAAATCATGTGTGTGTGTGTGTGTTGTATGCAATTCTGCTAACAAAGGAATCAATAAACAGACACGTGTACGTGTGTGTGTGTGTGTGAGAGATATGAAATGTGTTCTGTTTTTAGCTCAGCAGCATTAAGACGGCGCACTTTCAGGCGATTGCATCATCAGACATTATTGTGTGTGTGTGTGTGTGTGTGTGTGTCTCCTCAAACCTGTGACGCAGACTCAGCAGACAATCAATTTTTTTATTTTTAGCTTCATTTTATTTGTGTGTAAATGTGTGTGCGTTCATGAGACAGGACAACGTCGGCAGCAGCAGCTAATTCATCAAATTGACTCAATAGGACACAAAGTAGATGGAGACTAAACGCAGTGAAATGAGTCCCAGCTCCAGAAAGTACTCCTTATTTCCTCAGGTTTTCTTGTGTCACCACAAGCAGCAACAATTGATCTGTTTTCTTCCACTTGTTATTGTTATCTCGTTATTTTTGGGGTTCATCCATAAGAATGTCAGCGTGGTGACTCGGAGCTACAGCAGAGCTACTTTTTTCTTTTTTTTTTGCTTTTGTTGACTTCCAAAAGTTATCAGCTTTAAAAGATCCAAAAATAATCAAAGCCAGTTAAGGACAGAGAAGCTCGGTGGTCGATGGTGAATCCTGAGCTCCTCTTTGGGACGAGGACGAGCTCAAGTTTCACCGTTAAAACCGATAAAACAAGTCCTGAATTGAACCTGACGGAACAAATGATAGTCATTTACAGTATCTGAGTCTTTTCCCAAATTCCCAAATTTCTGCCCAGAATGAGCCAAAAACTATAAAAACAAAACCATAAATCACAAGAAACTGTTCGTTACAAAAAATGCCAGGAACTGTGTTTACGAGTGCAGATTACATTCATCTATGAAGAGGTTTTATTTTGGGGAATAATTCATATTTTAGTGTCAAATAAGTTAAGAATCCAACAGTTTCTGGGTTTTTATATCTCTGTAAACATGATCATTCTGCTCAAAAACGACTGAGCCCATTTCCACTGATGGAGAATGTAAAAGTTTTTATGTCGTTAAATCCTTAGAACACAACAACACTACTCTTTTTTTTTTTTAGATCTAAAGCTTATTTTTCTTTAATTATTGACTGAATTGTCAGCAATGGTCAAGGTTTGCTCCTCAGTGTAAATGTTTTGGTGGTTAACCCTTTAACACCTCAACCTTTTTGGCTTATTTTGTACCATAAAAGGGCCCGAAAATGTCCTGTGAGTAAGTGATTTTGCCCATTTTTCCAATTATTTACAATTTACTGCATGTTAATTTTGGTTGCTTTTTTCCATCACTATGTTTAAACATACATTTTATACAGACGTTATTATAATAATGTGTAATATAGAGTGTTATATCTTTTTTTTTTCAGCACAACCTAGACAATCTGATGACAAAAAGAGTTACATTTCACCAACTCTATAAACACACCTGAGCCAAAAGTACTCGAAATGTTTTAAATCGGATTGAACTTGTGAAATTTGTGAACGACGTCACAGTTCAAAGTTCACTCGGCCTCGTTCTTACGAACAAAAACAAAAGGAAAACGCTCTAATTTTGCGACATCTGCACAATTACTGCTACTTTATATCACGACTGAAAATGCGATATAAAATGAATCATAACTTTGACTCAACAACACATAAGAAGATGGGAAACAACACATTTAAAGCCTGAATATGTGACCTATACACACACACACACACACACACACACACACACACACACACACACAGGATGTCCATATAAGGAGTTGTGTATTATTCCCACGCAATTACCATGAGTGAGCACTTAAGGGTTATATATATATCACGTATATCACGAAAAAAGAGTAAAGTAGCATTTTTCTTTTCTTTTTGTTCCTAAAAATATAAAAAAGTGAGCTTTGAACTCTTTTCACTCTGATGTGTTTATATAGTTTGTGAAAATTAATTTTTGTCCCCATCAGTTTGCCTTTGGTCCTGTGCTGTGCTGAAAAAAGGATATAAGACACTCTATATTTCACATTCTTATAACCTCTGTATAAACTGTATGTTTTAACATAGTGATGGCACTGTATATGATGATCAAATTATTTGATGACGTCTGACAGAAGCCCGACTGAACTACACTACCGGTCAAAAGTTTGGGCTCACCTATACAATTTTTGTTGCGTTTTCCATTAAAAGTCACACTTTTATTCATCAAAAAAGTTGCAAAGGGAATAGAAAATATAGTCACGACATTGACAAGATTAGAAATTCAGCTGTGCTAACGTCATTGCACAAGGGTTTTCAAGGGTTTTCTAATCATCCAATAGCCTTCTAACGCCATTAGCAAACACAACGTACCATTAGAACACTGGAAATGGGCCTCTATACACCTATGTACATATTCCATTAAAAACCAGCTAGAATAGTCGTTTACCACATTAACAATGTATAGAGTGTATTTCTGATTCATTTAATGTTATATTCATTGAAAAAAATAAATGCTTTTCCTTCAAAAATAAGGACATTTCTAAGCGAGCCCAAACTTTTGAACGGTAGTAGATGTAGAAAGAAGAAACCACCATCTGTTTCTGTGAGTAACATGAATGAATTGAGTTTAAATGAACTAAATCTCTTGATAATCTTTGGCTCCTGTACCTGGAGTGTCTCAGTGGTGTTAATTTGGCATTTGCTGTGATTGTTTTATTAATCTTCATTTTTTTGTTGAGTTAAGCACAGTGGCATTAACCCTGTTAAATGTCACCCACACAATATTATTAATTTTGACATTTTTCCTCTTCCCTCTGGGTCATTTTCTACGTTCTTTAGTTTGCAGGCATTCGTGCATCTGCTGCTTCTCTGGTTTTGTGTTAAATTTAAAGTTGGAATGGAATTGGCCTCCCTGTAAAAGCTGAATTGGGTTCCAGAGCCGTCCTCGTGCTTTAATGAATCCTCTGACTTTGAAAGACGTGGAAAAAGTCTTTGAGAAGCTGCTTCTCTAATAATGTACAGGACTTTTTCTTTGTCTTGGAAAGCAAACGTGAATATCTCACAGCAGCACTCGGGCGACATTGAGAATTAAATGTAATATATGCATATGCACCACAGTTATATGTGTGTGACCTTGTGCTTTGACCTCCCTGTGGGGGAAAATAAGGCATAGAGAGACTTTTTCACATCACTTTTTCCTTTGATATAATCGTGACTGCGTTGTGGCGGTGTCGCGTCTCTCCATATACAAACCCCACACTTTCTATACTGCACCGAACTCATTACCAGATATAAATATCCTTTTTTTTTTCACAGCCCCAGAACATGTTTACATTATTTCAGCGCATTTCCCAGCCTCTCTTTGTCTTTAACCGTGTTTATATTAGGTGAGAGGGTAATTAAAGGTGAAATGCGTAATTGTAACGGTTGTTTTATAGTCAAAACATAATCTTATTTTTTGTTTTCAGTTGTGATTCACTTGACTAACTTTATTAAACTTTAACAAATTTATGTCAGTTGCAATAAGGCATTGATATTCTTTTTACCCAAAGTAGACGCCAAAATTCAAAATGGCCGACTTCCTGTTGCATTGAGGCCATGGTTACTGTGGACTTTTTTTTCCGTCTTGGTCTATAACATCTTCCCACCAAGTTTCGGGAAATTTGGTGGAACTCAATTTTGCCTCCGTTTTCCCCTTAGGGGGGCGCTATAGTAGAGGCCTTGAGCAACGCACGAGTATGAGAAGTTTGCTAATATCGCATTTTCGCCAGAGCTGAAGTTTCGAGAGTTTTTATGCACCTTAACCTGCTCAAAAATTATCGCAAATCCACAGATATGATGATAATCTGAAGGATAATGATAGCTACCTCGCACAAATTCGCCAAAATTCAAAATGGCCAACTTACTGTTGTGTTGAGGCCATGGCTACTGTCAACTTTTTTGTTCGTCTCGGTCTATAACATCTTCCCACCAAGTTTCGGGAAATTTGGTGAATTTTGCCTCTGTATTCACCTTAGGGGGGCGCTATAGTAGAGCCCTTGAGCAACACAAGTGTCCGGGAGCTATGCCAATATCGCATTTTTCACCAGACCTGACCTCCATGCAAAGTTTCAAGCGTTGTTACACACGATAACCGGCTCAAAAATGACCGCAATGACGCGGATATAACAATAATAATCTCAAGGATAACGATAGGTTTCAAAACATTGAATTTTCATGACCTATTTTTGTTTCTAAACCAAACACACACCGTGCAATCATTAAAGCATTTATTACCAGTACAGTAAGTACAGTAATACGAGGCTGCACCGCATGTAATTTAATGACATCTCACTGTTTTTTTTTGTCCACATAACGCGACATAAATATCTATCTCCTTCCTGTGCCCTAGAACAAAACCTTCAAGGTATCATTTCCAGGGCATAAAAACACCACCGTGTTGCTAACGTGCTGTGCTCACTCACGACATGATGCTCGATCATGCTCTGCAGAGGCTGCGTTTGACTCACAGAAATATCAAAGTGTTTTCAAGGGTTTTCTAATCATCCAATATCCTTCTAACGCCATTAGCAAACACAATGTACCATTAGAACACTGGAAATGGGCCTCTATACACCTATGTACATATTCCATAGTGGGGCTAGAATAGTCGTTGACCACATTATCAATGTATAGAGTGTTTTTCTGATTCATTTAATGTTGTATTAATTGAAAAAAAAGTGATTTTTCTTCAAAAATAAGGACATTTCTAAGTCACTTCAAACTTTTTGAACGGTAGCATACTCTTCTATTGTATAATCCAGGGTATCGGATCAGAGTGGAGTTGATTAGTTTTGACTGGAATGCGTAGAAAATTAATCCCAATCCCAAAAAAATCGTCATGAATTAAAGAATAATAATAACTACGGCCGCCTTATCGCTCACTCCATCTTAATCTAATTTCTCTATAGTGTGTGAAGTATGTGTGAGGAAGAGGAGGATTTGGGATTAAATCTGCCCCTGTGAAAAGTCTGTCGTTGATTTTGCTCAATTTTGTCTCTGTCTTCACCTTAGGGGGGCGCTATAGTAGAGCCGTTGAGCAACGCACGAGTACGGGAAGTTTGCTAATATCTAATTTTTGGCTCAAAAATTACCGCTAAGCCTCAGATATGATAATGATCTGAAGGATAATGCTAATAATAGTGCTAATAATAATGGTCTGTATTTATATTGCGCTTTTCTCGTCTAGTTTTGCCGTTCACACTCATTCAAACTCCTGAGTCACATTCGTGGCTAATCTGGATTTAATCTGGGTTTGATCCATGTGTTGGATTGGTTTTCTTATGTGGCAGCAGAAAATGTCACAAGTATCATAATATGATTCTAGAGAAAATAACATGACAGGGTAATTTCTCTGACATTAGGTTCTCACCCTCGTACAAAGTGTAATTTCACAGGAGAGCACATACAAAATATAGGGCCCGGATGAATAATGTTATACATGGAAGAACAAAAAAAAAAGAAAACGGTAACGGTAATTCCAAGGGAAATAATGTTAGGTCTGTCATAACAAGTGCAATATTTTTGTACCAAATTAGCAGGGTAATATGTCTGTTATTATTTAGATTTCATTATCACCCTGGAGCGGCTCGGTTTCTCATGGAAGTAGAAGTTTAGAGTGGTCGAAGTATCCTGTTCTGTCCCATGTGTACGGCCACATTAGCTGAAATAATGTTTGTTTCCCATCACAGCGAGAAGAAATTTACTTTACTCATTAGAAACGCTCACTATATCTTTCACGTTTCCATTCGCTTCAGCCCCTTCAATAATAATAATTACGGCCCGAACACAAATTTCTGCGAGGTAGCTATCGTTATCCTTCAGATTATTGTTATGTCCGCGTCATTGCAGTCATTTTTGAGCAGGTTAATGTTCATAAAAACTCTTGAAACTTTGCATGGAGGTCAGGTCTTGTAAAAATGCGATATTGGCATACTTCTCATATTGTTGTCATATTGCTCTATGGCTCTATAGCACCCCTTAAGGTGAAAACAGAGGCGAAAATTTAGTTCCACCCAATTTCATGAAACTTGGTGGGAAGATGTTGTAGACCAAGACAAACAAAAAAGTCGATCGTAACCATGACCTCAACGCAACAGGAAGTCGGCCATTTTTAATTTTGGCGATTTGCACCTTATGTAAATGACCAACTCATCTTAGTGCGTTTGTCATACCGACATAAAAAAACACACAAGGTAAAAAGTCGTCAAAAGGTTTTGTGGAATCAAAATGGCGTGGCCACAGCAACCATCAATGTTTTGGCCAAATTTCGACCATTTGCCACAAAACAGGAAGTGGCTTATAACTTCGCCATACATTGAGTTCCACCGAATTTCCCAAAACTTGGTAGGAAGATATCATAGTCCAAGTCGAACAATAAAGTCAATCGTAACCACGGCCTCAACTCCACAGGAAGTTGTCCATTTAGATTTAGATTAGTAAATATAGATCTGCGTTTTTGCCGAATTTCGACTATTCGCAATGAAACAGGAAGTGCCCTCTAACTTCACCATACATCGACCGATTATAAAAGTTTAGTGGGGATACGAGGGCCCTATCATGACTGCGTGAAGTCCTAGTTTAATTTTGTATTTAATTATTGAACATAAACTCCATTCTATTTTTACATCATGACGAGTGTGAGGGGTATTTATTTTGGCGTTATTATCCCAGGTTCACAGCACATCCTTGGTGTTTTGTGTAGTGAGTGTAGTTAATGTTCACAGAGCCATGTAAGGCAGTGAAGTGAAGTGAATCACCAGCACGACTCACTTTATATTCTTTTGAGTCATTCAACCTGAGAGAGAGAGAAGAAATCCACAAAGGTAAAGGTATTTGATATGGAAACTGGATTTCCAAAACACGACAAGACTGTGAATCGGCCTGAATTGATATATTCTATGTGAAGTGATTTAAGTTCTTTGTGTGTTCTCCAAACTTCAGAGGAAAACAGCTGTCGGTTGATTGTACGTCTGCTGCTGAGGTCTGACAGGTTTAACCAGGTGAATGTTAATGTCTCAATGTGCTCAAAAAGTATTAGTGGAGAAGTCAGTGAAGCTTTTAAGGAAAGATAATTTATTTCTTTGCGCTGAAATGATAAGATGCCTTTGTCACCATTCGCCTTTGATTTGTGTTTGATTCTGATCGGCTGCTTTTTTCCATTATTATATATAAACGTACAGTATATACAGAGGCTATAAGAATGTGTAACATCGAGTGTGTTACATTGCTTTTGTTGTGGAAATTCTCTGCTGCTGGCGAAGAATGAAATAGAGAACTTCTGCCCTCCACATTTATACCTGAGCAACTCCCCTTTTGCATTCCTCCAATAGACAAAGAGTCTGCCATTCCAGGCGGAGTTTTCACACCTCTTTGTCTACTGTTGGTATCGGGGAGCCGACTCCCTGCAGGTTGTTGTAGGAAGGTGTTAGTTGAGGCCAGACACAATACACTATACACAAAGGACCTGGTATTCTGTACTGGGCAGTTTTAGCTGCCCAGTTAGTCAGAGAAATTGTATTTACCATTACACTTTATATAAAACACTTCTTTGATTTTCAAAGTGAACTATATAAACACATCTGAGCAAAAAGTACTCACACACACCCTAAGGATGGCCTATGAACGGATGATGATTCAGTAGCGTCTCCCCTTTCAAAGGACTACAAAAATGGGCCCAAGAAAGATTAAAAACATACATTTTTGCACTTAAATACACATCTAGGACTTTTTTTGTGAGTCTTACCTTTGGACAACAGTTAAATAAGGACACATGTTGTTATAGCGGATTAGTACGTTGGTAGTTTTAAGGTTTAAAAGTAAAAACACTGAAAAAGGTATAGAATAATGGCTTCAGGACTGTCATTTACATTATATAAACAGTAGAATAACAGAGCTCTCATGAGTGGCAGAACCCTGCGACGGGTGGCAAACTGTGACCGTGAAGTCGACTCCTTTAGAAACACAACACAAAAAGAGTGCGGCGGCACCAGCCCTCATCCATAAATACATACATATTGAATCACCGAATAAAGAGATATAACCTCCTCAGGATTCTTCAGTGTCTGCACTGTTACAAAAACACTAACATTTCCATAACAGACGGCAATTGAATTTAAATGAAATGTTAAGATAAATAGTCCTTTATTTGCACTGTCACAGCAAGTAAGTAAAATGAACTGTAAGACGATAAAAAGGGTCAAATAGAATGTACATTAAGTTACCAGAACATATATATAAATGACAGCATGTAACAGTAGAAGCCAGCTGTTATTCCTATACTTAAGAGGATGCTTTTCTCTTCACGTCCAGGGACATAAAACAGGTCTAATCCACTTTGTGTCTTTTTAACGGTGTGAAAGCAATCAATGAGTCTTCAAAAAAACATGTAAACTGTGAGACAAAAAGCAAAAGATGAGCCGCTAAGTGAGACCGTGGGACGACAATTATCCCACGACCTTCAGTCAAAAGGTCGTAAGCACCGGAGGGCGTGAATCGGTCGCTCTGATGGTTTCAATTTCCTGCCGTAGGTTTCCCAATATTTATTTATATTTAACCGTAATTTGACCTTTGAACACAACGCCGCACGGATATTTTTTAAACGCGGCGAGTCACGACTTGTTGAGATGTGACAGGAAAGGGAAGAAAAATGTAAACCTGGTAGAACTTGATGAGTTTGTAGATGACAGTATTTTCCAAATGATGTTTAAAGCTCATAAAAATAGAAACCTTAACAATCAACAACCAGAAAAGAGAAATCAAGTATAACAGTGACCTTTAAAAAAGCAAGATACAGGACGAAACTGAAGAAACTAAAGTATCTACGTCAAACATCACATTAAAACATTTGATTAAAACCACAATGTTAAGGAAATGAAAAATGAAATGTCTTCAATTTGAATAACTCGCATATTAACGATGAATGTTTTTTTGGGGTGTTTTTTCCCTTTGAAGTTTTTGTAATTTAAAAAACCAAAAAAAACCAAAAAAACATAACTGAGTGACTGTGTTGGACCATGACTATTTATTTGTTTTATTTTGTGTATATCTTTGTAATTTTGTTGTATATACTGTGTGCATTGATTCACTGGGATAAACGGGCAGAGTAAATAAGATACTTTTTTTCTCACAATTCAGAATTCAGATTTTTTTTATGTCAGAATTCTGACTTTAATCTCAGAATTCTGACTTAAATCAGAATTCCAACTTTAATCTCAAAATTCTGAATTTTTCTTTGATCTCCCATTCTGGATTTTTTCTTTGATCTGAGAATTCTGAATTTTTCTTTAATCTTTAAGAATACTGACTTTAATATCAGAATTCTGACTTTAATCTCAGAATTCTGACTTTTTTGATCTCAGAATTCTGACTGTTTTAGTTGATCTCACAATTCTGACAGTTTCTTTGATCTCAGAATTCCAACTTTAATCTCAAAATTCTGAATTTTTCTTTGATCTCCCAATTCTGGATTTTTTTTTTATCTGATAATTCTGAATTTCTAACCTTTAAGAATACTGACTTTAATCTCAGAATTCCGACTTTAATCTCAGAGTTCTGAACTTTTCTTTGATCTCATAATTCTGACTTTCCTCTCAGAATTCATGCTGTGTCATTCATTTATTTTACATGTGGCCCTAACACTCTTCCATAGCGTAAAAACAAAAGTAACAGAAATGGAATTGTTCCACATTCTTTTCACATTCATTCCACTCTGAGCGAGCAGACATGTGAGTGACGCCACATCCCTCTGATGTCTCATTTGTGATGATTTCCTCATTCTATAGTGGAACATAGGGAACAAAACGCACATTAAACCAATCAACAGCATCCTTGGACACAAAGGCAACAGCCGTCCTCCTGATTATAGATTAACTATTCAACCCAGGCATTTGCGCTGTATATAGCAACACAGCAGGTGTGCGACCTCTGACCTGTGACATGGTTCCATGGTGAAAAACGTGAATTTACATAAACAAACAAACAAAACATGTTTACAGCCACGATCAAGAGGAATATTGACTCACATATTTCCACACTGGTCGCATTACTTTCACGGCAGATGACTGTGTGTTAGGATAGGATACTGTAGAACCATATAATCAATTATTATAACATTATATGCCCATGACTGAGCAGTATTTTCCCTGTGGAAATACTATACTTGACTCTAACTTTATAGTAGTAAATGTGTGAACTTTGGTGAAATTTGACATTTTATTTGTGTTTTTTAAAGATGGTTTAACACTTAGAACACACAGTATTTCAGCTATTTCAGTATTTTTTTTCCCCCCATTACTATGTTTAAACATTCAGTATATACAGAGGGTTAATGCACTATTTTAACATGCAGTAGATTGAAAATAACTGCCAGATACTCAAAGTTATTCTGGAAAACTGGGAAAAAACACTTAAAGGTGCCATATGTAAGAATGTGGCCAAAAACGGTTACTACATTCAAATTCAAAATACCGAGGTCTTTTAGGTTTCGTTTTCTGACGTAACTGGCAACCCGTGGTTGCTCGGCAGCTGAGACTCTACTGACCACAATGATTGGTAGACGGCGGTAGGTGGCGCCACATGCCAAAACATGATTTCAAAACATAAACATGATTTGCAGTCTGCAAAATTTTTTTTTTAATGCAAATATTTTGTATGTACTGTTGTTGTTGGTGAGTTCAGTTTGTTATATGAACATTATTCCTGAGTCTCTGTGACATATTAGGAGGATTTTATGGCCTGTTGCTTTAGATTTATTACATAAGACATTTTATGACCCTTATTAGTTAAAATAGACATTTTGCGGCTAAAGAATTGACCACTAAACATTTACACTGACATTGCTGACCATTGAGTCACTAATTAAAGAATAGTGTTGAAGTGTAAATCATGCTTTTGTGATGTGCTTCAGCCGTCTCTTGTAGAGGAGCGATGTTGTGTGTTTTTGTTGCCGTACACATCCTTCATGATTCTCTTTCTTCTTCTTCTTACAAGCTGCAGCAACATAATCCTTATTTATCACATGATTCTAAGGCTTAAAGCCCAGAGGTGAAGAATGCTATACCTTCATGTGTAGACAGGGCTTACCTTTGCAGGGCTGCCCTTTCACGAGGTTTAGATTTGTTTGTTCTATTCCAGCTACAGTTGGTTGATGCTCAGCAGGAGATTCACTGCACAATATCACATTAATGAAAGAAAAAAAAGCTCCTTAAAGTTCTTAAATGTGTTTCTCTGGTTCAGGAACAACTCGTGCAAATGAATCCCTTTGTGATCTTGACTCTGCTGTTTTCTTGACTCTGTGTCGTGTGGATGAAAGAGCTGGGTCACAGTGAGGGTGAATAGCATCACAACATGGAGGCGACAGCGTCACCTGTGCATGTTCAGAACACTGTGGGATGCACAGTGTTCTTTTCACGTGTATAATCACGTGAAAAGCTTTTAAATTAAAAAAAGGTTTCTTGCTGACAGGACGTCGCTCATATTCTGTGTTTCCTCGTCTGCCGTCACCCGTGCTCTCCGTGCTCTTCACTGGGCTTCGTCAGCCTCTCGAGTCGAGACAGGAACATTGTCCGTGTTACTGGCGAAGTTACATGTCCAGCTCACTCTTACCTGCAAAGTAGATTTCACCTTAGTGTCAAAAACTCCAAAATGTAGAGGTTTATCATTATTTTCACTAGGGATGTGAATGTTTGGGTGTCTCACGATTCGATTTGATTGATACAGGCAAATTATGCAAATGATGGCATCGAAACAATACAGTTTGTATAAGATAATGAGATTTTTAAATAAACTGATTCCAATGATGTAATCACACAAAGGCAAACGTTTCAAAACAAATAAAAACGAAAATGAATACATAACAAAAAAAAAAGTTTATGAATTGATTCTGAATCGTGGATGATTAGAATCGCGATTCTTATGTGAATCGATTATTTCGCCCACCCCTAATTTTCACCTACGTTACGCACTTGACCTTTAACACCTAAGCCTCAGGTCCAGACTGACCTAAGTCAGTCTGGACTTTTTTAGTTAGTGTTGCGTCCACCATCATGACTGTTCTTGAATATCAAATCCACTCCAACTTTATTTGTAACGCACTTTAAAGCAACCGCAGTTGGACCTATAGGAAGTCCTGTACAGAATAATAAATAAATGAGGCAATAAGATGCATCTAAAACTTCTAAAAATAAATGATAAGACATGGAAACGTGGATAAAACGGTCAAATAATAAACCAAAATAAAAACAGATCCAATATAATTTATTAGCTACAATAACAACAACAACTTAAACAATGTCAAAGGCCAATGAATATGGAGATGTTGCTTGGTCAGGAAACTCGATGAGTTTTATCCTGGTTAGATAAAGGTTTAATTATAATAATAATAAAACAGTATTTAACCAGAAGCATTCATATTATCTATACAGTAACAAAGTGCCAAGTGTTATCTTCATTCAAAGTGAAGTCAGCAAGTTATATGAAGACAAATTGGTGGCTTTAGTTTAAATGCACTTCATTGATTTTGGTCCTTTTTTTAAGCATTTAAAGTAATTTTGAAGTCTGTAAAACCATTTTCTTTTTTAAGTGTTTCTTCCACTGTGTTGCTGTAATTCCTACAAAAATAAGGGGGCAGAACCAGCTGCCTTTGAGTAGATTGGCTCTTTCAATTAAGACACAGGGGATTCCCTTGCTTTGGATTTAGACTAAACCACGAGGGCAATTTGTTCTTTGATTTCTTGGTTGTACGATACGAGTCCCTCTGGTCAGAATAGTCTCTGTACGTCTGAAGGCACAAACCATTTAACTGCCATTAAAACACTAGAATGTGTTTCCCAAATGAAGGCCTGCACAGGTTAAATCTAAAAAAAAACTTTAAAATGACTTATTTATATATTTTTGTTCATAGTTCTGTTCAAACCTAAGCTTTAGCCTCAGCTCCTCATTCTTTTCTCTGTAAATATCAACATTTTTCATTGGCAAGCTAAGAAACACCGCTCTCCATGCACGGCACTTACAATTCAATTTAATAGTTTGTGAGCGATCGAGCCAAACACACACAGTTTGTCCTCCAAAGCACAAACATTGTTAGTTTGCTTCATCTTCTGTGGTTGATGTAATAGTTTTTTTTATTTATTTATATTTTTTTTAATAAAAGAAGGTTATTCTCTGATTAGTGAATATGTCTCGAGCAGTTTTTTGAGGTTGGAGTCGAGGTTAAAAGCAAATCTTCAAAACGTGATGTTGTTAGATTCGTGCTATCTGCGCTCCACACTGCATGGACAGTATCTTAACCTCTGTGAAAAACAATTAGGATCTGGAAGTAAATTTGCATTCCGAGATGACAACTCTGCACCAAACCTCCAACGTCGGGAAAGCACACAAGCATGTGCATAACTTTGAAATAAAAACAAATGTCTGCAACTTTCAAACCATTGTCAGATGACCTCCCATGAACTGATTAAGCCTGTCACTAAGATTTCACGGTCCTATTTTAATCACAATCGCAAGCTTTGCCTCTCACAAACGTGTTCATCCAATATTAAAAAATACATTCTCGGTTAAAGACAAAACAACAAAACAATCTATCCAATCTGTTTTGCTAGTTAGCTTGTGAGCTGCCAAGCTAGAATCTGTCGATCTATCTATCAGCTAAAATTTAGCTTAAAGCTAACTAAACCTATCTGTCTGTCTGTCTGTCTATCTATCTATCTTGTGAGTTAGCTTGCGAGCTACCAAGCTAGAATCTATCTATTGATCCATCTATCAGCTAAAACTTAGCTTAATGTTAGCTAAAACAAGATCTATCTATCTATCTGTCTATCTGTCTATCTGTCTGTCTGTCTGTCTGTCTGTCTGTCTGTCTGTCTGTCTGTCTGTCTGTCTGTCTGTCTATCTATCTATCTATCTATCTATCTATCTATCTATCTATCTATCTATCTATCTATCTATCTATCTAT
Organism: Microchirus variegatus; assembly: GCF_963457635.1. Taxonomy (NCBI): domain Eukaryota; kingdom Metazoa; phylum Chordata; class Actinopteri; order Pleuronectiformes; family Soleidae; genus Microchirus; species Microchirus variegatus. The sequence goes on from NC_139808.1 coordinate 25,340,355, forward strand.
CTATCTATCTATCTATCTGTCTTGCTAGTTAGCTTGCGAGCTGCCAAGCTAGAATCTATCTATCCGCTAAAATTTAGCTTAAAGCTAACTAAACCTATCTGTCTGTCTGTCTATCTATCTTGCGAGTTAGCTTGCGAGCTACCAAGCTAGAATCTACCTATCAATCTATCTATCAGCTTAAAGTTAGCTTAAAGTTATCTAAAACAAGTGCTATCTATCTATCTATCTATCTATCTATCTATCTATCTATCTATCTATCTATCTATCTATCTATCTATCTATCTATCTATCTATCTATCTATCTATCTATCTATCTATCTATCTATCTATCTATCTATCTTGCTAGTTAGCTTGCAAGCTACCAAGCTAGAATCAATCCATCGAACTATCAACTAAAAGTTAGCTTAAAGTTAGCTAAAACAATTGCCATCCATCCATCATAGGCTTATTTGTATAACATGTTTTTTTATCATGCTCTTCCGTTCATTAACAGACTCTTCAGGGAAAGTATATTATCCACTTATGTGTCGGGGGTGTTTTATGTCATCATTAGAGAGGAATCTGTTTTGTGGTTTCCCCACAAGGGATCTTCATTAATATGGTTATTTGAAAAATGAGGAAACCCTGCAAAGATCACATAATAATGTCCCGTATTGTCTTCATGTGTCCCTGAAGATAATAATAATAACTGTGAGTAACTCTTTGAAATTATTCTCATGATCATTGTTCATTTCCAGTTGCGATATCCCCTCTTTTAACTTGTGTTTTTAATTATCTTGGACTTACAGAACTGGCATTAATGTCAATCAGTCAAGTCTTTGACTGTAATTAATAAATATTAAATAATAAATAGTGATATTTCACACTGATAAGACAAACTTAATCAAATCCAGTTTGACGTACTTAATTTAACTGAGACCTTGAAGAACCTGTGACCTTGTTTTACAGCTGTGCTCTGTCAAATTTGTGCCGTTCTGTTAAAGCTGTCGTTAACACCCTCTCTCTGGGCAATTTGGATTGAAATTTAAGCACTGTGTCAAACACGAAAGGAGATATTTACGATTAACCCTCAAAACACGGATCGTTTCGCCTGCTTTTTTCTATTACTGTTTAAACATACAGTGTCTTATTTGCTTTTTTTTCCCAGCACGACGAAGCAATCTGATGCATTTTCTGCAAAAAGTACTCAAAATGTTAAAAATCGGATTGAATTTGTGAAATTTGTGATGTAATCCTCGTTTTAATGAACAAAAAGAAAAGAAAAATGCTCTAATTTTGTGACTTCGGCTAAAAATGCAATGTAAAATTAATCATAACTTTGACTCAACAACACATATTGCCTCAAGTCTGAATATGTGACGTGCATCAGACACAGATTAGATCTATCTATCTAATCTGTCTTGCTAGTTAGCTTCCGAGCTACCAAGCTAGAATCTGTTGATCTATCAGCTAAAAGTTAGCTTAAAATTCACTAAAACAATTGCCATCTATCTATCTATCTATCTATCTATCTATCTATCTATCTATCTATCTATCTATCTATCTATCTATCTATCTATCTATCTATCTATCTATCTATCTATCTATCTATCTATCTATCTATCTATCTATCTATCTATCTATCGAGTTATCATGCTAGTTAGCTTGGGAGCTACCGAATTGCTATCTATCTATCTATCTATCTATCTATCTATCTATCTATCTATCTATCTATCTATCTATCTATCTATCTATCTATCTATCTATCTATCTATCTATCTATCTATCTATCTATCTATCTATCTATCTATCTATCTATCTAATCTGTCTTGCTATTTAGCTTGCGAGCTATCGATCTATCAGCTAAAAGTCCTTTCATTAACAGACTGTTAAGGGAAAACATATTTTCCACTTATGAGCCTTTGGTGTCAGTTAGTGACTCTGATGAGTTTCAGAAGTGCATTAAAGCTGCCACAGTTTACCCTCTGTGAACGTAATTGTCTAATTTTGTGACTTTTGCTAAAAATGCGATATGCATCAAGTCTGAATTATGCGACCTGCGTCAGACACTAATAATCGATGGGTTTTGTCGCCACAAGCAACCTCTTTCACTTGATTAGTACGTGCCAATTTAAACTGATGTAGTTTGTACTATATATGCAAACATGGCGGGGCTGGGGATCATTACACCTGTGCTCAAACACATGCATTATTATGAAATGAATATCTAACAGCAGTACGTGCACTGTTTGCATAAACCTGATAAGAGACCAGATGGGTCAGAGACCTGTTCATGGACGTGCGCTGCACAATTCAAACCTATAGTCTGTCCCAATAAAAGGAACTCACAAAAATCCAGCACAGAGCGGTGACTTGAGATGTTCGAGGAAATGAGGGTTTTGTTTTGAGTTATCGTGTCGCTTGTGTAACTGTCCTGAAAAGACTTAATATTGCGTCTGGGCAACGTTTACGCTCCGGCAGTCATAAGACGAAGTTATTGAAGGTGAGACGGTGGGACAGCGTTCATTAAAGTGAACTCAGGGCGCTGTGATCCCGCCCCCAAACACCAAAGAGCGACGACTCGGCGGTTACAAATCCCCGTTTAGTTGAAACAAAGCGTAATCCTCTTAGCGAATGAAACTCCGTTTATCAGCCGGTCGTCTACCACCTCATTAAGAGGAAAAGACGGGGGTGGGGGGGGGGGATTACGCTCGCCCCGCGTTAGCGTCAGGACGTCCATATTGTCCAAATAGTGCGATAATCCACCGTGCCTGAGATGGATTTCACCTCGTTTCCCCCCTTCGTTGTTGTCCGCTGCAGACCAGAAAGTGCAAAAGCAGAAATGGAACTTAAACTAATTAAAAGACGGAGTAAAAGTCACAGAATGAAGAGCCTGAAGGCGACTTTCTAATGAATTAAAGACAGAAAAAAAAAATCTAATTAGAATTATGCAAAAAAAAAAAAAAACATCTTTAAGAGCCGAGACACATCTGGGAACAAACACCAGACACTCGCTCACACCATATAAATATATATTTGTATATATGCTCTCTAATATTGCATGGTCTCAGCCCTGAAGGTAATCAATGTTGATTGATTAATTTGGTTCTATCTATACATATAAATCAAATCTTCTATTCCATGCTGTTGACAGCAGACGTCATTTGATGAAATTTCGGATCATTACTGGAATGAATTAACAGGGTCAGCCTCATTCTTCATTCGTTTAATAATGTCTGGCCATTTTCTCTCGCTCTCTTTGTGTCTTTTTGGATTATTTTATTGTTTCCAGCAGACAGCGACTTATATTGTTCCCACAGTGGCAATCAAGTTTTTATACAGAAAGTTCAGCTCAACAGTGTTTTACTGTGTTTTTTTTTTTGCTTTCACCTTCAGTACAGACGATGGGTTTTTGGGGTCACCTGTAGAACCAGTTTATTAAACTATGAGAAAACCAATATGTGATGGAATTTAATCACTTCTGAGATTTTTTTTTGGATGAATATGGCCCAAAATGTGAAATCGGAAATCGTCTTTGCTTGTTTGCTTACTGACACGGTTTCCTTGTTCTTTTAACTCTTAGTGCTCAGGTAGCCGCAGGTGCAGCTGTGGGAATAATACACAACTCCTTATATGGGCATCCTAGTCTGTCTGTCTATCTTGCTAGTTAGCTTGCTATCTACCAAGCTAGAATCTATCAGCTAAAAGTTAGCTTAAAGTTGGCTAAAATAATTGCTTTCTGTCTGTCTGCCTGTCTATCTTGCTAGTTAGCGTGCTATCTACCATGCTAGAATCTATCTATCAGCTAAAAGTTAGCTTAAAGTTGGCTAAAAGAATTGCTTTCTGTCTGTCTGTCTGTCTGTCTGTCTGTTTGTCTGTCTGTCTGTCTGTCTGTCGATATTGCTAGTTAGCTTGCTATCTACCAAGCTAGAATCTATCCATCAGCTAAACGATAGCTCAAAGTTAGCTAAATCAATTGCTACGTGTCAACGGTGTTTAACGGCGTCAACCTTAACGTACGTTAATGCACGTCGCGTTTCCGTGACGACTGACCGGAAAAAGACGCGCGTGACTCACCGATTGTTAAAATGCGTCTCTAAAGTAACGCTAAACGTTAAAAACAGAGGCACACATACGCAGTACACTGGTACGCCAGTTATTTGTAGCGCTGCTCTTTTCGTTTAGTAAACAGACCGCTCCAGTTCGACTGTAGGCGCGATAACCGCCGCTAAAAGGAGCTAATGCAGCTAGCGGAGCTAACTGGTAAACGGTGCCTGGACTCCGGTGTCGCGGCACGTAAACATGACGTCATGCGCGTGTTTTTCCGGTCAGTCGTCATGGAAACGTGTCATGCGTTAACGCGCGTTTACCTATTGCACAGCACTACTATCTATCTATATTATACACACACACACACACACACACACACACACACACACACACACACACACACACACACACACTCCTATATATGTTTAAACATAGTGATGGAAGAAAGCAGCAGAAATGCTCTGTGTTCTAAAGGTTAATCAAGTTAAAGAAATAAATATGTCATGTTTATGTGAGTATGTTGGTGCTTGACATTCATTTTGTCCTCGTTTATTATTTACATTATATTATTATGGATTTGTGTAATTTGATCAAACATACACATACGCAGAAAGCTTCACAGTGAGCAGGATAAAGGAGGATGAAGCGGTAGAAGATGGTTTTCTGTACTCTTAAAATAGGGCAGTTTTTTGAGCTGCTGAGACCAAACTCAGTGCAGATGACGCTCCAGCGACGTCCATGAGGTGAAATCATCGGCACATGTTGTTCCCCTATTATTCAACCACGTAGTATAAGTCCAAGTTAGTTTATGAACTTGCGTGTAAAAACATCTTTATGTTCAGAATAAAGCTTCATGTGCACAAAATGGAAAAACATCATGACAAGATTTTTTATTACATGCTGGACGTCACCAGTCGCCCACTGAGAAGCAATCTACTGCAGCGGTAATGACAAATGACACCGTGGACGTTTTTTATATTGAAACACGAATAATTACACTTACACGTCAGTTGGGAGGAATTGTGCTGTACATTAAGGACCATTATTGAAAAGAAAATGCATTGTTTATGTATAAAATTCACTTGTTTTAACCTTGCCGACATCACCGCAGACACGTATGCAGATTTACCTCTTGATACCTTACTATTCTGCTATGAAAACCTGTTATTTACATGGTTTGATGCTTTATTTCACATTCACTGTTGTCCTTGTGTTGTAGCAGAGCTGCAACTAACGATTATTTTCGTTATCGATTAAGAAAATGTTTAAAAAAAACACGATGATGATGGAAATGACGATGTTCTCAAATGTCTCGTTTTTGTCCACAAACCAAAACGATTCATTTTTAACGATTTCTTTGTTACGTGGAGCAAAAAAATTAAGAAAATGTAATTTTAAGAAGCTAAAACAATCAGAAATCTTGGTTTAATAATGAAAAAAGCTGATTTATCGATTATCAAAATAGTTGACGATTAATTTAATCACCGATCATTAATTGTTTCAGCTCTATATTTTGTAGTGTTATCGCAAGAAGTGGGTGAAGATTTTTGATCTAGCATTGTCAGAGACAGACAGACACAAACAAACCCATAACTCGGAGCCTTTAACATACTACTAATGGCAGTCTAGTTTTGTGCACAATTATTGCTAATTAATGTCACGTATGTGATATAAAATAAACGTTGTAATAATAAACTTTGACTAAACAACACATAAGAAGAAGAAAAAACCTGAATATGTGACCTATAAGCTAGTGCTGGGCACGTTACTGAAGCTAACGTCAATTGTAAAATACGCGCGTGATGTCATGTTTTTACGCGCCGCGCCACTGTTTACCTGTTAGCTTTGTTAGCTGCATTAGCTTTAGCGCCGGTTAGCGCGCCTACAGTGGAACCGGAGCAGTCTGTTTATTATTAAACGAAAAGAGCAAGCGCTACAAATAACCGGCGTACCTGTGTAACTGCGTATGTGTGCCTCTGTTTTTAAAGTTTAGCGTTAACTTTACAGACTCATTTTAACAATCGGTGAGTCACGCAAACATGACGTCACGTGCGTCTTTTTGCAGTCAGTCGTCATGGAAACATGTCATGCGTTAACATTGACACAGCACTGAAGATTTTGATTTAGCACTGTCGGAAACGGACACAAACAAACTCATAACTCGGAGGCTTTAACATGCGACTAATGGCCGTTTCCTTAGGTGTTTTTTTTTTGTTTGTTCATGTTTATGTGCCGCAGCCCCGTTTACCTGTTAGCTTTGTTAGCTGCATTAGCTTTAGCGCCGGTTAGCGCGCCTACAGTTGAACTGGAACTGTCTGTTTATTATTAAAGGAAAAGAGCAGCACTACAAATAACCGGCGTACCTGTGTACTGCGTATGTGTGCCTCTGTTTTTAACATTTAGCGTTAACTTTAGAGACTAATTTTAACAATCAGTGAGTCACGCAAACATGCATTAACATTGACCCAGCACTGAATATTTTGATTTAGCATTGTCGGAAAACAGACAGACACAAACAAACTCGGAGGCTTTAACATGCGACTAATGGCCGTTTCCCCAGGTGTTTTTATTCATTTATTTATTTATTTTATTTTTTTAAATGACTGTGACTTACTTATGGCTGCCGGTAGGATTAATCTGACTGAATGACATTGGAAATAAGAGCGCCACGGGCGAAGTACTGGACACATATTACAGCCAGGACTGTGCTGTAAGGACAGGCTTTTCAGGTGTTTGTAATAGTGCACACTTTCTATTCATCTTGACTTGAAGGTCAGTGGTTATGCCAGACAGGGTCCTAAAGAGGTAACAAATACAAGCACACACGCACGCACGCACACACACATGCACGCACGCACACACAGTGAAATGGCCAGCAGCTAACGGCTGTATTTGGAGGTAATGGTCTGAGAGAGAGGAGCTCCTGGCATTTCTGGGAACTCTGATTATCCTCCTTCACGTACACCTCTGTGAGCTCTGTGCGTGTCCTTTAAAAAAGACGTTTTTCTTTTTTTAAATCCACTTAAAACTAAGTATATTCTAATTATGAGTTGTGCGTCTCGGCGTAGAGAATAACTGTAAAAGCAACGCTTATTTTAATTCACGCTCGCTCTCAGGTTGTTTTTATTCAGCTTTTATTCAAGTAAGACACAGTGGTCACTTTTTCAACCTTTTTACAATGCAGCAAACACAGGATGTGCACGAAAAGGTGTTCGTGCACATCCTGTCTGGAGGTGATTCTCCCTGCACTGTGGGTGTGCTCAGCATAGACAGTGACGACTGTGTCACAGTATTTACTCTGTCTCTTTTACTTTACTGACAAACCAGTGTGACTCATTATATCTTATCATTTCTGACTCATTTTATTGCCATTTAATATTGTTTTGTTTTAAACTAAACCTTAGAACACAGAGGTGTGTACTGTAAGCATACAGTATATACAGAGGTTATAAGAATGTGCAATATAGAGTGTCTTATATCCTTTTTTTCCCCAGCACAATCTGATGAAAAAAATATACACACCTGAACAAAAAGTACTCAAAATGTTTAAAAATCGGATTGTGAAATTTGTGAAATACGTCACAGTTCAAAGTTCACTTGGCCTCGTTTTTATGAACAAAAAGTAAAAGAAAAACATGCTCTAATTTTGTGACTTCTGCACAATTATTGCTACTTTATATCACGACTAAAAATGCGATATAAAATGAATCATAACTTTGACTCAACAACACATAAGAACACAAAAAAACCCACTGCATTTTGTAAGGGCTGAATATGTGACCTATAAGCTAATGCTGGGCACGTTAATGGCGCTAACAGGGTTAACGTTTCCATGACGACTGACCGGAAAAGGATGCTCCTGATGTCATGTTTACGCGCCGCGGCACCGTTTACCTTTTAGCTTCGTTAGCTGCATTAGCTTTAGCGCCTGTTAGCGCGCCTGCAGTTGAACTGGAGCGGTCTGTTTATTAAACGAAAAGAGCAGCGCTACAAATAACCAGCGTACCTGTGTACTGCGTATGTGTGCCTCTGTTTTTAAAGTTCAGCGTTACTTTAGAGACTCATTTTGACAATCGGGGAGTCACGTAAACATGACGTCACACGCGTCTTTTTTCGGTCAGTCGTCATGGAAACGCATCATGCGTTAAAGTTGACCGAGTACTACTTTTGATACTTAAGTACAGTAAATGTCAACTTAAAGACTTTTAGTTCGTTGTTAACGTTAGCGCATGATGCGTTTCCATGAAAACTGATCGGAAAAAGACGCGCGTGACTTCATGTTTACGTGACTCCCGATTGTTAAAATGAGTCTCTAAAGTCACGCTTTTTTTTTGTGCCGTGGCGCCAGAATCCAGGCACTGTTAACCAGTTAGCTCCGTTAGCTGCGTTAGCTCCTTTAGCGCTAACGATGCGTATGTGTGCCTCTGTTTTTAAAGTTTAGCGTTAACTTTAGAGACTCATTTTATCAATTGGGAGTCACGTAAACATCAGATTCAGTCGTCATGGAAACATGTCATGCGTTAACGCGGTTAGTCCCGTTAACGTGCCCAGCACTACTATAAACACACACACACATCCAGGATGTCCATATAAGGAGTTGCCACAGTGGTAACCACCTCTCTGAGACACTGAGGTGTCACTTACTGTAGATATTGTAAACATCTCCCGTAATCCCTGACCCAGTTTTTTGTGTAATGACTGTGTGAATGATATATAGCAGAAACTTGGACAGTGTGTGTGAACCTCACTCCTACTTGTTATATATTTTTTTGGAGGTGAATTCAAACGTCACCAATCAAAGATATACTGTTAAAGCTTTCCATGTGGAATTTGGTTTGTTTCTCCTGTTCTTCTCTCGATAAATCAGATAATAAACTGCGTTCATTCCTTACAGTCAAAGTATACGTTACATTTTGTTATTTATCCGTCGCATCTTTATCCAGCCGGACCAGTTTCATGTCGTCGGTGATTTATTGTGTTTGTCTGCTTTTGTTCTAACCCACGATGCACCACGGTGATGTGAGGCCCACATATTTACTGTTGGAGTGGCATGTGTGCACGTGAGGAGTCAGAACGTGTCGGATGCGTGCGAATCGTTTCTCAGAGACCGTAAAAAAGTGTCACAGTGAATCGCTTATATTCCCGATGCTCTAACTATGTTGTTCTTTGGTGTGGCGCTGTACGTCCACGCTTTTAACTATTAAAATGTATCACCACTATTAGCCAATGTCACGCAACTATTATTCCCTCTGCTGCTGCTGCTGCTGCTGCTGTCGCCCCTGCCTTCAAACTTGCATCGGTTGAGTGATCGCGCTCTGTTAATCTCCGTTTATGACCCAGAGTTTCCTGCATTTAAGCGATGTGTTTTCCAAAAGAGCACAGAAGTACAACATGCATCATCTGTAATTCCCAACCTCCCCCCCCTCCCCCTTCACCCCTCCCGATTCAGTTTGGATTACCTCACGTTTTATTCCTCGCAGCATAGCAGGACAACAGGTGCGACTGGAGTCGCGGCAGTTTTATTTGTGTGATGTATTTCGGACGGTGAGGTGAGCCAAAGTGTGGGGAAACAAACAGTCGTCAAACAAAGATAAAGAAGAAGAAGAAAGTGCTACTATACACTACCGTTCAAAAGTTTGGGGTCACATCTATCATTTTTGTTGTGTTTTCCATTAAAAGTCAGACTTTTATTCATCAAAAGAGTTGCAAAATGAATAGAAAATAAAGTCAAGACATTGACAAGATTAGAAATAATGATTTTTATGCCAAATAATCATTTTGCCCTTTGGTCAAATAACCAGCAAAACTGTTTTCAGCTGTGCAAACATCATTGCACAAGGGTTTTCAAGGGTTTTCTAATCATCCAATAGTCTTCTAACGCCATTAGCAAACACAATGTACCATTAGAACACTGGAAATGGATCTCTATACACCTATGTACTCTTAGAAATAAAAGTGCTAATTAGAACCATATAAGGTTCTTCGGCTTGTCCTCATAGGAGAACCCTGGTAGAACCTTTTTATACAGGTTCCACCTGTAAGCCTTTTAAAACCCTTTATTCAGGAAAGATGTTTTAAAGGGTTCTCTGGATCAAAATGGTTCTTACTGGAACCATTAGTGTTACCAAGAACCCTTGAAAAACCCTTTCTTCGGAAAAGGGTTTTTCAGAAGCAAATGGTTCCAGGTAGAACCTCAGCCCTTGTAGAAGGACCCTTTTGGAACCCTTATTTCTAAGAGTGTATATATTAAAAACCAGACATTTGCAGCTAGAATAGTCGTTTACCACATTAACAATGCAAAGAGTGTATTTATGATTCATATAATAAAAAATAAGGACATTTCTAAGTTACTCCAAACTTTTGAACGGTAGCGTATGTTTCGGGGAAAAGAGGACAGAACAAGGACTCTTCATTTCAAGCACAAATGTAGTTTTTGTACTTTGGGATTACTCGATTAATCGATTATTAAATTAATCTTCAACTCTTTTGATCACCCGTTATTCGTTTTGAATGTTTTCTAAAGAATTCAAACCAGTTTCTGTGATTTTCCAGCTTCTTAAATGTTAATGTTGCCTCTTTTTTTCTTTGCTCCATTTAACAAGGAAATCATTATTGGTTTGTGGACATAAACAAGACATTTGAGAAATATGTACTTTTATGTACATATTCCATTCCATTCCAAACCATACGTTTGCAGCTAGAATAGTCGTTTACCACATTAACAATGTATAGAGTGCATTTATGATTCATTTAATGTTATATTCATTAAAAAAAGTGTTTTTCCTTCAAAAATAAGGACGTTTCTAAGTGAGCCCAAACTTTAGAACGGTAGTGTAAAATGACACTGAGAATAAAACACATACTTAAATCCATTACACCAAATACAGGAGTTGCTCAGTCTTGAAAGCTCTGGCAAACAACAATGTTTAATGAGGGTTTGGACAAATCTGGATGTGTAATTTCCTTTTTTGTCCACCAGACGGATGGAGCTAATTTGGCATTATCTGTCACACAGTTTTACACACACACACACACAAAGGAAAATATCCCTTTCATATACACATCATCCTTTACGATCAAGCGTCAGTCTACATAAATATAAATATGCATGTGCGCCGTATGTTTGGAATAGAACAATAATCGATGGAGTATTATTCGCCGCGTGACGATGACAGCCCTGATTTATCGCAGCAATAAAGGCAACAGGAAGATGAATGGTTGAGCGGTCATAAAGCATGATAAGCTCCGATGTCCCCCCCCCCCCCCCACTTCTATAAACTCTGCAGCGGCGAACGTTGGAAAACCCAATTACGTTTATCTGACATCACCGCGCCACGTGACTCACAGTAACACGTCAGCGCTAATCGCGCCGCTCCATCAAGTTTTCACGTTGTTGTAACACGAGTCGCCCCCCCCCCATGTGTGATATCAACTGTGTGTTTTTCTTTTTGGCTCAAACAGAGAAATCTGGTGTGTTGTTTTGAATGATTTTCGCTTGATTTCCCTCCGAGATCGACTCAGCCATATCCTGTCACTGTTTCTCTGGAGTTAAGCGACATTTCCACATGCTCCGCGGGAGGCCTTATCCTGTTATTGTTTTTGGAAGCACTTGTCTTTAGATCTTGAAGCTTGGGAAGCTCCTCTAATGAATCGAGGGCATTTCCTCAGAAATGAGGCCCACGTGGAAAAAAACACTGCGAATGCGATATTGTCCAAACACGACTCCTGCTTGAGTGAGATATGTCTCAGGCCGGTGTGATAAATGACTCCGCTTGTTTACTCACACAAATATTTAAAAGCAAAACTATCCGAGCCGCAGGCGGTTTCTGACTGTGCAAGTCACTTTTCATCAATTTGTCAATTATGCAGCAAAGCCTCTCTAATTATTGTTTAACTTTAAAGCTGCATTGTAACTTTTGAATGTAAACATCACATTGCTATAAACTCTCTCTGTGTTTATACCAGTGTTTTGATTTTGTGTTTCCTGACACACAGTGTGATGTAAGAAGGCAGAAACATCTTAAAGTCAGGTGGCAGCAAGTTCTAGGTTGAGAAATCTACCCCATGGAATAGACTGATGGCGTTTTTCCACCATGTGGCTCGGATTGGTTCGGTATAGTACGTTTGTTTTTTGCGTTTCCATTAGGAATAGAACCAAAATAACTGGCCCCAACTATTCCATTTTTCGGTACCCTTCCCTTGGGGTACCAGTCTAATGGTACGGTACAGTACGGATGGAGCTAGACCCACGACAGTCGGGTTGATTCTCCTAAAAACATTGACGTCTTGTTGCTACAAATGGCTTTTTTCCACTACATAGTACCGCCTCGGCTCGACTCGACTCGATTTGGTTGGTTTTCCATTCTGCAATAAAGTACCTACTCAACTTGGGCGGCGTCATCACAGCACGGCTGCATGAAACTGCCGTGACTTCATTTCACGCATGACACAAACACATTAACTAAAACTTGTTTTCAGTGTAACTGAATCATTAGAATCAGTTATTCAAAAAGATTTGTTTGCACAGACACAGTCAGTTTTCAGGATTGTCAAGTCTTCTTAACTGATCTGTACTTTGGCAATTGTTCGCTTTGATTCTTGTGTCTCTTCCTGTGACATCACGCATACTAGCTCGCTTTGAACCTCGCCAGAGCAGGTACTAAAAAAACGTACTGCTGCTAATGGAAAAGTAAAATAACACATCCCAAGGCGAGGCGAGTCAGGCTAAAACTGACCACAAACTGAGCCAGAAAAAACGAGCTGCTGGATGTCCTCCTTTGTTGTCTGTTGTCTTGTCGTTGTTCGCATCAGGGTTCGTCGCGCTGTGTATCTCGCTGACACAGCAATCGAGCACAGCGGGAAACCCACCTATCAAGTAAAGGTACTGTTCTTAGTCGGAACGCAAGCCTGACCCGGGGCTTTACTGTTCCAAACTGTACCGTACCATGCTGGAAACACGGCTTTAGAGTTCAGAAATCTCTGCAGACTCACCTGACGAGTGGGGTCATTTCTGTGGGGCTAGCAACACTAGCAGTGTTCCACTCTGGGGCTTTAACCACCATAAGCCAGTGGTCACACCGGCTCAAGTAACAAAACCCCTTGGTGTTATTATGAGCTAGGGTTTGTTTTAGTGCTGCCGCTGAGATGACACACTTCTGCTTTCACAACATCACTGTAAGCTCGCAGACCTGTGACTGTGTGGGCCACGATCCCCTCGACAGCACCAGCGCCACCTCTCTAGTGAAGCTAATAGGGCTAAAAGCGTCGTTAGCATGCAGGCCCCAGATCGAATGCTCGCTGAAGCGGTCGCGGTGGCGGCGTCCCGCTGCACCTCGCGGTGCGTCGCTCCGCTTTTTGCATGCACCTCATGACACGGAATCACTCAGAGGGAAACGGGTAAGCCGAGAACTCTGTGTACTGAGTGATTGCATAAGCAGCGGGGGCCAAAAGTATTAGCGTGCAGATCCTTTGTATCTGACTTCATCAGGGGCTCGGGCCTGAACCTTAGCTTTAATTAGATCCGTCAACTCAAAGCCCAGTATCTGTGGGAACGGCGCGGAGAACTGCTGAGCCGCTGGAATCAGTTGGGGATAGAGTGTGTGTGTGTGTGTGTGTGTGTGTGTGTGTGTGTGTGTGTGTGTGTGTGTGTGTGTGTGTGTGTGTGTGTGTGTGTGTGTGTGTGTGTGTGTGTGTGTGTGTGTGTGTGTGTGTGTTACATACTGTATGCTGCAAGATTTCAGCAGTTCAAGAAGTTAAATCGATTTATTTTTAATAATCCTTTGATTCTTTTGTTTACAAACTAATTTATTAGCGTAAATGTAAGTCAAGTGTTTGCAGTGTGTCCATAATCTCATTTGTCTGTATCATTTCATTGCCTTTGCAGCAAGAAGACTCGGGTTCGAGCCCCAGATCGGAACAAGAGATCTTTCTGCATGGAGTTCCCCCGCGTGTGCGTTGGTTTTCTCTGGTTTGGACACTAAATTGACCATATGTGTGATCATGAGATTGAATTATTGTTTGTTTTTGTGTGTTTGCCATGCTTTGGACCCTGCATTTACCCCTCTACACTTTTAGAAATAAAAGTGCTAAGTAGAACCATATAAGGTTCTTTGGCTTGTCCTCATAGGAGAACCCTTTCTGGATCCAGGTAGAACCTTTTTATAAAGGTTCCACCAAGAACCCTTTTACAACCCTTTATTCAGGAAAGGGGTTTTAAAGGGTTCTCTGGATCAAAATGGTTCTTACTGGAACCATTAGTGTTACCAAGAACCCTTGAAAAACCTTTTCTTCAGGAAAGGGGGTTTCAGAAGCAAATGGTTCCAGGTAGAACCTCAGCCCTTGTAGAATGACCCTTTTGGAACCCTTATTTTATTTTTAGAAATAAAAGTGCTAAGTAGAACCATGTAAGGTTCTTCGGCCTGTCCTCATAGGAGAACCCTTTTTGGCTCCAGGTAGAACTTTTTTATAAAGGTTCCACCTGGAACCCTTTTGGAGGCTTCCACCAACTACTCTTTTTAAACCCTTTATTCAAAAAGGGGTTTTAAGGGGTTCTCTGGATCAAAATGGTACTTACTGGAACCATTAGTGTTACGAAGAACCCTTGAAAAACCCTTTCTTCAGGAATTTTTTTTTTCAGGTTTTCTGAAGCAAATGGTTCCAGGTAGAACCTGAGCCCTTGTAGAAAGACCCTTTTGGAACCCTTATTTCTAAAAGGGTACGACCTTCATGTGGAGGATAAGGAGGGTTTATTGGCATAAGTTGAATTTACTGCCCGTACGTATGTTTCTATAAGTGTATGATCACTTTTTCGTAGTCGTAGAATAAGCCGTTTCATTGTACTTAAGACAATTAAGGCCGTTGCTTTATGGAGGCTGCTATCACACAGATTTGGGGATTAGGCAAATTGTACAGTAGGTGTGAGAGTGAATGGTTGAATGGTTGACCCTCATTTGGAGGATATAGTACTAGAAAATGGATGGATGGATGGATTGACCTGCATGACTTTAAAAAAACGGCAAACATCTGCCAGGTCCCAGGAACCTCGTAAAAACCTAACACCGAGCCATACTTCATGGTATTTGCAGGCTTTTTTTTTTATGCATGTAGTATTTTAACGGAACAAGGTTAAGGTCAGACAAGACGACGGTTTGGACGGTGTGGAGTTTGCATGTTAAATAAACTCATCATAATAATCATTTCAACAGGAGAGATGACAAGAAATATGGGAAGCAAAGCAACGAGGATGACATCATGTGATGAAGGTTTTGCCAGAGAAATCGACCCGGGGATGATGTGATTATACAGTGTGGTATCCAGCGTAGACCACTTTGTTATTTCGGAGTTGTTAAATGATCACTATATTCGTCTGCACACTTAATCTATCATTTTCCCCCTCCGGAT
This sequence comes from Microchirus variegatus, assembly GCF_963457635.1. Lineage (NCBI taxonomy): Eukaryota > Metazoa > Chordata > Actinopteri > Pleuronectiformes > Soleidae > Microchirus > Microchirus variegatus. Next base: position 25,355,784 of record NC_139808.1, read on the forward strand.
TTGATATAAACGTTAGAATATTTTGAATTTTCTTTTCCCAGCAACGTCATTAATATGAGGGAATATGAGAGTCCAAAGAATCTATAATTTTGTTTGTCCATCTGTGATCTATTTAACTCCTATTTCTATTTCCATGACGGCGCATACGCTCACCACAAAGAGCCCGGGGAAGCCTGGACTTCTCTCAGCGCTGCCTGTCGTTCCTGATTTTTCTCTCTCTCTTCCACACTCGTCTCTACATAAATAATCGTTCAGGACTGCCGGGGCTTGTGCTGTCACAGCTTCTGAGCCCCTTAATCTTTCAACACACACTTCAAGACAGACGCTGTGTTCTGAAGCCGTTCGCTTGGATTTAAGAGCAACACAGCAGTTACATCCATCAGTGACACGTGGACATCACTCAGGGCTTCTTCTCTGAAGCTAAGTGGAGCTTCACAGATTAAATACCAGGCTACTGTCAAATGTACTGTATAAAAGACAACCTAATCCAACCACTACGCACTATAAGGTGTGAACTTGTAGGTGAGGAGCCATATACCTGTACTCAAATTTCACATTATGATTAGAATCTAAATCCTTTTACACCTTAAAGCCTTAAAATGTCCACATGGACTTTTTTATTTGGCTTGTATTAACCACAAAAGGGCCTGAAAATGTCCTGCGAGTTAAGTGTTTTTGCCCATTTTTCCATATCTGGCAGTTATTTACCATTTTACTGGATGTTAAAGTAGCGTATTAACAATTTAAAATGAAGAAAAACAAAAAGGTTGATTTAGATATACTGTAGTTGTACATGGAAACCAGGTTTTGCTTGTTAAATTTTAAATGTGGACAGTATAAAACTTGTTTAAAATAACATTTGTTTGAGTTGTATGTATGAGTATGTACAGGCGTTTCTCCAACTCTCTTTTCTCTGGCGACAAAGACATTGATTCGCCGACTTCCTGCAAGAGTGCGAGTGAAATTACCGTAATAACCACACGTTGGTTTTGATGTGCAACTTCTCAGCTTTCAGAAAACTGTTGCATTATTACAGTAATTCAAAGTGCACTTGCGCAAACGCGTCGTCTGCGATACGCTCGGTGTTAAAGGGGTAATGCACATGTGTAAACTCAGGTATAATATTTTTGAAATTGCACTTATTTTTCAGGTTGTCCTTCACATGTTTTGTAAAATAAAGGGGGCAAATTAGGAGTTCTTGTTGTTTAAAGGTTATTCTGCTATTATTTTACTACTCTGGTCCACTTGGGATCAAATTGCGCTTGTGTTTGTAGCCCCTGAACTAAAATTAAAAAGAGTTTGATGCCCCTGCCTTAACTGAATCTCGGACTTCCACAGATAAAAGAGTCATTCTTCATCCTCATCCAGGACAGATGTTGTTGTGGTGGTGTGTTCAGGTGCTCCTCATTGATTTTTAGCCCCAATTTAAAGCCTCTTCAAGTAGAAAGTCTTTATTATTGCCCTCAGGGGGACACTTTGTTTTGTGACAGTAGACAAGGTTATTATAGTTAAGGAAACCTAAATAAAGCTAGATTGATTTTATAGCATTGGTGCCAAAAACCCCTCTGTTTTCGCATTCAATCCAAAATGGCGGCCTTCCTGTAGGATTCACCGGACAGTTGTCATCGACTTTTATTTCCGGCCCAACCTAATGAACGTTTGTACCAAGAAATAAGGGTTCCAAAAGGGTTCTTCTACAAGGGTTGAGGTTCTACCTGGAACCATTTGCTTCTGAAAAAGTGTTCTTGGTAACACTAATGGTTCCGGTAAGAACCATTTTGATCCAGAGAACCCCTTAAAACCCCTTTCCTGAATAAAGGGTTTTAAAAGGGTTCTTGGTGGAACCCTCCAAAAGGGTTCCAGGTGGAACCTTTATAAAAAAAGTTCTACCTGGAACGAAAAAGGGTTCTCCTATGAGGACAAGCCGAAGAACCATATATGGTTCTACTTAGCACTTTTATTTCTAAAAATAAAATAAGGGTTCCAAAAGGGTCATTCTACAAGGGCTGAGGTTCTACCTGGAACCATTTGCTTCTGAAAACCCCTTTCCCGAAGAAAAGGTTTTTCAAGGGTTCTTGGTAACACTAATGGTTCCAGTAAGAACCATTTTGATCCAGAGAACCCTTTAAAACCCCTTTCCTGAATAAAGGGTTGTAAAAGGGTTCTTGGTGGAACCTTTATAAAAAGGTTCCACCTGGATCCAGAAAGGGTTCTCCTATGAGGACAAGCCAAAGAACCTTATATGGTTCTACTTAGCACTTTTATTTCTAAGAGTGTACTAGCACTTTTTTTGCGTCACGATTTAGCCCCTCCCACTTCCAATTTTCACCGAACCTTATAAAAATGTACATTTTCACCAGGATAGATGCGGTCTATCCGTGAGTTTTGGGCCTTGTTCCGGCCCTCAAAAATGCGATTCATTTGGCGGAAAAATAATAATAAGAGGGTTCTTGCACAGTCGTTCTCGAATCCTAATAACAAAAACTAGGATTGAAAAAAACATTTTTGTTGACTGAAATAAAAACAAACACTAAAACTGATCACATGCAGAAGCTTCACATGACATAAGCTCATTTACAATCCAACAGCTGAGGGAACAAAATGATCTGTGTTTTCATGCCGGTGCGGCTCTGGCAGAGTTTCAGTTCTCAGAGCTAATATTCTTGAACCAGCCAGTGAGTTCACTCTGACAAATCAGTTGATTTGAAACCAAGCTGGAACCACAACAAACGAAAAAAGGTGTTATTTCCTCGTGAAAAGTGATGACGTCAGCGGGTGTGTCAGTGTGAGCTGTAGATGAGAGCGAGGAGGAGGAGGAAGGACAACAAACTAATTAACTTGGGAAAACTCAACACAATTCCACCGTCGTGTTTACTTGCACTCGCTGTGTGTGCAACACCCTCCATTGATATTGTGGCACGAGGGAACGCGGGTTCCGCTTAACTGGTGCGAACGTGGGCTGATTCACTGAGAGAACCAGGAACTGTGTCTGTGTTTGTGTTTGTCGACGGGAAAGTGCTACCAGAGGAAAGTGCACCTCCTTCCTGTTGGCACAGGACACCATGCTGTGTGAAGAAGTAGCAGTACCAGTGAATAGCCACCAGGGGCAAAAAAACAACTAATTTTGAATGGAAGTTCCTGTGTAGAAGAAGACACTATGATGTTTATATGACCATAATATGAGTGGACACCAGTGGGATTGTGCCATATGTTCAGGTACCATTTGCGTGGGTCTGCAAACATAATAATGACAATAAACTTTATTTATATAGCACCTTTCGTACAAGGATTGCAGCTCCAAGTGCTTCACAATAAAAGGACAATAAAAATTTAAAAAAGCAAATACAACGATAAACGCAGGGTGGAATAAAAAGGAGCCAGTTGAAGACTAGAGTCTAAAGATTTTAGATTTTAAGTCTTCTTTTAAAAGTATCTTGTTAGCTCGCTACCCCCGATAGCTTAGTGTTTTCTAAAGTCCCCAAAGTTTCTTTCCACAGTTGTGAGGAACCTCCAATAAAGCAGCAGCAGAAGATCGCAGTGTTTTTTGCTAATCGCTAACATGGTGACCTTTGCCCTCTGAAGGACTGGCTTGGTAGACCTTGTCAAGTTTATGATGCAGACAGTGCTACCGATATATACCAATAAATCAACACAATAAAAGAAGAATTAAACCTTTTTTTAAGAGCAAATTGTCAACATTAAAATCCTTCAGTGTCTGCGAACGCCTCAGTTTGTCATCCAAAGAGTGTTGCCCAAGTGTTTTTTATTGTTTGCACAGTTGTACCACAGTTGTCGATGGGGCGATTATCACCTGGCTGTTGTTGCTAGGAGACGAAACAGAAGCAGTAGTCAAACTTGTGCACTTGTACTTGTACTATAATTGTTTTTTGGGCTCTGACACGCAACTTCAGCACACGGTGAATTGGCGGTTAGCACTGGGAGCGGTTAGCACTGTTGCCTCACAGCAAGAAGGTGCAATTTTTGTTGTGTTTTCCGTTAAAAGTCACACTTTTGACATTGACAAGATTAGAAATAATGTGTGCTTACATCATTGCACAAGGGTTTTCTAATCATCCAATAGCCTTCTAACGCCATTAGCAAACACAATGTACCATTAGAACACTGGAAATGGGCCTCTATACACCTATGTACATATTCCATTAAAAACCAGACGTTTGCAGCTAGAATAGTCGTTTACCACATAAACAATGTATAGAGTGTATTTCCGATTAATTTAATGTTATATTCATTGAGAAAAAGTGCTTTTCCTTCAAAAATAAGGTGCATTTCTAAGTGACACCACTTAACGCTGTTACATCAGATACGTAAATAACAAAGACATTTCTGTGGCTTTCCTACTCAGCAGAATTATCAACATTAATGTTTACCAACAAACTGATGCCAAACTGATGCCCGGGCTACATCACCTGACGTTACAGGAACTGAGTCAATAAGGACTAAATGTTCAAACGATGCTCCACCCTTTAGGCCGCAACACGCCGTCATGGATTTGATCAATTTAGGACAAACACTGCCGACGTATAAATGACATGTTTAGTCTACGTAGAAATGCAAGACTTTTAGAGGATCCAGTGCCTTAAATGGCACGCGGCTTATTCCCAGCAATAATTTATGCAACTTGAACATGAGTGTAAACTTTACTGTCTCCGTTGAGTAACTCCGAGCAGAGAGTCGTACATGACGAACTGTAACCTCTGACACTTTGCACGTATTCACGACATATTTTCCCCCCCGAGGGTAGTCTTTTCAGACTATGTCCTCTATTCTCCTCGTGTGTTCCTCGCTGACATATAGTGAGGTCATAGTGAGACATTTTTCCATCCAAAAATTCAGCGAGTTTCATCACTGGATTTAATGCCTCGTTATTCTTGTTCCTTCTCGTCCTCTTCATTTCCACTCGGTGCGAGAATCATCAGCGGTCTTTATGTTACTGGGTTTGAAATTCCAGAGGATCAAGCATTTTTCCAAAGTGAAAGCCACAAAAAGGGGGTTGGGGAGGTGTGTGTGTTGTGTGTGTGTTGCTGGAAATTTAAAGAGCTGCACACAGTAGCACACACACATTTCTACTCCAGCATTTTCCTACAATTCCGAACATGAGAAAGTGAACGTGTTCATGACTAAGGGTTCTCCTCTCTACGAGGGTTTGTTTTCCCCATTATTCTGTGGTGTTTGTTGTTTCTGTACACGTTGTTTTGTGTGTTTTTTAAACCTTAGCATTTGGACTGCTTTTGTCCATTTAATCCACCATGTGTCAAACTGGAGGCCCCGGGGGCCAGATGTGGCCCGCCACGTCATTTTATGTGGTCCGTGAGTGATTAACCACTTCTTCCCTGACCCTCTTTTTGGAGTCCCTGCTCGAAAATGACATGCCCAAACTAAATAGAGTAAATATCTGCAGTTACAAGCTCTATGTGGATTATGTTGGTATCAAAATAAAGATAACACTTGTAAGTTTCACTGTAGATGCCACTGTGTCAGAGTAAATGTACATGGAACACAGCATAACTGAAGGATTTTTTTTCTCTCGCCTAAAAAAATATTGCATTTTAAAGCAAATATCACCTTTAAAATAAGCAGCAGGAGCTTAACAACACATGGAGGTCATGTGACGACATGTGGACATGAGCTGTGCAAAGTCTGATGCTGTTGAAGTGAAGCAGAGTAAAATTACAGAGGTTTTAGTAAAGAGATGTCTAGGCGTTCTCTCTTTCAGCACAGTTTGGCACCATCTGTGCCATTTGAGATTTCTTCGGTACCAAATTATTACCGGGTATCGGGGTCCAACCGCGAAGAAGAGGTCGATTGGTCTTAAAAATCTGTGTTAAAACCACGGGTTGCCAGTTACGTCAGAAAACGAAACCTAAAAGACCTCTGTATTTTGAGTTTGAGCGTATAAACCATTTTTGGCCACATTCTTACATATGGCACCTTTAAAATGTCTAAAAATCAGATTCATTCAGATCATGGTTCACTGGATTTTATGAACGAAAAGAAAAGAAAAACACGTCTAATTTTGCGACTTCTGCTCAATTATTTATTACTTTACTTTACTTTATATCACAACTAAAAATGCGATATAAAATGACTCTTAACTTTGACTCAACAACAACATAAGAAGAGGGAAAAAAAACATAAAATGTTTACATGTTTTTACATAAAAAGCTGAAAATGTGACCTATAAACACACACACACAGGATGTCCATATAAGGAGTTGTGTATTATTCCCACGGCAATTTACCATGGGGTTCACCTGCGGCCGTTTCAGCACTTACAGTTAATCACCCTGTGTTAGTCATCACCTTGTGTTTGTCATCACCTTGTGTCACGAAAGAAAGAAAGAAAAAGAAGTAGCCAGGACCAGACCACAAAGTCTTTTCGATTCAGTTTAATTTCTCACAGAAAATGAACAAATTAAAAACACCAGTCTCTAAACGAATGTGATAACACGTCTATCTGTGAAAAGACAACATATAAGGAAGCTACAGTAAAAAAAAAAAACACATAGGTGATGGGAAGTCACATAATCTCATCCGTGGTGCGCCACATCAGAAAGGGAAGAATTAAGGCGGGGGACACACCCTTTATGCACAGGGGCAACCACAATAACTGACACTAGGGAAACAATAGATGCAGGTGCACCCATGGTAAATTTGCCCTGGGAATAATACACAACTCCTTATATGGACAGCCTGGGGGATCGACAAGGACTCCAAATTGTTCAAAATGTATTATGAACAACCTGACATTTCCTGAGAAAAACAAGTGCAATTTCAACAATATTATGCAAAAGTTGAGCATTTAGCTAACTTTAAGATAACTTTTAGCTGATAGCTCGATAGATAGATAGATTCTAGCTTGGTAGCTCGCAAGCTAACTAGCAAGATAGATAGGTATTGTTTGAGCTAACTTTAAGCTAACGTTTTAGCTGATAGATAGATAGATAGATAGATAGATAGATAGATAGATAGATAGATAGATAGATAGATAGATAGATAGATAGATAGATATTGTTTTAGCTAACTTTAAGCTAACTTTTAGCTGATAGATCAATATATAGACTCTAGCTTGGTTGCTCGCAAGCTAGCTAGCAAGATAGATAGATAGATAGATAGATAGATAGATAGATAGATAGATAGATAGATAGATAGATAGATAGATAGATAGATAGATAGATATTGTTTTACCTAACTTTAAACTAACTTTTAGATGATAGATCGATATATAGACTCTAGCTTGGTAGCTTGCAAGCTAACTTGCAAGATAGATAGATGATATGGATACTTTTAGCTAACTTTAAGCTAACTTTTAGCTGATAGATAGAAAGAAATTAAAACGTTTTTTCATCAGCTTGCCTCGGTTGTGCCAAAAAAAAAGAAGGATATAAGACACTCTATTGGCGCTTTTCCACCGGCCCGACTTTAAACGGCACTACACTACACGACACGGTTTAGCGAGTGTTTCCACTAGCGTAGTACCTGGAACTCGGCACTATTTTTAGTACCTGCGGTGGTGAGGTTCCATTCAGTGGTGCCGGTACTATGCGCAGGTACTATGCGCTGATTGGTCAAAACTGCCGGTAACTGATTGGCCAGAAGTGTCGTCACTGGGTGCGTCATGAGCGCGACATAAAATACATGATGCAGGAGTCTATTTCACCATTTTTCAAAAAATAGTAGCGCGCAAATACTTCGACATGGCGACTCTGCATAAGAACACTCCATGGTCCAACGACGAGGTCCAGACTGTCCTGTGTTTAGTCGGAGACGACAAAATACAGAGAGCTGGACGGAGCCGCCCGTAACGAGCAGGTCTTACCGGGAGTCGATGTCCGCTCACGGCGTAACACAGCAACTCCAATAATTCTGCACACGCCAACGGTAAGTTTTTTATTTTCAGCCTGAGAGCAACGTTTAACTACTGCTGAGAATAAACTCGCTTAAACAAGACATTATAAAAGTAACATCATGTGTGTCGGTAATCTCTGTCCGTCTGTTTACACGAGACAACGTAGTTGGCTAGCTAGTTAGCAATGTCGCTATTAGGTGCTCAACCTACAACAAAACATTACGTAAACCTGTAAAAGAAACCAGATTTGTACAAGTCATGAATTAGACTTACTACCGTGTAACGTTTTGTTTTTACGTGTTAAAACAGACTAGACAAGAATATACAGTATGGGTTCTATATTTACATTATAGACAGAGAATGAGCATCGGATATTATATGTCTATATTACACTTTTGCAAAAAGACAGTATATTGCACATGGGATGAGGAGCCTGGTTATATGTTGTCTACTGAGAGCTAACAGCTGCAGGGAGGAATAAAGGTTAATAATAATGATAAAGCTCCTTCATTTAGGGTGTTTCAGTCTGTGGCTGAATATATATATATTGTTATGCGTGTAATTACAACGTATGTATACACTTCTTTTGTTCAAGAATCCCATTCCATATGTGAGGAGTGTTCATCACCCAGCAGAGCCATCAGCTGCTTCGTTATCGGGGGCACCAACTTCGCCACAGACCACAGATCTGTGCAACTGGTAAGAAATAATAAACATGATTTACTTCATTTGTGTATTTCCTTAATGGTTTGATTAATAACCCCTTTCTTCTTCTCTACAGTGTTATGTAGGGAAGAGAAAAAGAAGCACACAGCTGTCCTCGCAGAGCTTCAGGTGGAAGATGTTCAGTAGCAGGAGTGGAACCAGACACAACGTAACCGCCACATCACGAGAGTGCTGCGTTCAACCACACATTCCTTTGAGTGATTGGGCAGCTTGTCCAGGCAATAGGTGGCAGGAGCATGTGACCTATTTCCTCCCTCCTGTCCTAGGACTCCACCACCTATGTACAGTTTATTTGATTTGCTGTGCACTTTAATTTTGGTTTGCTGTGTTATTTTGTTTGAATAAACAACAATGTGACTTATGTGATTACGTCATGCGTATTTCTTTTCCTTTAATTGTGGCAGCCTTTACAAACAAAACGTATACAGACAAAAGGAGACATCTCTGCAGAAAGTACAAACTTTTATTTGTAATTCAGTGAAAAACAGTACAATAATAAAGCATTTTACAAATTCACAACAAGTGACACATCAGGCCCTCACCTACATCTCTGCCCTCCTCTACACCCTGTGCCACTGCCACCACAGGTTCAACCACTGTAGCTGCTGTGTGTGCATCTCATTCAGTGTCATAAGGCTCACCATGATTTTCACACAGGTTATGCAGAGCACAGCAGGTCACCACCATGGATTTCACCAGCTGGACATCAGTCATTCCTTTTCAGGAGGGACAGAACCATCTGAAACACACAGGCAGCATGCTTACGTTAATACCAGAATACCAAAAATAGAGATTGCTTTCGGTCATTACTACGCTGTACCCTTGTACAGTACTATGTAGAAGTCTGAGGCCACCATTATTGTTGCTATAATGACAATAGAGGATCATTATTTCTATTTCACTTTACTGGAACACAATCAGAATATATGTATGCAGTTTTTTGTTGTTTAAAAAAAAACATCCTCTACAGGTGTCCAGTATTTAGTGTGATCTACCCTTACACTTGAACAATAACACAACTCTGTTAATACTGGAGTGGAACCTTCATTAATGTTTCTGGTTCAAGACATGCGTGAGTATTACATACTCAAAAAAACAGTACTGCACAGTACTGTATATGAGCTAGTTAGCGATAGCAACTATATTAGCTTACCCTCACTCGTCGTCTCGTAACATCTCATCTTCAGTTTCATGATGTATGACTTCCCAAACTTCTCTGTACGCCTCCACAGTATATCTTCTTGCCGCCTGTAGCTTTTTCTGGCGATCTTCTCTTCTGTGTGTGAACAAATGCTACAGACCGAGCAACAGAACGAGTCCACGTCCGTCATTGTTTATATGCGTGTGTGTCTCGCGTATAAGACGTCATAGCAGTTTCGCGCAGCCGGGTTGCAGCCGTGTTGTGATAACCACGCCCACGTTGAGAAGGTACGTTCTCTGTAGTGGAAACACAACTAAACCGTGCCGTTTCGTGCCGTGTCGCTCAGTGCCGTGTAGCCCGGAGCTAGTGGAAAAGCGCCATAAGTTGCACATTCTTGTAGCCTCTGTATAAACTGTATGTTTAAACCTAGTAACGGACATATACACGAGATAATAACTGGCATTGTTGCACTTCAGTCTCCAAAGAATCCCCGCGTTGCACTTCGTCATCTTTATGTCGTTAAAATTCTTCTAATCTCTCGCGACGGCGTCCTCGTCAATTAGCTAACGACAGGCGTTGTGTGTGTATATATACAGTGTGTGTCCTCCTCCCTCCCAGCGCGAATTCCTCCAGTGCCGCCGTGCACTTGGCAACGAGAAATGGCAAGAAAGGACGAAATGTGTGTTCGCAGGAATGGCTGGAATGTCACAGATGGACATGAAAATGGACATCACACACCGCTATAAATACATAAATACATTGTCAGCTCCGTGTGGCCCGGCTCTTCACACGTGTGTGTGTGTGTGTGGGGGGGGGGGGGGGGTTGCGGGCTCCAGATGAGCATTATCACGTATTTGTTAATAGTCTGACATGCACCGGTGCAAAAATGGTAAAGTATATCCTGGACACACACACACACACACAGAGGCTTTGTCCCTTGTGACTGTAAAGCAAACAAAACCTCCAACATAAATCATGTTGTTCCTGTCATCTCGCTCCAATCTTCAGTGCATCAAATGGATTTTCAAGCCGAGCTGTGAATCCAGTCTAAGATGCCATTTGACATGGTCTATATATCTATATATATAATAAATAAAAGCAGCTCTGACAGCTCTGAGGGGGATTTTCTCTGGACTCAAACACACTTTTATTCCTCACTTTCATAAACACCAGAGCAGCCACTGTGGCTGTTTCCTTGATAAGATCACACACACTCATTATTCTGTTTAGTTTTGAGTCTTAAAGAGCTCCAAAAAGAACTGTAATGCTGTCTTTTAGAGCATACTTTAGAGCCCTAACCCACTGTGTTTTAAACGCGTTATGTTTTAAGATCATTGTTAAACTCCTGTGTTTTTCCTGTGATTGGTGGTCTTTGGTCTCAGTGAGGCGTTTGTTTATTAAACAGCTGTTTACATTTCACCCAGTTCCTTTAAAAGCTTGTGGAGAACCTCGGGTTCAAGTCCTCGTTCCTCATCTCGTCGACGCGTCATTATTACACTGTCGTCAAGTGTCGTCGCCTCATCGCCACCGTCCGTGGACAGATTTATGTTTTTTTACACAGAACTGCAGGTTCATGCTGTGACTGAGGCGTTCTGAGGAGCCAGACACAGGGCTGTGTAGATGAATGACTTACAGGACATCGCCACCACATGGTGGTGCCGGGTAAGGACTGAGGAACAGAAGCTGCCTGTAGCAGCTCATACAACAGTCACCGTTGTGCTGCAGCTGGCCACTCTCACTCTGGTTCTCAGCAGCAGATGATAACGCTCAGCCTTTACAGCATGATTTTTTAACCTCATGGTTTGTGGGGTTTTTTCATTTTTACACACTTTTTTGGATGTATTCACACTTGGATTTCTTACCAGTTAGGTGCTGTATTTTAGACTGTTTTTGTGGGTCCAGAACCAGCCCCTGAACCTTATGTTTTGCTCCTTTGGCTCCTACTTTTTTAAAGATGCGTCTCGTTGTTGAGATAATTACAAACATGCATTCATTGGTGAACAAGTGATTTCATTATTTATTTTTAAACACAGAGAAGAAACCTCGAAGGAACCTCCAGGTGCCTCCTGCTCCAGTCGCTGCATGACTGCGCGAGCCTGACGCATCGGTTAGCGGAACTGTGGAGACTGGGACTGCGGCCATGGAAAGTGTCCCCAACCAGAGTGACTTTTGGCAATTCAACGAGACCTGGAGGAACTCGAGCGTCCTCGACTCCAGCGGCGGATCCAACCACACGAACCCGCTGAAGCGCAACGAGGAGGTGGCGAAGGTGGAGGTGACGGTGCTCGCGCTGGTGCTGTTCCTGGCGCTGGCGGGGAACCTGTGCGTGCTGCTCGCGATCCACTCCACCAAACACAGCCAGTCGCGCATGTATTACTTCATGAAGCACCTGAGCATCGCGGACCTGGTGGTGGCGATCTTTCAAGTTCTCCCGCAACTTATCTGGGACATCACGTTCCGCTTCTACGGACCCGACATCGTGTGCCGGCTGGTGAAATACCTGCAGGTGGTGGGGATGTTCGCGTCCACCTACATGTTAGTGCTGATGTCCATCGACAGGTGTCTGGCGATCTGTCAGCCGCTGCGCTCTCTGCACAAGCGGAAAGACCGCATCTACGTGGTGTTCTCGTGGATCCTGAGTCTGCTCTTCAGCGTCCCGCAGATGTTCATCTTCTCCCTGCGCGAGGTCGGCGCGGCCGGGTCGCGCGTCTACGACTGCTGGGGCGACTTCGTGAAGCCGTGGGGGGCCAAGGCGTACATCACCTGGATCAGCCTCACCATCTACATCATCCCCGTCACCGTCCTGAGCGTCTGCTACGGCCTGATCAGCTTCAAGATTTGGCAAAACTTTAAGCTGAAAACCAGGCGCGAGCAGTGCATCAGCCTCACGCCCAAAACCTCCAAAAGCAACACGCTGGCGCGCGTCAGCAGCGTGAAGCTCATCTCCAAGGCGAAGATCACCACCGTCAAGATGACCTTTGTCATCGTGTTGGCTTACATCGTCTGCTGGACGCCGTTTTTCTTCGTCCAGATGTGGTCTGCGTGGGACCCAGCAGCGCCCCGCGAGGGTAGGTTCATGCGTAAAATGTCTCTAATTATCCATAACATGTCAAATGTGCACTTATACATTATGATTGATCATTAATAATGAGCGTTTTTGAATGATAATGATGATGATGACGCGTGAAAGCGTTTGGGTGTCTCCTCATCCAGCTTGGTGCGCGTAATTTACGCACAGGATTTACGCGGTCATTAAGGCAAACCGGGCAAAAAAAAGGGTCTGAACTGTCATGTATGTGTTTGTATTATTTACATATCATGCAAATAAGATGTTTTAATTAAGTATCTGAGGTGTTTTTGTTTAGAATCACAATGCAGGCTTTTGATTTTTCCCGTTCCTTTACGACCCTTTTCCTTGATATTCAGCCATTTCCAAACACATACTTCCAACTTTATTAAAGTCATAATAAGCAACATGTGAAACACAAACTGAGTGATGTCACGTGTCACGCAACTATTCCCCAATATGCGACCAAATAATCGCATAATATAATCGATAAGCCAGACTGTTTGTTGTGTGCAAAAACAAAAAAAAATCATTAGTAAGCGACATACATCCGAGTTTCCGTCCTCGCGCTGCAGACACCGACTGACGGCTAATCATTAATCAAATCAGTGTGCGCCAGAGCGCGCGCGCCAAGCAAGCGTGTGTGTTTGTGCCAGTGAGGCTCGGTGAGAGCGCGCGTCTGTGACATTTAAACCACACAACAGGGCAATAAATGCGCATCGACCTGGTCCCTGTGTGACCACACCCATTATTATAAGAGGAGACTTTGTGCTCCAATGTCATCATCAAGTCAGGGACTGCACTGAGATATTATATGTGTTATTACCATGGAGATAAGTCGACATTTGAGGAATCTCTCTCCCTCTCTCTCTGTCCTCATGAGAGCATTGAAAGTACATTTACAAAAATGTGCCTTCATTGTTCTGTAAAGAGTTAAAAAAAACAAAAACCTGAGATTCTTCTGAAACAGAAGCTCAAACAATGTCAGGAAATGTCACGATGAAACGCGAGTAAACAGACTTTTCTGTTAAAGCGTCTCTGGTTGTTTGTGTTGAGGCTTCCTGGACTGAAACTGTTCTGTCGCTGTCTTGTTGTTCTTCTTCTCCTCAAACTGCACGGAACCTTAGTTACGGTTCTTCTCGGCTGTTAAATAGAACATATTCATATCTTGACTAGTAAACTGATCTATATTTCGATATTATTTTTAATGTGAATTTGTGGTTTATTTGCATCCCTCGGGTTTTTATTTCCTACCTGATCATGTTCTCTGGAGGTTGTAGAAAAGTAATGTCAGGGGAACGTTCTGTGAACCTTTAGAGAATGTTCTATAAAGGTTGTGACAAAGTAATGTTCTGGGAACCAAATGTGCAAACCCCCCCCCTCTAGGTTCTCCTGTGGTTGACACAGAAAGTTTTACTAATGTTCCCCTAACTTTGTTTTTGGTTGCACATTTTGTTCCAACAAACTTTGTCACAACCTTCATACGACCTTTAGAGCATGTTCTCTGAAGATTCGCAGAACGTTCCCCTAATGTTACTTCTATACACACTTTAAAGATTGTTTTTTTAAGGTTCCCCCTAACGTTACTTTGTCTCAACCTTCATACAACCTTTAGAGAACATTCTGTTTTGGTTCCCAAAACGTTCCCCAATCTTACTTTTCTCCAACCTTTAGAGAACGTTCCCCTAATGTTACTTGTATACAAGCTTTAAAGAACGTTCTTTTAAGGTTCCTAGAACGTTCCACCTAATTTTACTTTGTCTCAACCTTCATACAACCTTAAGAGAACATTCTCTTTTGGTTTCCAGAACGTTCCCCTATTGTAACTTTTCTCCAACCTTCATACAACATTAAGAGAACCTTCTTTAAAGGTTCCCAGAATGTTTCCCTAATGTAGCTTTTCTCCAACCTTCATACAACCTTTAGAGAATGTTCGCTAAAGGTTCCCAGAATGTTCCCCAATCTTAATTTTCTCCAACCTTTTGAGAACATTTGCAGACCATTCCCCTAATGTTACTTTTATGCAAGCTTTAAAGAACGTTCTTTTAAGGTTCCTAGAATGTTCCCCCTAACGTTACTTTGTCTCAACCTTCATACAACGTTCTCTTTTGGTTCCCAGAACTTTCATGTAACCACTTTTTTTCACAAGCTTTAGAGAACGTTCTCTGAAGGTGCCTAGAACGTTCCCCATAACGCAACTTTGTCTCAACCTTCATACAACCTTTGGAGAACATTCTCTAAAGGTTTCCAGAACGTCGTTACCTTAATGTTACGCTTCTCCAATCTTCATACAACCTTTAGATAATGTTCTCAAAAGGTTTGCAGAACCTTCCCCTAACATTACTTTCATACAACCTTTAGAGAACGTTCTTTTAAGGTCCCCAGAACATGTTAGTTTGTCACAACCTTCACACATGCATCACTGTGTGGCCAGAGAAACTACCTATCAAGATTCAGGGTGACGTTGACACCAGATATTTCCACTTTTAAACAAAACATCATACAATGACTTTCAGACAGTTAGTTTTTTTTAACACTTAGCAAACATTTTTATTGATGCACTGACAAACCTGTGGCACTTGTGAAGCTTCGTCTCTTCACGTGATTCCATCATGATCGTCAGAAACCGACTGGGACTTGGAATTGGAATTCAGCTCCTCTGCTGCAGAGGCCTGGATCAGTGCAGATGTGTCACGCGTGAACGTGACTCAGCTCTGGCTCTGACACGTGCCGGTGTTTGTGCACGGACGACAGAGTGGAGAGCGTCACCATGTGGACATAAAGTGTCCATTAGACTCAGACCAGAGGACACAAAAAGCTGTAAAGCTCATGCTTCTCTCGCCCCAAAACACTGGGCAAATACACCACAAGGATCCAATAGATTACATGGCAGTAGCTGTCTTATACTATATATATGTATATATATATATATATATATATATACATATATGTATATATATATATATATATATATACATATACATATATATATATATATATACATATACATATATATATATACATATATATATATATATATATGTATATATATGTGTGTGTGTGTATATATATATATATATATATTGGCAGTTCTATCACTGCTGTGTCACACTTTGACATGTAAATTGTGCTCTTACTGGGTGTTACATGACAGGACTGATAGATACGACACTGTATCAGTGATGGAGAACAGTCGTTTTATTTTAGCGTTACATAAAGAACATGAAAAGGAGCAAATGTACAGAATTGATTTCTGAGCTCAAAGTCAGAATTTGCTGAGCTCAAAGTCAGAATTCTCTGAGAAAAAAGTCAAAATTCTCTGAGATTTAAGTAAATTCTGAAAAAAGTCAGAGTTCTGTGTGATTTAAGTCAATTCTGAGATAAAAGTCAGAATTTGCTGATTAAAGTCAGAATTCTCTGAGATTAAAGTCAGAATTCTCTGTGATTTAAGTAAATTCTGAGAAAAAGTCAGAATTCTCTGAGATTAAAGTCAGATTTCTGAGAAAAAAGTCAGAATTCGCTGAGATTAAAGTCAGAATTCTCTGTGATATGTCAATTCTGAGATAAAAGTCAGAATTATCTGAGATTTAAGTAAATTCTGAGAAAAAGTCAGAATTCTCTGAGATTAAAGTCAGAATTATCTGAGATTTAAGTAAATTCTGAGATAAAAGTCAGAATTATCTGAGATTTAAGTAAATGCTGAGAAAAAGTCAGAATTAGCTGGGATTAAAGTCAGAATTCTCTGTGATTAAAGTCAGAATTCTGAAAAAAAAGTCAGAATTATCTGACAAAAAAAGTCAGAATTCTCTGAGATTAAAGTCAGAATTCTGAAAAAAAGTCAGAATTCTCTGAGATTAAAGTCAATTCTGAGATACAAGCTCTGAATTATCTGATAAAAAAAAAAGCTCAGAATTATCTGATAAAAAGTCAGAATTACCTGATAAAAAGTCAGAATTACCTGAGATTAAAGTCAGACTTCTGAAGAAATAGTCTGAATCCTGAGAAAAAAGTCAGAATTCTGAGAAAAATTCTGACTTTAATCTCAGAATTCATGCTGTTGTATTTATTTCGATGTTGTCATGTGTCCCTAATGCTCTTCCGTAGTAAATGGCTCTGTAGTCAAAGATATTTCTGGCTCTGTTGTAAAGACCTGAATCCTTCCTCTGTGTTGGAGACAAATGAACCACATGATTTATTACATTTTACAACCTGAAGTTACAACAGTGAAAAAACCGGGAACCTTTTAAAGACTGGAGGTTTTTTAGCAAACCATTAAGCTCTACAATGACATTATTGGAAATGTCAGACGATGGTTAAATACTCGCTTAAACCCTGACTCGGACAAACACAAACATACTCAGTCCCAGTACAGCTGATAGAAACAAAGCCCTGTATTTAATATCTGTGTTCTTTTTAAAGGTCACTTTAAATGTTCTTTCAACCAGTGAAAAAAAAAAACTCGATCATCAGGGAAAGACTTTCCCGAGTCGTTTTGCCAAAAATGTGAATGAAATGACTTCCACTGGTTTCAGTTCCCATAAACGAATAAATGAATTTCTGAAGTGTCCTCTGGGCTGCAGCGTCGGCTCTGACAGCCAGACACATGCAACACCCTGGAGATGATTATTCTGCCTTTCCCACTCACTGTGTGATTTATCGTTCCCCTGTGGCAGAGACACAGTCAATGAATTCAGATTGTCATTCAAAGACCTGTTCATGGCAGTTCTCCCTGTTATTCAAAGAAGATCTGAGCTGCACTTTTCATCCGTCCTCATAAGAATGACTGATTCGCCACAGAGTCTTTTGCTGGTGTGTGTGTGTGTGTGGGGGTGTGTGTGTGGGGGGGTGTGTGTGTGTGTGTGTGTGTGTGCGTGCGTTACATTACCCACATTACAGCACAATGATGACGCTGTTGCTCTTGTTTGGACTCTAATCTCAGAGAATTCTGACATTTTTTTCTGAGAATTCTGACTTTAATCCCAGAAAATTCACTTTTTTTTCAGAATTCAGATTTTAATCTCTTGGAATTCTGACGTTTTTTTCTGAGAATTCTGACTTGAATCCCAGAAAATTTACTCATTTTTCAGAATTCAGATTTTAATCTCAGAGAATTCTGATGTTTTTCCTCAGAATTCTGAATTCAATCTCAGTGTTCTGATTTTTTTTCAGAATTCAGACTTTAATCTCAGAGAATTCAGTCTTTAATCTCAGAGAATTCAGTCTTTAATCTCAGCAAATTCTGACTTTAATCCTAGAAAATGTACTTTTTTTCAGGATTCTGATTTTAATCTCTGAGAATTCTGACTTTTTTTTTCAGAATTCTGACTTGAATCCCAGAAAATTTACTTCTTTTTTTTTTCAAAATTCTGATTTTAATCTCAGAGAATTCTGACGTTTTTCCTCAGATTTCTGAATTTAATCTCAGTGTTCTGATTTTTTTTCAAAATTCAGACTTTAATTTCAGAGAATTCTGAATTTAATCTCAGAGAATTCAGACATAATCTCAGAAAGTTTATTTTTTCTCAGAGAATGCTGACTAGAATCTCAGAAAATTCTGACTTTAATCTCAGCGAATTCTGAATTCAATCTCCGAGAATTCTGAATTTAATCTCAGAGAATTCTGACTTGAATCTCAGAGAATTCTGAATTCAATCTCAGAGAATTCTGAATTCAATCTCAGAGAATTCTGAATTTAATCTCAGAGAATTCTGACTTGAATCTCAGAGAATTCTGAATTTAATTCCGACATTACTCCCTCCAGCCTGTAGCCTATATTACAGCACACTGATGGCTTTTATGCAACTTGTTGTTTTTGTTTATCTTTCTGTAAAACACTATTTGAGTTTAACGGCGTCTTCTCCCACGTTTACGTCTTTGTTTGAGACTTTTCGCTGCAGTACTGATTCTGAAACCCCAGACGCTGTCGTGTAGAGGAGTAATAAGTTGATACGGCTAAAACTCTGTGTTTGCTCTCATATATCAAATCCTTAATAGCTGATGAACAGTTCTTATTAATCATGACTGTGACTTTCATGCACTCTCGGGCCTCATTTATGCTGAAAAATTGTCATTAGAGCTCAGAGACGATCGTTAGAGACAGCGTGAGGCCCAGAGAGTCATTAGAAACCACCAAGAAGAGGTTAAATGCAGGATATGAACCAATTACACAAATCCGAATCTCATTTGCCAAATGTCACAAAGAACTGTGTGTATTTGACGGAGCGTAAATGTCAATCCGACGCGTGGAGAGATAATTTTAATTCGTTTGAGCTCACGTGTCCTCGTTCTTCTGTGTGCGACGGAAAACGTCCTCTGAAACACAAGCGCGGTCACGATGCACCGGGTTTTATCAACGGAGTAAAGTTCATCATCGTTTAACGCTTGTGTGTGAGTTTGCTACAGATACACGAGTGTAACTGTGTGTATCTGGATGAGGAAAATGACAAAAGTGCTTAGTGTTCACGTGGCACGGATCCGTGCTGCAGGTGCACCCATGGAAATAATACACAACTCCTTATATGGACATCCTGTTTATAGGTCACATACTCAGGCTTTATGAGTCTTCTTATGTGTTGTTGACTTGAGTCAAAGTTATGATTCATTTTATATCACATTTTTAGTCAATTTTCACCAGCTATACTAACACTTTTGAGCAAAAAAAGGACTCAAAATTGTCTCAAATCGGATTGAATTTGTGAAATACGTCAGTTCAAATTTCACTTGGCTCGTTTTTATGAACAAAAAGAAAAGAAAAAAATGCCTAATTTTGTAACTTCTGCACAATTATTGCTACTTTATATCACGACTGAAAATGTGATATAAAATGAATCATAACTTTGACTCAACAACAGATAGGAAGACATTTTAAAGCCTGAATATGTGACCTATAAACATACCCACACCCACACCCAGGATGTCCATATAAGGAGTTGATACGTCAGATCACAATTTATGCATTTATTTATTGTTTTCTCTCGTGTTGTAATCTGTTACCTACTCACAGCCACATAGGTACAACATGTGAACATCAGTAAAGGCAGGAAAATGGGATTTTAGTGAACGTAGCATGGCTGTTGGTGCCAGACAGGCTGCTCTGTGTATTTTAGAAACTATTGACGTCCAGTCCTCTGGGGTAAAAAAATGCTTTTTTTTGGATGTCAGAGTTCAGAGGAGAACAACCAGACTGGTTCAGAACGTCATGCATACACTATAATATGATCGTCTGTGAACACACAAACATGCACAACGCTAAAGTAGAGCAGAAGAACACCCTGTGCTGAGTGTATATTATGCCTCATTCATTAATTATGGCTCTTTCACTTGTGATGATTCACATCTTTATGCTACTGTACAGGCTGGAACTGGATAAATAATTACTGTGACGATAGCTCTGCTAATTTATGCTATATAGCTGAATGAAGTCAATGATATATATATATTTTTCTCTATATATATATATAATATTAGTGCTGGGCACGTTAACGGCGTCAACGCTAACACACAATGCATTACGTGCCGTAATAATGGTGGTTAACGTGTTAGCGCATGATGCGTTTCCATGACGACTGACTGGATAAAGACGCGCGCAACGTCATGTTTACGTGCCACCTCACTGGTGTCCAGGCACCGTTTACCAGTTAGCTCTGTTAGCGCCATTAGCTGCGTTAGCTCCTTTGGCGCTACCGCAGCACCGGAGTCCAGGCACCGTTTACCAGTTAGCTCCGTTAGCTGAGTTAGCTCCTTTAGCGCTAACGCAGCACCGGAGTCCAGGCACCGTTTACCAGTTAGCTCCGTTAGCTGCGTTAGCTCCTTAGTTAGCGCGCCTACAGTAGAACTGGAGTGGTCTGTTTATTAAAGGAAAAGAGCAGCGCTACAAATAACAAGCGTACCTGTGTACTGCGTATGTGTGCCTCTGTTTTTAAAGTTTAGCGTTACTTTAGAGACTCATTTTAACAATCGGGAGTCACGAAAAAATTACGTCACACGCGTCTTTTTCCGGTCAGTCGTCATTGTAAACGCAGTATGCGTTAATGTACATTACAACGTTTTTATTAACACCGTTATATATAATATACATACGGTGCTTAAAGGCGCCATATGTAAG
The DNA here is from genome assembly GCF_963457635.1 of Microchirus variegatus. Classification (NCBI taxonomy): domain Eukaryota; kingdom Metazoa; phylum Chordata; class Actinopteri; order Pleuronectiformes; family Soleidae; genus Microchirus; species Microchirus variegatus. The sequence goes on from NC_139808.1 coordinate 25,376,689, forward strand.
AATGTGGCCAAAAACGGTTACTACACTCAAACTCAAAATACCGAGGTCTTTTAGGTTTCGTTTCCATTGTAGCTCAGACGTAACTGGCAACCCGTGGTTGCTCGGCGGCTGAGACTCTACTGACTGCAATGATTGGTAGACGGCGGTAGGTGGCGCCACATGCCAAAACATGATTTCAAAACATAAACATGATTTGCAGTCTGCAAAATAGTTTTTTTAATGCAAATATTTTGGCTGTATTGTTGTTGTTGGTGAGTTCAGTTTGTTATATGAACATTATTCCTGAGTCTCTGTGAGGATTTTATGGCCAGTTGCTTTAGATTTATTACATAATGCACCTTTTATAAATGTATTAGACCATAACACACCCCCAGGATGTCCATATAAGGAGTTAGTATAGTTGTATTATTCAAACGTCAAATGTACCGTGGGTGCTGCGCACTCAGAGTTAACAGTGGTAATAATTGTGTCACAGTACACTAACTCGCCTCTCTCTCTCTGCTTCCTCGCAGCCATGCCCTTCATCATCTCCATGCTCCTCGGCAGCCTCAACAGCTGCTGCAACCCCTGGATCTACATGTGCTTCGCGGGACACCTGTTCCACGACCTGAGGCAGAACTTCCTGTGCTGCCCGGCGCGCTACCTCAAGTCGTCGCAGTGCCGTGACTTTGAATACAGCCACAAGAGCAACTCGTCGACGTTCGTCATCAGGAGCAGTCAGAGGAGCATCTCCCTGAGCACCACATAAGTGCTTCCACTTAACAACTCCGCCCTCTCGCTCTGAACCCTGCCTACTTGGCCTCTAACCTACGTGCTGTCGTCGATAAATTATCCTGCAGTTTTGACGATCGTCAGATACCTCCTGCCTCGAGGCTTTGCTGTTTGAGCCCAAACAAGGGAGAAAGGAGACACTTTAAAACAAAGTATTTTATTTCAAAATTTACGTGTAAAAATTGAAAAAAAACTGTAATTTAGCAGCAATATTTTGCGAGTAAAGACAACGACGGGCCGAGCCGAGCACTTCACTGAATGTTTCCTTTGTTTTTACAGTTCATGTACAGTGTATATTTACATATTTAAAGGGCATAATGGGGGGGAAAAAAAGAACATATTTTAATGATATTTAAGCTCTTGGTGGGTAATTTAGTTGTTGTCACCGGCAAAGTTTAAAAAAAAAGAAGACATTTTTGTTTTTCCGTGTTATGTATATAAAATTGCTCACCTGTAGTAAATATTGTGTATTGCTGAATTTGTTACAACTGCATTCCTGTTAACTGTTACCTGAGCTAATGTGAGACGTGAGAGCTAAGCTAAAGGCTTAAAGGGATAGTTCGGAATTTTGGACATAAGACCTATTTTCCAACTCAGTCGCATGCGATGGAGACGTTTTCAAGAAATTTCATTCAGTTCTTCTAGTTGCCGAGTTCGATGGTGCTATGGCTAGCGCAAGTCAATGGTGCAAGCTAGCATGGCATTAGAAACACTCATACCGACTCCACAGTGCAAAAACGGCAGACTATCGATCAATGTTTTAAATAAAACCAACCTTGCAATTTGAAGGATTTATGTCTCAGCAGCGGCAGCAGCGCGTCATACTTCCTGTTAGGCTATGGCAGCGGCGGACTGATTCCGAGAAAGTAGTCCCTCAAAAATTCATGCGATGCGAGGCTAGTTTTGTTTCAAATATTATTCTATCAACACAGATATGTACATCGATAGTCTGCCGTTACAATTGATTTGCCTCGGGTGCACTGTGGACACAGTATGAGTGTTTTTAATGCCATGCTAGCTGGTACCATTGACTTGCGCTAGCCATAGCGCCAGCGAACTCGGCAACTAGAAGAACTGGATGAAATGTCTTGAAAACGTCTCCATCATGCCGGCTGAGTTGGAAAATGGGTCTTATGTCCAAAATTCCGAACTATCCCTTTAACAAACACAAATAGTCATTGCAGTGGAAATTACACGTGGATTAAAAGTCTCTGTACCTTTGGAAACAGACCTGGAGAAACCTCTGCTCGTATTCCAGAGGGACGTCGTTCTCCCGCGACGTCACCGAGGTCCTGCAAATAACGCCGCCGGTCAGCCTGCGATGTGATGTGGACTGGTAAGGTGAACTTAGCGTGTTTCCCGGAGGCCTCCGTCCAGTTCGCTGCATTATTGATTTTTTTATTCTGCAGGACGTGGCAATAAAGGTTAACTGTGACCATGAATTAATTCCAGCACTCGCCGCTGTTAAAGTGATTAAGTCTGAGGCTGTTGTTCGCTCGCTTGTTTCAATATTCATTTGTAAATAAATATTCAACAATATGACCCGTCAAGGATGCGTTGATCCCTCAGTTACAGCACGTCACTTATTTCCCCCGACATTAGTCGATAACTCAAGTCCGGACACCTTGAGACACACAGGTTTATTCAGCTTTAATTTCTGTGCCTGTTATTCAAGCTCACCCTCATAGTTTGACGTTGATTTTCGCTGCACCTGACCCACAACGCAGTGTAAATACAAGACAGAGACGGATGCACTTTACATAGACGTGTCCACTCCGGTGCAGCGTTTCAGCGTCTCTGGAGTAGCAACTAGTTTGGAGCATTATTTTGCAAAGGTGTTTTTAATTTGAAATACTTTTCAGTCGTCTTTTGTTATGAAGGTCAGGATTAATGATGGAAGAAAAAAACCAAAAACATGATATAATGCTGATTAAAACGTAATGGTGGTCATGGGATACACGGTGAGGAGCATTTTTAATTAGACTGAAGGAACACATTCTGCTCCAGGGAAAGTGTCGACTGCCTGAGAATGAACAGGTAACCAGGCGAATGAATCACACCTCACTAATTACAATCAGCATCTTTAGTGGAACAAATGGAAGAAGAGTAATATCCCAGAGAGGTTATAAACAGAGAGATGAATCATCACTGATAATAATAATAATCATATACAACAGCAGCCTCTAGTGCAGGCTGTGAAACACCACAGGCGACGGCTGATTGGACGTGGAAATGACAGAGATGTCATTTATTATTACTATGAGTGAAAGACCATTGTTGATGTTCCTGATTTGTCCACTGGGTGTCACACTAACTGTCTAACTGTGATGATGGATTATTGCCACGTGCAGGCAAGTGACACAAGTGTGTGAGCTGCTCTGTTCATGAGAGGAAACCAGTGGGGGAAAATGTGCTCATTTAACTTTGTTCTGTCAATGTGATTGAGCTCATGCAGTTTACGCCTGTCCAGATTGTGGCAGATTATGGATTTTTGGATCATGAGTTGTATTTTTTTCGTTCAAAGTGACGATAGAGTGACGTCGGAGTTCCTTCCTTGACTTAAAGTCACCGTAAAACGTCTGTTTCATGCAACAGCAGAGAGACTTGACACCAAAACAAATACCGCTGCTGTCCCTGTGAAGGCTAACATGTGACAGGTGACACGGCCGATAACGATGAGTCATTTTGTAACGTCATGTGACATTACTGTTAAGAAAAACCAGTTTTTTTGGCCGGCTGTTCATGTGCATGGTGTTTTTGCAGTGGAACACATGGGTCAGACTCGCTCAAGCCTCTTAAACAATTCCCATACAATCGAACATAATCACATATTCACCATTAACTAGGTGCTTACCATAACATATAGTTAGCCTAATAGCATAATTGCCTAAGTAATTTTTTTTGGTAATTATATCTGCCTAACTTTACCAATGTGCTAGCTAAATAATGTGTTTTTTTCTTGTTTTCCGAAAACTTTCAAATATGACTTCGGCAACTATGCTATTAGGCTAACGATATATAGCATACTAGCGCTTTCTTTGTAACCATTAAATAATCAATTAATTAACACCTTATTGTACATAGCCTTATTCTACCTCTATTACGACATGAATTAAGATTTTTCCTACACAAGGTGTTAATACGTGCTTAATATTTACTAATAAAGGGCTAGCATGCTAGTTATATGCATGTTAGTAAGCAACCTGTTAATGGTGAATATGTTCTCCCTAATCTAAAGTGTTATTAAGGACAGTAAAGCATCTTTTTTGGTAATTATATCTGCCTAACTTTACCAATGTGCTTGCTAAAAAATTAGTTTTTTCTTGTTTTCCGAAAAAACGTTCAAATATGACTTCGGCAACTATGCTATTAGGCGTACGATATATAGCATACTAGCCCTTTATTAGTAATCATTAAGCACGTATTAACATCTTATTCTACATAGCCTTATTCTACCTCTATTACGACATGAATTAAGATTTTTCCTACATAAGGTGCTTAATATTTACTAATAAAGGGCTAGCATGCTAGTTATATGCATGTTAGTAAGTGCCTAATGGTGAATATGTGCTCCCTAAGCTAAAGTGTTATTAAGGACAGTAAAGTATCTTTTAGTTTCTGTCCATTTATAATTTCCACTTGTATATTAGCAATAATATTAAAATAAAAGTATCCTATGGATGTATTTGCTAATTAGGTCATTACCTTTCTTTAATACATTTACTATTCAACACCTTACACTTTGACAAAGGTTGTAGAATATGTACCAACATGGCTGACTGCACACTTCACTTCTGTCAAAGATTAAGATGGGAAATCAGAATATATTATTTTTAATACACTGAGAAATCGGACAACACTGGACAAAGAATCATTCCATTCAGAAAACATCTTCAATTCCTTTCATTCTGCTTTTTTTATGATAGGATTAATTGTACATACATTATGTCGACACACGACAGCAATCCACAGAACTTTTTTGTTTGTTGATAAGAGCCAAATGTGACGCGTACGGGGGGCAGCGCTGTCCACGGGTGCAGCAGTTGTTGTGGATGAGTAGCCATTACGTGATTCTTTTGTGATACGGATAAATGAGAGCGGACGGATCCTCCAAATGGCCGACGGCCCAGCGGACGAGCGCACAGGCCCCTCCGGGGTTTGCCAGAGCTGTCACAGAACCACGCTGCCTGCTGCAGCTGTCGCAGAGCCTCTGGTGGCAAAAGGCAACACCAGGCACGTCAGGCGGAGGATAAACACACGTTGCGAGGGGGAGTAAGCAAGACGCCAGGACTTATCTTCATGGTGTATAAAAAGATACTGCAATTTCATCCGACCATAGTATCAACACTACCGCGTGCGAGTTCCTATACTTCTTTGCGCAGGGCCACGCGCACGCTGCTGAAGATCTTGCCCAGGGCCTCGAAGAAGGGGTCGCAGAAGGTCTGGATGCAGAGGGAGTAGATGCGGCTGATGCACTGGGACTCGATCAGGCAGCTCTTGATGCACGGCACCACCGCCCAGATGTGGCAGAAGGAGATGCAGGCGAACAGGAAGCCCCAGAGCAGCGCCACGGGGATGCCGAAGATGGCGGACAGGATGCGGTAGCACCAGTATTTGGACACGGTGAAGGTGGTGTAGCTCAGCTTCCACACGCCGTCCAGGCTGTGCGTGCCGTCGGGTTCTGCAATGACATCCTCAAACTCCACCTAAAAAGACATTTAAGAGAGGCCTGGATTAATACCCTCTCATAAAGTTGCACTAGTTATGTCTATCTGCACATGCCAATGTCAAGGGTTAGGGTTAGGGTTGGGGTTGAGGTTGGGGTTTAGGGTAAGTTTTGGGATTGGGTTTGGGGTTGGAATTAGGTTGGGATTGGGATTAGGGTCGGGGTTGAGGTTGGGGTCGGAGCGGGGTTGGGGTTGGGATTGGGGTTGTGGTTGGGGTCGAGGTTGGGGTTGGGCTTGGGGTTGGGGTTGGGCTTGGGCTTGGGCTTGGGTTTGGGTTTGGGATTGGGGTTGGGGTTGAGATTGTTGTTGGGGTCGGAGCGGGGTTGGGGTTGAGGTTGGGTTTGGGGTTGAGGTTGGGGTCGGGTTAGGGTTGGGTTGGGTTGGGATTGGGTTTGGGGTTGGGGTTGGGATTGGGATTGGGATTGGGATTGGGATTGGGGTTGGGTTGGGTTGGATTGGGGTTGGGTTGGGTTGGGTTGGGTTGAGTTGGGATTGGGTTTGGGATTGGGGTTGGGGTTGGGGGTTGGGGGTTGGGGTTGGGATTGGGGTTGGGGTTGGGGTCCGGGTTAGGAGAGCAACCATACAACAGGCCAATTTGTTTTCAGTTGGAAGTCAGTGACTAAACTATGTTTTAAGCCTTTGTCTTTGCCCCAGACCACTGTTTAGGATTAGTATATCAGATTAGTATATATATTTCCCTGTATACACAAAAGCCTTAGATAATCCCTTGAATAACCTGCTTTCCTCTTATCAGAATGGCAAATGAATAGTCACTGCAATAATCAAAAATCTATTTTCTCTCCTGTATTTTAACAATTCATGGCGTAGTTAAATAATGTCAGTGTTTACTATCTGCTTACAATCATTCACAGACAGCTGTGAATGACAAATTTGGCAGTTTGAAAATCACCCAATCATTAGTTTTTTTAAATCTGTGTTTTGTTAGTTTTCCTGAAAACAGACATGACCACATGCGCGTGTGGATCATTTCAAACTGCAGCTGAGTCATTAAACCCCCTGCGGAACTCACAAATAATCTAATCTAAACCATATGTTTCATTCAGCCCTGACCTTACAGAACATGTTATGTGTGTGATGTAGCATAGTAACAATCACAGGATAAACAGTTGTCAGTTCTAAATAAAACACGGCAGCGGTGGTGCGGTGTATCGGGTTCACACTCTTCCACCCCATTCCCAAAATAAACATTATGTCTTGCACAGGCAACAGGAATAACTCTTGGTCTATTTCGAGGTTTTCCAGACAATATAATGGCACGATTTTCCCTCTTTCTCTCGTTGTTACGTTTTCCTTCACATACTTTCAAAAACGCCACTGACAGGTTATCAGGTCCGCGCTGCACAAACCTTCACTACGTCCTCGTTGATGTGGTTGGGGTCTCTGTTGATCAGGTCGATCTCCTTGGTGTGGCTGTCCTTCACAATCTTCTCCTCGTTGGTGTTGTACTGCTGGTACTGATCCGCCATGGTGCTATCGGGGTCCGCGGGGGGTCCTGGAAACGGGCTGTGAGAAAGTCAGTGACAGTGAACCTGTCTGTGGCTAAACTGCACTCAGCTGCCTCGGGTTCACTCCTAAACCACTGTATCACCACTGTGACGCTCCCAGTGACATGCCAGTGGACAGCAGCTGCAGATGTCCTGGTAAAAATGGAGGCCCGAGTACCACCCCACACACACACACACACACACACACACACACACTGTATACACACCACAATGTTGTGCACGCAGACAGAAAAGGCATGCCTTAAAGGGGAACCCAGGCTTGTGTCACATTTCACACAGAGTTGTGGGCCTCACTGGGCAGAGTTTGCACAGTGGTATGAACTTCCACCACCAGTCAATATAAGCACAAACACACCCTTCTGCACAGAGCCCGGTTGGGATTTTGGGTGATTTTGCGATAGGACGATAATTCGGAAAAAAAAGAAAGGGAATGATTTACATTATTATAAGAATATGTCAATGAACCAGCATGTGTTACATTTAATTAAGTCTGTTTAATACAAGTCTGGTAATACCGCTGTTCTTTCGACTGCACAGCGTGATGTTTTTATTCATCAGCACAGAGTTTGGTGCAAAACTGAGCATGAAATTGAATTTGTAAAATTTGGAAATACATCACAGTTCAACATTTTTCTGCACAACCTAAGCCAGGGGGTGTCAAACATAGGGTCCACAGGCCAGAACCGGCCCAGCTGAGGGTCCAACCCGGCCCCGCAGGATAAATTTGTTAAAATTTAACTATTACTATATTTGCCCGTTTCTTCTTCACTTCTGCACAATTATTCCTACTTTATATCACGACTAAAACTGCGATATAAAATAAATCAGAACTTAAACTCACTATATTTTTTATGTATGTGACCTATAAGCACACACGTCCAGGATGTCCATATAAGGAGTTGTATATTATTCCCACGGCAAATTTACGATGGGTGCACCTGAGCACTAAGGGTCAATAAAGTTGGTTATTTAAGGGTGAATTCCAATTCCTTAACCCTCAATCTCAAAAATGTGTGCTCCCTCTAGTGCAAGTGCTGTCCTGATTCTCAGAAAAATTAAGTTGAGGGGCAAGTTTAAGGGCTGTATCGCCCTCAATATTGAGATTTTTTCCGAGACCACCCTTGGGAGCAAGGGCTACCCAGCGTGTTTTGACATAACAAAGATGGCGCCGAAAGCAGCGAAGCGAGTACGCTACAAATTAAGTATTTTCTTTGTTAATAGAGATATAAAAATGATGAAAACCATTGTATTATCTTAGTTTAGGCCCATATTATGGATTACTGACGTCATTGTTGCGTAACATTTTTTTTAAATTTTACGATCTTTTGTTAATAGCCGGCCGGTGCGGACAAGCGATCGTTTGCTATGGTTTACTTTTCAATAAGCTGTGGTGTGTGGTAACTGTCAGCTGAATATGTCCGTGGTTGTGGTATTTGTATGAGTATCATCTTATAACTAACTGACAACCTAATAACTTGACTGACAAACGGATCGTAATAAATAATCCTGACGTAAATGTGTTCTTCTTCTTCTTCTTTTTTGGAGTTGACAGACTGGACGCAGCTTTCGCGTTATTCTGCCCCCTACAGTCTGAAGACGTATCTGCATTTAAGTGGTGCCCCATTTCTAAGTGACAAAATAACCCTCAACACTTGGTTTTGAGGCCCAGTTAAGATTAAGGGTTGAGATTGAGGGTTAAGATAGGAATTGGAATTGGCCCTATATCTCTGAAGAAAAAGTCTACCTAAGCCAGATCCTGAGCCTCCTCCAGCATTGTACGTCTGATTGTAGCGAGACCGAATGCATAAAATTCAATAGGCGCCTAAAATAAAACTCTATCTCGACCTTCCTTTAGCTGTGCAGTTGTTCCTATCAGTCATAGCTTTCTATATCAGCGTGTTTCATAAACAAAACACGGCGCTGCCAACAGAGAAAGCGACGAAGAGCTATTAAAAGTGACTTAGAGCACACCTCACTCTCTGCTGCCATTTGTCTCAATCAGCGTTCACAGCGCAGTACGGTACACGGAGAAGCGTGATTTCAGCCTGGAATTCCTTGCTCCGGTCCCCGAGTGGCAGAGACGCAGATGAAGAGGGAGGCGTGCAATGGGATCAGGGATCACATGTGATCGGGAGCCAACTCAATTAGAGGAGCATTCTTGGAGTGGTGGTGAGGAGAGTAGAGGCCACTTAGAGACGAGGCATGGAGGCAGAGGGACAGGAATAGCTCAGCAGAGAGTCACGGTGGACATACCTCTGCTTCTGCCGGTGTCAATGCAAGCTGAGCCTGCAGCGGCTCCTATCAACCATTTAATGCAGTCAGACATACAGCACAAGGCTCTCACGTCTATATTTAGAGTCGTATGCAGACTGAGTCGGAATCAGTAACTCGGCATTAGAAAAAAACATCCTAACATTCTCAGTTCCATTATGGGTGGTGTTTCCCTAGCAACCGTGTTGATTGTTTTTCCCAGACACACCTTAAGATAAATTCCTGCATATGGTACAGCTGATTATACTGTATGATGTAATGGGTTTTATTTATCCTCCTTAAAGAGAGATTTACTGTCAGGAGCCTCTTTAGAGACATGTAAATCCATGTTTCCAAGCATTTTCATGGCTCTATATGTTTCAAACTGGTGGCAGCACATTTACTTTTCCCCAATGGGCCTTTTGCCGGCAGCCATTTTGGCACAGGTGTTACCGATCAAATTAATGTGTGTCGGGATTATGAAACTGACTGTTTACACCTGTGTTTTTCCTACTGTCATCTGTCAAAATGGCTGCTGTGCAAATGAGTCATTGTTAAAATAGTCAGGAAACATTTAAACCTGATTTAAAAATGGAATACAAAAGTTTTTTTTTTTGTTTTTTTTTTTAATCCAAAATTTGACAAAAACGACATACTATACTATGTCGTCCAAAATCTGACAATTTTTTGGAAAAACCTTTTTTTGGTCCAAAACTTGACAAAAACGTCATACTATACTATGTAGTACGTCATACTATACTATGTCGTCCAAAATGTGACCCTTTTTCGAAAAAAAATATTTGGTCCAAAATTTGACAAAAACGACATACTATACTATGTCGTCGAAAATCTGATAATTTTTTTGAAAAACCTTTTTTTGGTCCAAAACTTGACAAAACCGTCAAACTATACTATGTAGTACGTCATACTATATACTATGTCGTCCAAAATGTGACAATTTTTTGAATAAAAATATTTGGTCCAAACTTTGACAAAAACTAAATACTATACTATGTCGTCGAAAATCTGACCATTTTTTTGAAAAACCTTTTTTTGGTCCAAAACTTGACAAAAACGTCAAACTATACTATGTAGTACGTCATACTATATACTATGTCGTCCAAAATGTGACCATTTTTTAAATAAAAATATTTGGTCCAAAATTTGACAAAAACAACATACTATACTATGTCGTCCAAAATCTGACCATTTTTTTGAAAAACCTTTTTTTGGTCCAAAACTTGACAAAAACGTCATACTATACTATGTAGTACGTCATACTATACTATGTCGCCCAAAATGTGACCATTTTTTGAAAAAAGAAATGTGGTCCAAAATTTGACAAAAACGACATACTATACTATGTCGTCAAAAATCTGCCCATTTTTTTGAAAACCTTTTTTTGGTCCAAAACTTGACAAAAACATCATACTATACTATGTAGTACGTCATACTATACTATGTCGTTCCAAAATGTAAAAATTTTTTGAAAAAGTTTTTTGGTCCAAATTGTGACCAAAACATCATACGTCGTCCACAATATGACAAACACGGCATACTGTAGTATTTTGCGCAACATCTGACTATTTTTTGGGGAAAAAAATGTTGGTCCAAAATTTGACAAAAACGACATACTATACTATGTCGTTCCAAAATTGTATATTTTTTTGGGAAGCCCCACGTTGGGCGTGTACAGGTTTTGAAGTGATGGTTGAGTGAGTTGTCTCTCAACTTAAAGGTTGTAGGTTTGATACCCTGATTGTGAATGAGTTTGAGAAGCAGATACATGTGGAAGTATCAGACCTTCCCTAATGGCCCGTTCACACCTTGCCTCAGGTGAAACCAGCCACCTGAAACTGGGATGGCTGAACCGTGTACATTGATCAGGAGTTAATGACCAACTCCTGATCAAAATTCTTATATATTCCCATAATTCCCATAGAAAGTAACACATTTTTGAGGGTCGTGGGCATGCTATACTATTTAGCGCAACATTTGACTATCTTTGGAAAAATAATTTTGGTCCAAAATTTGACAAAAACAACATACTATTCATATACCATGGAAAGTTTCTGCGAATTTTTCAGTGATTTATTGGCAACAATAGCCCGGCTAGCTCAGTCGGTAGAGCATGAGACTCTTAATCTTAGGGTCGTGGGTTCGAGCCCCACGTTGGGCGCGTACAGGTTTTGAAGTGATGGTTGAGTGAGTTGTCGCTCAACTTAAAGATTGTAGGTTTGATACCCTGATTGTGAATGAGTTTGAGAAGCAGATACATGTGGAAGTATCAGACCTTCCCTAATGGCCCGTTCACACCTTGCCTCAGGTGAAACCAGCCACCTGAAACTGGGATGGCTGAACCGTGTACATTGATCAGGAGTTAATGACCAACTCCTGATCAAAATTCTTATATATTCCCATAATTCCCATAGAAAGTAACACATTTTTGAGGGTCGTGGGCATGCTATACTATTTAGCGCAACATTTGACTATCTTTGGAAAAATAATTTTGGTCCAAAATTTGACAAAAACAACATACTATTCATATACCATAGAAAGTTTCTGCGAATTTTTCAGTGATTTATTGGCAACAATAGCCCGGCTAGCTCAGTCGGTAAAGCATGAGACTCTTAATCTCAGGGTCGTGGGTTCGAGCCCCACGTTGGGCGCGTACAGGTTTTGAAGTGATGGTTGAGTGAGTTGTCGCTCAACTTAAAGGTTGTAGGTTTGATACCCTGATTGTGAATGAGTTTGAGAAGCAGATACATGTCGAAGTATCAGACCTTCCCTAATGGCCCGTTCACACCTTGCCTCAGGTGAAACCAGCCACCTGAAACTGGGATGGCTGAACCGTGTACATTGATCGGGAGTTAATGACCAACTCCTGATCAAAATTCTTATTAATTCCCATAGAAAGTAACACATTTTTGAGGGTCGTGGGCATGCTGTACTATTTAGCGCAACATTTGACTATCTTTGGAAAAATAATTTTGGTCCAAAATTTGACAAAAACGACATACTATTCATATACCATGGAAAGTTTCTGGGAATTTTTCAGTGATTTATTGGCAACAATAGCCCGGCTAGCTCAGTCGGTAGAGCATGAGACTCTTAATCTCAGGGTCGTGGGTTCGAGCCCCACGTTGGGCGTGTACAGATTTTGAAGTGATGGTTGAGTGAGTTGTCTCTCAACTTAAAGGTTGTAGGTTTGATACCCTGATTGTGAATGAGTTTGAGAAGCAGATACATGTGGAAGTATCAGACCTTCCCTAATGGCCCGTTCACACCTTGCCTCAGGTGTGACCAGCAACCTGAAACTGGGATGACTGAACCGTGTACATTGATCGGGAGTTAATGACCAACTCCTGATCAAAATTCTTATAAATTCCCATAATTCCTATAGAAAGTAACACATTTTTGGAAAAAAAAGATTTGGTCCAAAATTTGACAAAAACGTCATACGTCGTCCAAGATTTGACAAACACGGCATACTGTAGTATTTTGCGCAACATCTGACAATTTTTTGGGGAAAAAAATGTTGGGAGTGTACAGGTTTTGAAGTGATGGTTGAGTGAGTTGTCTCTCAACTTAAAGGTTGTAGGTTTGATACCCTGATTGTGAATGAGTTTGAGAAGCAGATACATGTGGAAGTATCAGACCTTCCCTAATGGCCCGTTCACACCTTGCCTCAGGTGAAACCAGCCACCTGAAACTGGGATGGCTGAACCGTGTACATTGATCAGGAGTAAATGACCAACTCCTGATCAAAATTCTTATATATTCCCATAATTCCCATAGAAAGTAACACATTTTTGAGGGTCGTGGGCATGCTATACTATTAACGCAACATTTGACTATCTTTGGAAAAATAATTTTGGTCCAAAATTTGACAAAAACGACATACTATTCATATACCATGGAAAGTTTCTGCCAATTTTTCAGTGATTTATTGGCAACAATAGCCCGGCTAGCTCAGTCGGTAGAGCATGAGACTCTTAATCTCAGGGTCGTGGGTTCGAGCCCCACGTTGGGCGTGTACAGATTTTGAAGTGATGGTTGAGTGAGTTGTCTCTCAACTTAAAGGTTGGAGGTTTGATACCCTGATTGTGAATGAGTTTGAGAAGCAGATACATGTGGAAGTATCAGACCTTCCCTAATGGCCCGTTCACACCTTGCCTCAGGTGAAATCAGCCACCTGAAACTGGGATGGCTGAACCATGTACATTGATCAGGAGTTAATGACCAACTCCTGATCAAAATTCTTATATATTCCCATAATTCCCATAGAAAGTAACACATTTTTGAGGGTCGTGGGCATGCTATACTATTTAGCGCAACATTTGACTATCTTTGGAAAAATAATTTTGGTCCAAAATTTGACAAAAACGACATACTATTCATATACCATGGAAAGTTTCTGGGAATTTTTCAGTGATTTATTGGCAACAATAGCCCGGCTAGCTCAGTCGGTAGAGCATGAGACTCTTAATCTCAGGGTCGTGGGTTCGAGCCCCACGTTGGGCGTGTACAGATTTTGAAGTGATGGTTGAGTGAGTTGTCTCTCAACTTAAAGGTTGGAGGTTTGATACCCTGATTGTGAATGAGTTTGAGAAGCAGATACATGTGGAAGTATCAGACCTTCCCTAATGGCCCGTTCACACCTTGCCTCAGGTGTGACCAGCAACCTGAAACTGGGATGACTGAACCGTGTACATTGATCGGGAGTTAATGACCAACTCCTGATCAAAATTCTTATAAATTCCCATAATTCCTATAGAAAGTAACACATTTTTGGAAAAAAAAGATTTGGTCCAAAATTTGACAAAAACGTCATACGTCGTCCAAGAATTGACAAACACGGCATACTGTAGTATTTTGCGCAACATCTGACAATTTTTTTGGGAAAAAAATGTTGGGAGTGTACAGGTTTTGAAGTGATGGTTGAGTGAGTTGTCTCTCAACTTAAAGGTTGTAGGTTTGATACCCTGATTGTGAATGAGTTTGAGAAGCAGATACATGTGGAAGTATCAGACCTTCCCTAATGGCCCGTTCACACCTTGCCTCAGGTGAAACCAGCCACCTGAAACTGGGATGGCTGAACCGTGTGTACATTGATCAGGAGTTAATGACCAACTCCTGATCAAAATTCTTATATATTCCCATAATTCCTATAGAAAGTAACACATTTTTGGAAAAAAAAGATTTGGTCCAAAATTTGACAAAAACGTCATACGTCGTCCAAGAATTGACAAACACGGCATACTGTAGTATTTTGCGCAACATCTGACAATTTTTTTGGGAAAAAAATGTTGGGAGTGTACAGGTTTTGAAGTGATGGTTGAGTGAGTTGTCTCTCAACTTAAAGGTTGGAGGTTTGATACCCTGATTGTGAATGAGTTTGAGAAGCAGATACATGTGGAAGTATCAGACCTTCCCTAATGGCCCGTTCACACCTTGCCTCAGGTGAAATCAGCCACCTGAAACTGGGATGGCTGAACCATGTACATTGATCAGGAGTTAATGACCAACTCCTGATCAAAATTCTTATATATTCCCATAATTCCCATAGAAAGTAACACTTTTTTGAGGGCTATTTGGCGCAACATTTGACTATCTTTGGAAAAATAATTTTGGTCCAAAATTTGACAAAAACGACATACTATTCATATACCATGGAAAGTTTCTGGGAATTTTTCAGTGATTTACTGGCAACAATAGCCCGGCTAGCTCAG